>NC_090935.1:658807733-659110763 GCF_040938575.1 Ambystoma mexicanum | reverse complement strand
AATGTTCTGGTAGGCCATGGTATCCGCAAAGTGGGCAGACTATCTTGTGGGGCTCCCGCATACCTGCCCAGGGGGAACATGCATGACTTTTCTGGGTTAATTGCTATGCCCGAGAGGGTGGCATAGTTCTCCATCACCTCTAGGACATATTGCAGGTTCTCCTCAGGGAAACGCAGGTTCAACAACATATCGTCCGCGTACAAAGATATCAAGTGCGGTCCCCCTTTAGTTTGTACCCCTATTTCTTCGTATTGCTGTCTTAGGCAGATTGTTAACGGTTCCAGGGCCAGGATATACGGCATCGGGGACCATGGGCATCCCTGCCTCATCCCTCTGCTGAGCTGCCATTTGTCCGATATTATCGCCCCCGTTTTAACCCTGGCTATTGGAGAGCTGTACAACATTTTTGCCCATCTCAGGTACCCTTGTCCCATCCCGTACTCTTTTCAGGGCCGCCAGCATCCATGGCCACCTCACCGGGTCGAAGGCCTTTACTGCATCTAGTTAGACTATTGCTATCTCACCCGGGTCCTTCTTTGCCTGTTCTATGACATGGTGCAGCCTTCTGTGATTATCCATTATGCTCCTGCCTGGGACGTAACCCGTTTGGTCGGAGTGTATGAGTTTAGTAATCGCCTTTTTCAGTCGATTAGCCAACACTGTCGTTGGGATTTTACTATCCTGATTTAACATGGACAGGGGTCTGTACGACCCACAATCCGTGCTTGGCCTACCAGGTTTAATAAGCGGGATGATCATCGCCTCCCTTAGGAACTCTGGCAGAGTCTCCCTCTCAAAGGCCTCGTTGAACATTGCCAGCAGTGGGGGAAGCACTTCCCGCCTATATGTTTTGTAGAATTCGCTGGGGAGGCCATCCGTCCCCGGGGCCTTGCACGTGGGCAGGTGTAACACCACTGTCTCCAACTCCTCTAGGGTTATGGGGGCATCCAGGTTCTCCCTTTCTTCCTCGCTCAATTTTGGTGAACCTATGTCTTCCAGCGTTTCCTGCATCTCGTGCGCAGCGGGCTCTCCCGCGTCCTCGTACAGGCGTTTATAAAATGTACAGAATCCCTCATTCACTCCTTCCTGGGTGTTCCAGACCTGGCCCTCTTCCCCCAGTATCTCTCTGATCGCTGGCCTCGGTGTCTCGGTCTTATATAGCCATGCAAGCAGCCTCCCCGGTTTGTCCCCCCCACATGCTGTCTCTCAACGTATTTCTTGTAGTTCAGCTTACAGAGCCTCTCCCAGACTCCCACACACGCCTGTTTTAATTGACCCACCCGTTCAGCGTCCTCCTGTGAGGTGCTCCCTTTACGCATAATTCCTTCTAGTTTCCTCTCAGTCTCGTGCAACTCTCGCTCTATACCCTCTTGGAGCCCTCTGGATTTAGATATAGCCGTCCCTCTGACCACCACCTTGAAGGCCTCCCATAGGGTACCCTCTGACTTTGCACTCCCCATGTTGTCGAAATACCCGGTTATTTCCTCCCTGAGGTCCTCTCGGAAAGCACTATCCTTCAGTGCCTCGGCCCTAAGCCTTCATGTGGGGATCCTGGCTCTGGGAGGTTGGTGTCGCCAGGCCAGGACCAGAGGGGAATGGTCCGATAATATGCATGCCTTATATTCTGAGTCAGTCATTTCCCCGGCCAGTTCCTGGGTAACAAACATATAGTCCAGTCTTGTGTGCAGGTTGTGTGGGGCAGCATAGTGCGAGTAGTGCCTATCATTTGGGTGTTGCTGCCTCCATATATCTACTAATCCAAAGTCTCTCAGCAAGGCCTGTAATGTCCTCGCCGCGGGGGTGGGTTTGTGTAGCTTAGTATCCGACCTGTCCATTCTGGGGTGCAACGTGCAGTTAAAGTCCCCTCCCCATATGACCGCACCACCTAAGTGGGGGTTAATTTTGTGGTATGGTGTTTTGAAGTAAGCCACTGTGTCTTGGTTGGGGGTATATGTGTTTATGATGCACATTTCTCTATTCTCTAGCATCCCCCGTATCGCTACCATCCTCCCATCTGGATTTACCGTGGTTTGAAGCAATTGGAAGGGCACATGTGGTGCCACCCAGGTGAACACCCCCCTAGCGTAAGCTGAATATGTCGCGCTGATGGTGGTCCCTCTCCACTTTCTTCCCACCACCTCTTGTCTCTCTCTAGTGAGGTGGGTTTCCTGCAGCAGGGCTATGTCTATTTTTTGCCTTCTCGGGTACATCATAACCTTGTTCCTCTTCAGATAGCTGTTGAGGCCTCTAACGTTCCAGGTCACTATTCTAAGTTCTCCCATCGTCTTCCATATTCGTCCCTTTCCCTCCGCTCCTCTCGTCCCCTCCTCCAGCTGGCTTTGCCTGAGTATTAGCTCGTTCCATGTGCTTTTTCAACATCAACTCCCCCCTCCCTCCACCCTTCCCGTTCCCAACTGTTGCCCAGCTCTATCTATGGATCTCGGGCCTTCCCGCATTTGGTT
Organism: Ambystoma mexicanum; assembly: GCF_040938575.1. Taxonomy (NCBI): domain Eukaryota; kingdom Metazoa; phylum Chordata; class Amphibia; order Caudata; family Ambystomatidae; genus Ambystoma; species Ambystoma mexicanum. Next base: position 659,108,301 of record NC_090935.1, on the reverse strand, counting down.
CCTATTTGGCGGTGCCAATACTAGGGACCCAGCAGGGGGTTTCCACACAAGCGGGAACCAGACTATCCTATCTGTGGGGGTAGAAGAGTGGGTCTATCGTGTCTCCTGCTACTAAACCACATTGTTTCATGCTCATGCAGTACTGTATATTTGGCATGCAGCGCTGCCTTCCCAATCTACATTGCCCTAACTTATATTCAAGTCCCAAAGTCACAGTTTATACGGCACCTCTGCTTCGGGATTGCGCCTCACTTCTCTGTGTTGTCCCCTTTCTGGCCTTGTGCTCCCGACGGACAGTTCTGGGCGTCCAGCCACTCCGTCGCATCTTCTGGGGTCACAAAGAACAGGGCTTTGTTGTTGTGAAACACCTTCAGCCTTGCCGAATACATTAACATATATCTGATGCCTGCATCACGCAGTCTTTTCTTCACTGTCCCATAGTTCAGCCGCCATCTCTGCACCAGTAGTGTGTAATATGGACACGCCGTGATGGATGTGGAAGCTCTCTGTATTGTGCCTCCTTTCCAGAAGTGTTCAAGTATTTTCTCTCTATCATGGTAATTCAGGATTTTTGCGATTAAAATCCCTGGAGGGGGGCTTCTTGAAAGGGCTCTGTGTGCTCTCTCCACCGCGAACCCCTGGGTGAGCGTCCCTCCTCCTATCTCCTGGAGTAGCATGGTCTCAAAGTAGTCCGTGAGGTTGGGGCCTTCCGCTCCCTCCGGGAGGCCCACTATACGTACGTTGTTCCTTCAGGCACGTCCTTCTGCTTCCTCGGCTCTGTTTTCTAGATTGCTCACTTGCTGTTTCAGTACGTGGATCTCTGAGGCATGGGATGTGCAAGCCGCCGTGTTTGTGGACGTTTCTGTCTCCAGCTCGTCTGTGCGCTCCGCTAATTTCCGTCTGAGTAGGTTGTCTGAGTAGGTTGACTTCCTCCTGCACTGCTCCCATTTTGAGTTCCAGTGCTGCCTTAAGTTCGGCTGTAGCTGCCTCCAATTTGGTCTCCCACGTCGTCTTCAAGTCCGCAATCGCGTCTAGGATCTGTTAGTTATTGCGCCTAGGGGTTGCTTACAGCTGCAAGTTCTTTTCTCCGTTTCTGGCCCCTTCCGCTGGTTGTGGGGTCTTCGTATAGTCTTCCATCGTGGGTTACTTCCCTTTGGTTTTGGGAAGTTTGGATGCCATTGTAATTTATAGTTTGTTCCAGTGCTAGTTGGCGCCTTCTTCTCTAGGGGTGGCTTTATCACGATCCTTCTCCCACGAACCGGGGCCCTCTTGATACTCTGACTGTGGCAGGAGGTTTCTGAACTTGTCCTCGCTCCGGGGACTACAGCCACGTCACCTCTGCTACGGGGGCCTTTGATATGGGTTTTTAATGGCCTTCCTTTCTATTTTCGGCGATACGGGGCCCTCGCAGTGTCTCTAGGCGTCCTTGCCTCGTGTAGTCATAGTCTGTGGGCCCGTTATGCGGGGTTGCGCTGGCTTGTTTGCCCTCCTTGTTGTGGGGGCTTCCGGTGGTCCTGGCCAGGGCCCGGATGTGCATGCAGTTAATGAAACCGCTGTAGTGGTTAGTGGTCACGTTCTCCTCTCCAGCGCTTCAGCGCTCCTTCTTAGGTCATCATGTCCAGGTTTCTGTGTCGGAGCTACTTTACCGGGGTCTGTGTTTCTTTTGTGTGCTGCCCCTCTCCCCGCCAGCCCTTACTATTGTCTCCTTCTCTTTTCTAGGAGTGGGTTCCTGCCTCTCCCCCTGAGTCTCCAGATCTCTGGCCTCTGAAATGATGGTCTGTGGCGCTGTTGTCTTCTCTGTGTGAGGCACTGTCCATGCGTTTGCAGGGGGGTCCTTAGCTAGCATCTTAAGTACTGACCCCTCTGTGCAGCGCTGATCCCCATGTGCCTCCATAGCCCGGGCTCCTTGCTGGCTTAGGCATGCCTCCTATGATGTGCTGCTGCCCCTTTGAGTTTTGTGCTGTGTTGGGGGAGGGGGTGCTGATGTGCACTGCCCTGCCTGTAGAAGGCCCCCCGTTGTTATCTCCCTCCAGCTTGTTCCAATACGTAGTTTATGTGGGATGGCAGAAACCCATCCCTAATCGCGTCCCTGATGCTCGTGCTTTTGCCAGAGCTCCCGGGTAGCTGTGAGCCCCGCCGAGGCTCCAGTACAAATTTGCCGTGGGCCTTTGTATCTGGGTGCCCAGGCACACGCTGGCTGAGGGAGTGGGAGTCTGTCAGCCCCAAGGGGGGGCTAACGTTAGCAGCGCGTGTGGGAATGGGTGCAGGGCGCTTCGGCTGGGGCCGCAGCAAAGACTTGGGCAGGGGTGTAGGGGCTGTGCCGCCTTCCGAACAGCGTAGCCCGGGTCCGTGTTCCCCTCGGGGCACTCTGGTGCTCTGGGCGTAGCCGCTGTGTTGCCGGTCAGGCCGCCGCTGCCTTTATTGAGCCTTTATTGAGTCGGCACCGCGGGCGGCGCTCTGCGCATCAGTGTTTTAATCTCCTGGCCCTCGATCATATCTCTCATCTTCTGGCAACCTGCCTCCTTCCATTGCCTAAAAGCTCCTTGCTCTGTCCCTGGTACAAGCTGGGGGTTATGAAATAGAGGCATGAATGGGGATGGGAATGTAGTTCTACCCTTCCGCCGCACCACCTCATCCCATACGTCACCAATCAAAGCTGTGATTTTACTCCTATACATGTTGGTGGGTCTGTCGACCTTTTGACACCATACTAACCCCCCCAATCCATTCCCGTATTATCTGCAACGGGCCGCTTGATATTACATTTTGAAATGGGACCTCATCCCTCCACACATTATGGGCGGCGTTAACATCTTCCAAGCCACCCTTTTTCTTCTTGTACCTATAAAAATCGCAAGCATCCTATTTAAGTCTGAGGGACTACTATTGGCAGAGCTTGAAAATATAATACCCTTGGGAGCACTATCATTTAACAACATTAATCCTACCTATCCATGATATTAACAGAGGGTGATGCTCTTCCTGACACTTTTTAATTGATTCTAACAATGGGGGATATTTAGCCTGATACAATGATTGCAACAAGTTTATCTTAACTCTCAGGTATTTTAGCCCTTTCTCTGTCTTCAAATACTGACCCACATCCATGGACAGTTCCGTTGAAATATGACCCCCTTGTAACACCTTTACGTCTGATTTATGAGTGTTAATCTGTAATCCTTCTACTTCGCCATATTTCTCCAGTTCTGTTGATAACTTCGGGAGAGAATTAGCCAACTCTGTTGCTGTGATAATCAAGTCATCAGCAAACACCATCACTTTATAATCTACTTCTCCAAATTGAATGCCGCTGACATTCTTCTCCTCTCGGATCTTGGATAAGAATGGCTCCAGATGAGTTTATTGAAGTGACGCTGCTTCAGATATTCCTCCTGCACTTCTGCATCTGGGGATTCGGTAGTGTATAATGCGGAGTAATACTCTGTGAATACTTGCACTTCGTCTTTCGACTTTGAACTAAAGGTACCCGTTCCCATATTAATGCGAAGTATGGCCCTTGCTTCCTCCTTTTTCCTCACTTGCTGCACTAGGTTTGCCTTAATATAATACTGTTGTTTTAAAAATAGTATGGACTTCTCTTCTTGCCTAGTTTGCATTAGCGATAGTTGTCCCTTAATGTGCCCATACTCCCCTCAATGCCACTCCTTCATCTGTTTACATTTTACTCATTAACCCCTCAATTGTGATTCTAAGTGACTGTGTATCACGCTAAATTGCTTTTCTCAGAGAACCTTCCTTGCAATTAACTCGCCCTGCATAGTTGCTTTGAAAGTGTCCCATATGGTTCGTTCCTGCATTTCCGGGGTCCTGTTTGTTTAAAAAAATTCCCCAATTTTACCCGGTATCTCGCTATTTATAATTGGGTCCGCTAATAAGTGGTTTGGGAATTTCCAATTCCAGAGCCCTGTCCAATCCCGCTCTTGCTGTATGTCTATCGATAAGGGAGCGTTATAGGACAAACTAATGGGCCCTAGGTCAATTTTATGTACTTGCCTCATTAATGTAGCAGAAACCCATATATCATTGATCCGGGACAACGAGCGATGAACATGCGAGTAAAATGTAATGCCTCTAGTTCCCTTTTGTGTTTCCTTCCAGGAATCTACCACCGCTAGACGGGTCATAAATGCTCAATGTTTTTGAGAGGGGCCCGTGTGAATGCCATTTGCTGCCGTGCATCTGTCCAACAATGGGTCTCATGCCACATTAAAATCCTCGTTGTTATAATTTGCCCCAATGCGAAGTTCTGCAGTTTGTTCAACACCTCCCGCAAAAATCCATCTTGACTCGCATTGTGCACATAGTAACCTCCCCCCAGTCTAAATGCAAACAAAAGATATATCTACCGTCCTTATCCACTTCTCTCGCAGTTATTTGCAGTCCCGCTAGACCCTTGAAAGCTATAACCACCCCTCCGGTTTCCCCCTTATTGTCAGATTACGTGGGTCTCTTGTAATTTCACAATATCTGCTTTTCCCCTCCCTAGGAATTTTTCTCTTTTGCTTCTCTTAACTGGGGAGTTTAGGCCCCTTACATTCAGCAACAGGAGCTGGAAGCTTTGGTCATCCCCCATAAACCTTTTCATACATTTAATACTTTCCTTAGCGGCTGTACCCCTCCTCCTCTCCCCTTGAAACCCCAACACGCTTCGGTCGGACATGACCCACCCTCTCCCTCTCCCCTCCCCCAGCCCCCATGCGACAAACCATGGAGGCTGAGTCTCATTACACATCCAGAGACAAAATGTGCGGGTCTACTACTAGGACCCATACCCTGCTGAATTACAAGTGCTGGGATCACCTCACAACTACCTCAGCACCAGCACTCTTCCATTCTACCCCCGCCCCCGGTAAGTATTTTCCTTTTCACCCAAACATCCTATAATCTGCCCATCCCCTTAATGCCCAAATATATTGTACCTAGTCGTCCACCCAAAAGGGTTGTGCTGCCCATTATTAACCCAGTCCCAATGGAACCGTCCTCTTTGATGGTAGCTCGCTTACTTTCCTCCATTCCCATTGTTTAGTCTTTGCCGTCTCTCTTGACGGCCTCCTATCCTGTTGCTCACCCCCATTGTCCTCAGTTTTCCTAATCCCAAGTCCTTCACAAGAGGTGATGCGATTTTGATTTCCCTCCCAGGTAAACCATCCAAATGGAAGTGTCCATCTGTAGCGTATTTTGAGCTTTAACCACCGGTATCCTCAATCTCCGCTTCACCAAAGTGGACTGTGCAAAATCCTGATATAACTGTATTTCAACCCTGTTCACTTTTATGGGACTTTCCTTTCTTGCCGCTTGTAATATCTGCTCCTCTTTTCGGTATCGCTGGAGTGCGGTTATTACATCGCAGGGTCTGGCACCAGGTTCTGCTCTTTTAGGACCCACACGATGAATGTGGTCCAGGTGTACTTCCTGTGCAGTTCAGTAAGTCAGCAAAAACTCTTTGCATCGTATCTTTCCAATCTGAATCCTCTACTCCCTCCAAGAGTCCTTTAACTCTAATGTTGATTCTCCTTGAATGATTTTCGAGGTCTTCCATCTGATTCTCTAGATTTCGTGTTGCCGTTGCAAGGTGGTCAGTTAAAACATCTATTTTTCTGCCAGCTCCTGAACAGAGTTTTCGGTAGTATCAAGATGCACCCCCACTGCAGCAATAGTCCCTTTGATCTCCGGCAAGGATTGCCAGCTTCACTCTGATCATACTCTACTGTAGGGTCCCTGTAATTTGATCACTAAAAGCTTTGAAACATTTGCTGGAACACTTTTTTAGTTCTCTTGTGCAGTTGACCATATTGGTGACCCACTTGAGATCACTTGTTCCTGAGGGATTTGTTCTTCTGCTGACCCGGCCTCACCCTCCTTACTCCAGAGCTTTGACAATGCCCCATCTTGTTGTTTCTTTGCCCCTTTAGGAGTGGGGACCCCTTGCTTGGATTCTTTGGGTCTGTTTCTTGACAGTTTTAGGAATGTGCAAGGGTGACTTTCTTATCCCCTCTGGTCAGATCACCTACAGAAATCTCAGTCTTTTGTCCTTATGTTGATCGATTCTGCATAATATCACACAATCCTGTCCAACTGCCCTTTCACACTCAGTCTGGACTCACCAAAAAGCCTTTGCATGTATTCTGCCACGCCCAATCCAGCATTCACCTGTCCTTTTTCTGCTGCCGGGAGCGGTTTCTTTTTGACCCCTTCCACCTTCAGTCACATATTCCACCTCAATCGATTCCCCCTTCACTGTGTCCTTCAATCTGCTCCATGTGCCTCAGTAGGAGCCGCACCCGTTTGCCTTGCAACAAAGCCGGCTAGGCTTCACCATGCAGACCAGACCCCTCCTCTTCCGGCCGTGGATGGGAGAGGGTCAGGCCAATCTTCTGTAGCCCCTCTTCAACCAAATTTTACAATAGTTAAAGTGGCGCGATCGGGCGGGGCATGGCATGTTTCGGAAACTGACCAATACAATCCACCAGCCGCAATCTCGACTTACTTGGGTTCCAAAGTGAACATTGGGTCACTTCAAGACTTCATCCACTCCCCAGCTGGGTTCCTAATGCTAAATTCTCGTTGTTATTGGTGGTGCCGGGCAAGAGCTCACTCCTCGCGATGCGAGCGTCTTGGCGGCCATCTTGGAATCGTTGGACATTATTTTGTTACTAAAACATTTTAATCACAAAATGTGTATCTCGTTTATACTTGCAAGTACTGGATTATATGATCAGCCTGATTGTTTAACAACCATTACTGTGAGCACAGCACCTGAGCAACCTGCCCTGGCATCTCTGTGACTGAATATCCCAATTGTGACTTTTGGGAATCTGTTGTGCTTCTTATCCTGTAATTATCTTAATGTATTAATTCTTAACATTGGGTGGTGCCCACTCCCCTCTTCACTTTGATTATGCAGAAGATCTTGCAATTCATAACCAAGGGAATTGGGTAGCATCCATAGACCTACAGGATGCCCATTACCATGTCCCAGTTCTTAGACGCACCAGAAGTTCCTCCTGTCCGCGGTGATGGGGATTCACTTTCAGTTTAAGGTTCTTTCCTTTGGTCTGAAATCAGCCCCACACATGCTCACCAAGCTCCTTGCTCCATTGTTGGCTTGGCTACATTTGGTGGGATCGAGTTGTTCCTTTTATTTAGGCTGGCTAGTCAGGCCGGGTGCCGTGGCAACTACTCACATGGATGTGAGGAGGACCTGTCAGATGCTGAAGGAATGGGGTTTCCTTGTGAATCTAAAGAAATCCCATCTGGAATCAACACAGTCCGACATTCATAGGAACCCTCTTTAATACAAGAGAGCAGAGAATCTAAGAAAATGCCAAAGGTGTGTCCAGGGGCAAGTCATTCTCAGCCAAGGATCTCCTGCGGGTCTACTGGCATATGGCATCTTGTGTGCTTTTGGTGTCCTGGGTGAGATTGCACCTTCAAGAAGAAAGAGCACTGTCTTGGAATACCTGCGACTGACTGCTTCCATCAGGAAAAACGGACAGCATGTTGATAACATTTGGACAGCCCGAGGCTGGTCGCAAAGCTTCGGTAGCAACTATCAGCCGATGGATCCGATTGGCCATTTCCATCGATCATTTCCATGGCCTATGCAAAAGTTATGTACCCTGCAGGGACGGTCGCTCTACCAGGGGTGTGGCAGCATCCTGGGTTAATGCTTGAGGGGCTCTCCCTGCAGGAGATATGCAGAGCAGCCACGTGGGCATATCCAAACACTTTCATCATACATTACCGGCGTAAAATAAAGTATGATGCAGTGGGTTATTTGGTGCAGTGGTCTTGAGCTCGGGGATCATCTGATGTCCAACTCCCCCCTAGTTGAGGTTTAATAAAGTGTGTATTTCAGCAGCATTTTGGGTGGATTGTCTGATTGGGTCTCATGGGCTTCTCCTAAAATGCACTGGTATACCTCACAGGTGAGTACTGGGACGAGGAAGAGGAGGTAATGTTAGGATTACTTATGGTAATCTTCATTACTCCTACTCTTCCTCGTCCCAGTACTAATTTAGCGTCCTGCCCTCCCATGGTGGAGGGCCCATGATACTGGAGGGTAAATTAAAACTCGGGTTTGTGGGTAAGAGGCAGTACCTATACCTCTGGAGGGGGAAGGGGCAAGAGTAGAAGTTGGGAGAAGTGTCCTTTCATGTAGGCTAGGGCCTCACAGCAAAGCACTTGGACAAGGAAGAGTAGGACTAGGAGTAATTAAGATTATGGTTAATTTATCCTAACATCTGGGCTGGGAGGATAGCTCTGAGGCAACGCATCTGTCGTGGAAGCAAGACAACGCTTAGCAATACAGGTTTGAATCCCGGTCTCATACTTGGAAACCTCTCCGGTATTAAGCGCATTATAACAATTATAATTTAAAATTAATCTTCCATCGACCTCTCACACATACTCTTCCCTTCATCTAGTACCTTGAAGTTCCAACCTACAGCACCCTGAATGGCACCCCAGCCAAACCTGCATATCAAAACTCTGACATTACAGGGCAGTTCAACAGTCTTCCGTAAAGTACCTGCTCAGTGTTAAACCAATAACACATAACCATATTCCATCAAACTCTGGTATAATATTTCAAGCAGAACAATAATAGTAATGTTGTTTATCTAGTGCTTCATGGTGGATACCCCCTCGTCTAAGTGCTGTAATGTGCTGCTGCCCAAGGTTCATGTCGTTGAGGTGATGTTGCAGGAATAATTCGGCCATGTGTGTTATAGTCCTTGTGTGTAGTATGAAGGTATAGTAGACTGAAAGGTTGGGAAAAGGAGAGGTGATTTGGGACTATTTAGGTGTTCTATTAGAATTCTAGGGTTAAGCTGAATCGGTAGAATTTAAGTTGTGGTGTTATCCTTCTTGATCAGGTGGTGTTACTGTTCTGGGTTCCTGTTTATAATTATTGTGAGATTTGTATATGTGTGAAGGGGAATCTGATGGTTTTAGATCACCATGTAAGTGTTGTGCAAACACTGTGACAAGTCGGACAACATGGCGAACAGAAGCGTCTCAGACTTTGAGTCTTTTTACAGAAATGGCTTTATTAAGTCGGCTTAATCAAAACTGGGTTTAAAGAATAAAGCAAAGTGTTCAAACATAAACGCTTTAGAAGTCCATCTCTGAGTGAATAACGCAAAGTGAAGGTGTAATTCACCTATGAAGTAGAAAGGTGCTCCAAAGTACTAAAACCCCTAAAGTAAACTCGCCTGTTGCAACTAATCCTTTAACTTAAAATTAAGTTTTCCTGAATCAAAAGTTCCTTGAACGTGAGAATAGCTAAATCAAATGGTGCAATGAAGAATATACATTTAAAATCCTTCCCTTGGGTGATTGAGGGTAGAATATTTAACTTAATGTGTCCTTCCCTAAATTATAAAAGCCCAACAATTCAATAAAAAAAAAAAATCTCTTAAGGTTTCCTCAGATAAACAGGACTGCTTACTCGGAACAAACTGGGACCTGTAGTTGTCTTCTAGGTACAGGACCTCTTGGGCGAGGGATAAGCTGGGTCCTGTGCTTTGGTTCTCTAACTCCGTCCTTCGGATGGTTCATCCCTCCCTATCGGCATGGCTCCCCTTTCCTTCAGGTGTCCATCTTCATTACCTTCCTTAGCTATTTCTTCTTTGCCCCTCACCTGCTCAGGGAATCTGGATTGTTGCCACCCTCCTCCTCAGGGGATATTTGCTTTTGCCCCTCTTCCTCTCAGGGGTCTTGCTTCTGTCCTGGTCTCTATTTATAAGGATATTAGCAAGGTTTTGCTTTGGCCACCTCTCAGGCAGGTCAAATCTTCTCCCTATTTGGCTTAGGTGGGCTGCAGGGGTACACTCCTTCTCCCCCTGGGCCAATCGGTTACTTCCAGGCAGGCAGTGGTCCAGGGTAGTCCAAGCCAGTTACCCCAGTCAGCAACTCCTTCAGGATAAAGCTCCTCTTCATGCTGCTGCATCACCATCACCATTCATCCACCATTATCATCCTCATTCATCCATCATCATCATCATCATCACGGTCCTCCCGTAGCCTCGAAGGTTTTCAAACATTGGGGACTTGTCCTGACTCTGAAGGGAAAGGCTACGGCCTTTCCTCTGAGATCCTGCAGTGTCTATCGGCCATCTTCTCTCATCGACTTCCATCCCTCAGAACGGAGCACGCGGCCATCCCGGCTCCCGGTGTTCCAGCACCGGCACGCAAAGGGGCGGTTGCCCATCTGTTCCTCCACACGTTGTGTACTGCACCACAGCTGCGGCCATCCCGCTCTAGCGGGTAGCATCATTTCTGCCACCAGGCAGATTTGGTTAGAGCGCTTGTGTGGATTGCGATACTGCGATTCACCACAACACGCATTGCAAATGTGAGTGAGGCTGACCTGAATGGACCATTAAACATTTCATCTTGGTTTGAGAGGGTGGTGCTTTGATCACTTTGTGTCCAGATTTGTGATGGCTGTTATGTTGTTAAAATCTGGCTGGTCATCCCTTCGAATTTGTAGGACCATGCTATTACATCTTAGTGGTAATGGTGGGTCTTAGAGGGTGGCTAGAGAGTGAAGTTCTGCCTGGATTGGTCTGTATACGGTGTCATGCTAGTTTTGTCTATTTTGTTGTAGTGAACAGTTGGGTTTTGAGAGTTTCTGAAGACGGAGAAAGCAGAGCCACAAGCACATTCACTTCCACAGCTTGGTTGATGGGAAAGAGAAGGATCTTCAAGGTGCTAAGTTGAGGGATGAGGGACCAAGTCGAATGTGCCGGAATTCAAATGTGTGACTTCCGGCTGCACACAGGTGTTGAGACAAACGCTTAATTATTCACAAATCATGCCGTCAGATATCCATGGTTTGAAAATAAATCTGCCTATACTATCCACCCTCCCACCACCTGACCTCCTTGCATTGCCATCCCTCAACTGGCTCCTGAGTGAAGGGCCTCCTTTCAAACTTTGGACTTGATTAATTCACTGGGACTACTGGGCCCCAAAAATTGATGGTCCACCTTAGAAGGCACCATTCAATCATAAATATTTACGAGGCTAAGTCTTGGGTGTTGGTGGGTTAGCTGTCTGGAAGAGAAAACGTTGCCAAATATTAAAATTGTAGAAGAGGTGGGTGAGTTCAATGAGAGTAGAGTGAGAGGGCGAGACTGGTAAGGTGTAGGTTTAGGTGTAGATTGCCATTTCTGTACCTATTCCATATGAGAGAAACATTCACTTCTACTGCCCATCCACTTGTGCCGCCTGTGCTCCCTAAACCTAATTTTGTCTGTTGGAGGCTGTCTGGTGGTGGTAGTTGCAATCAGTGCTCCCTATTTTTAGACTTTTAGAGTACATTTTATTTTCTTTGCAAGACAGTAAAGTGTATTATACATCCAGCCGACTTGTGTAAAAAGATAAAACTGGGAGCAGTACCCGCTGACGTAGCGTGCCAAGAGGTACTAAAGTCAAGGACTTATGGCGGGCCCGGACGCAGGGCGGTTGCCGACCAAGAGAGGCTTGACGAGTGAGAAATCTCAGTCCTGGCCGGAGCTTCCTCTGTGAGGCATCAGAGTGTACCTGGACATTCTATAGACGTGCAACGCCTGAGGTGGGTCCATTTGGCGGGGATAGGCGGAGCGAACTTCACCGGTGGAAGATGAACCAACATAACCTGCGGGTACCCAGGCAGCAACTGCGAGCAGTAGACGTCTATCGGGGAGTCAAACCTACCTCAGAGACCAGGGGAATTGGAAGTCCTGAGAGGGCGTGTGGGGCCTGTAGTCACAGGTGGCGATCAGAGAAACACAGATAGGGTTGCTACCTGGCACTGGACTCGCCATTTGAGGAGACCTCCAAGTAAATGGAGCAGACTAGAAGGGAGATGGCTTTGCATATCGTGGGATGCTCCCGTGCCCTCTGGGCTGTTAATCGTTGGCTGGCCTTCAGAAACTTGGTCAGGCTCCAGAACCTCCGACCCGGCTTGCAGCAATGCTATGTGCGGCAGGAGCAGCACTGACGTAAATCAGGCAGAAGAGTCCTCCATGGGACATAGGCAGCAAGCAAGCTCGGGGCTGGTGACGGGGAGGCCGAACCAGACTTCTATCCCCAGCGACAATGTCTGCCTCCGGAGGGTGTGTGCAAGGCCTACACTAGGTAAGGCTCAAGTGAGCCACTTGAACTCGGCTGTCTTCCTGTGAAGCACCTGTGAATGAGTATTGAAGGGGTCATTACCTGGCACTCTCCTCTAGAGACCACAAATGATATGGTGGGGGTGAAGGAAGGGAACTGTCCATCTCCTGGCCTGCTCCATTGCCCTGGGGGTAGCCCGCTGGCGAGTAGCCCCTCTTCTGTTGACATCATACCTTCAGGTGGGAGATGTGTGAGAATGAAGGGGAAATGTTGAGGGGATGATCAAAGGCATCGGGGGCAGGTAACAAGGTAAAAGCTCTGCCAGGGTCTGGGCTGATGCAGTGCCTCAGGGCTCCCAGAGGACTTGTAGTCGCAAGAGGGCCCAATGTCTTCATCAAGTGGCAATGCGGAAGTCAAGTTGACAATATGGATCTCCAACAGGGTCTCCAGGACTTTCAGGAAGCATTCATGGCATCTTTCAAAGTACAATTTCTACTGTTAAATGCTGACTTGACCAGGTCAGTGGCGGAACTTGAGGGAAAGATCTTGCAACTGAGGGAAAGCACGAACATCATGGAACAGGGATTGCAGGAAACAACCGAAGGGGTCAAGGTGAATAGTGAACTGCTGGAGCACCTCAGGAGAATTTCCCATAATCTGGAACTTCAAACAGAAGACCTGGAGAATAGATCCCAGAGGCCCAATATCCTGGTCAAAAATCTATCGGAGGAGAGAGCGGACAAGGAGCTGCAAACCCAAATTCAAACCCTGCTTACAGAGATCCTGGAAACTGCTTGTATTGATTTCATAGGCATCGATGGAATGCGCAGAAGGGGTCAGAAGGGGGGAGGAGATGCATTGGTCGCCCTGTCATACCCCCAAAAAGAGCCATTGGAGTGCAACAGCGCCTGAATCCAACTATTCCCAGATCTAGCTCTGACTACTATGCAAAAGAGAAGGACGATGGGCCCAGTGGGGCGAGAACTGGTCAAGAAGGATATTTGCTACCATTGGACTTTCCTGTTCGGCCTGCATCGGATAACTGCGATATAAGAAGGATGTACTCTGCTGCAGATGGAGGCGGAAGAAGGAGGCAGTGAACAAGACCCAAGTACAGTGTCACAAAAGGGGGGCGAAACCATGGGAATGATCCACAGCAGAGGGGTGAGCAAGGAAACTAAAGCACAGAGGCAGTCTGCCCCAGTGCCAGGGTGGGGAATTGTCTGTACACCTTGGGACAATACCCAGAGAACTGAAGTGGGATGAAGGGTGGTGTATGGGGGAGATATCATAACATTGAGAACAATGCTGTCAACTGAGCAGGAGGAGGCACGGAGAGGAAGTGGTTGGTCTGCTCTCTCTTGTCTTTGCATGAGTGCAAATACTCCCTGTGGAGGGACGTGGGGGAGGCAACCTACAGGGTGGAAATGTAGATTGAGGGTATTCCGAGGAGGGGGGGGAGGGACAGGTAGGGAAGAACTTGCTCCGGGAATTATGAATCACAGGAAGCGGGGCGGATTTAATGGGAGGGCGAAGGGTGAGGAGTGGGGATGATGCACAAGAGAGGGGATAGCAAGGCTTTAGTCCGATTAGTGAAAGACTGGAAGGGTGGGAGCGGTAGGGTGCAGAAAGGGACAATCGGTGACCCACTGCATTCAATTGGTAATACAAAATGTGAGGTGATTGAACACCCCTTTCTCAAGAAGGGAAAATTGGGAATCGCAGGCAATACGTAGTATTGCTCCAGGAAACGCATCTATTGCAATGAGACTAAGGCAGACTAAGGAAGACTTTGCTAACACAAGTACCCTCATAGTGCATGCATCAGCCACGACCAAAACAGCAGGTGTCCTATTCCCATTTAGGGAGTGAATATCGTGGATAGACTACATATTGGTCTGTCTCGCTCTCTCTGGAAGGGTAGAGAAAGTTATCAGTGGGTCCGCTGTCATTGGCTGATTATGCTTCGGTAGCAATGAAAATGCACCTCTGTTCTGCTCAATTTATGCTTGGTTCAAAATGGCGCGGGAGCACAATGCATTCTGGGAGTGCTCGGAGCCATGTTGGAAATTTACTTCACTCCAGCAACATGTGTGCAGCCTTTCACTGCGAAGTGTTGGATTCACAGTGCTGAGACAAACTTGCTTTTTCAAACTTGGTATGCAGTCAAGGCCATTTCTGCTGGGAAACTGTTCTCCGTGGAGCATGTTTTTAGAGCAGGGAGGCCCTGCATTCCTTGGGGGGGAACTCTCGATTGACCCAGCTGGCAACCGACGGCTGTCCCTCAACTGCGCAGGTGCAATTCCAGAAGGTTCGACAATTAACTCCTATTTTTGGAGTGCCTATATAGGCGGAAAACTGGAGGGGTCAGGTGAGACTTCAGCCAGAGAAGGACGCTCCGTCTGGCCTTCCTGTGAGCTGTGGCACTCTCGTCCTGGCTGTCCTCGGGGTCTTCCAGCCGTAAATGGGCGAGATGAAGAATGATAATACGCTCCCGGTGATGTATTCTTTCTTTGACTTCTTTACTTTTTCTGTGATCTATGTCCATGCTAGTTTTATGAGTTATTTCTATGTACTTGTAATCTTTGAATAAATAGCCGCAGAGCGCTGATTGTCTTCTAAAGCGTCCGTGGCTGTGAGTTCTTGTGTGTCTGTTTTTGGGTTGAAGTATTTGCTCTATAATTGCATTGGTGATCTATGGTAGTTCGTGCACTTTTCAGAGGAGAGCAATACAACCTCCCCAGAAAGAGTATTTCATTTTGACGCTGGATGGTCCTGGTAGAATTGTTCAGAGACTCTGTCCTCGGGAACAAGGATAGAAAACAAGTTTAGCAGATTCTTTGAAGAGAATGATGCCAAGCCTATTGCTGAGCCAGTACGTTGGGATGCTTTTAAAGTAGTGTTAAGGGGGGCTGATATCGCTTAAAGCGAACAGCGGAAAACAGCTGAGGGCTCTAGAGTCTCGGTTGGAAAAAGAACTGGAGGACCGAGGTTGCTATATAAGCCATCCAGTGAGGCTTATCGAGCACTTGGGGGTAGGGGAGGGGGGAAACCACAGTCAGGTGAATATTTTACACACTAAGAGGCTGAAAAGGTGTTGGTTATGCTAGACAAATGTGTTATATTGGGAGCAAACAAGGCAGATAAATGCTGGAAAAGCTTTTTGAGGCAGCAGAAAGGGTCCAAGTTGATTGGTTCCATTGAGGAAGATCAAGGTAACTAGTATGGAAGAGATAGCAAAGGTCTCCACTACTTTCTATAGTGCCCTATAGACGTGCCCAACAAGTCCCTTCAATTACTTTCGCAGGGAGGGGCGAATTTCTCAAATGGAAGAGGCCAAAATAATACTTATCCCCAAAGCCAAGAAGGGCCCAACCCAATGTGCATCTTATTGGCATATTGCCCTGATCAACCAAGATGTACACCAAGATTCTGGTGAATAGATTGAACCCATTCTAACCGGCACTGATCCATCCGGATCAATCTGGTTTCATTTAAGGCTGACCAACATTTTGATAACGTTAGGAGAGTGATGCATATTGTTGAGAAAGTACGGAATACCCCAGCAGTTTTGTTGTCGTTAGACTGCATTTGACTGGGTAGACTGGTACTTTGTCTTCATCACCATGAGAAAAATGGGATTTGGAGAGAATTTGCTACAGAGGTTATGTTAAAGGTTCTTGTACTGCGCAATGTTGCCACCTGCAGGTTTTCTTGGTGCTTTGGCCGATTTGTAAAGCAAGGGAGTTGGATAAGTTAGTAGGACCAAGCAGGAGAAAGGAGCAAGAGAGCTGTGATGTGCTGTTGACAGCTTCAGTTCGGTTTATACCGTTCGCTGAGTGTAGGTGTGTTTTCTGGTTGGTAGCGAGGTTGTGTGTGGTTTGGTTCATTGTTGTGGTGTAGTGAAGTGCATGCGGTTTGCTGTGCTGTAGAGGTATGATTGTGTTTGGTTCAGAGTTTGAGAGGAGTATGTAGAAGGAGGACTCTTTTTTTAGTAGGATGATGAAAGTTAATTACTTGGAACCATCAGCCAAATGTTTGATCAATGGCAATGTATCAGTGACTTGAGCTACGTGGGGGCATTAAACAGGAGTGCCCACTGTCCCCCTTACTATTTAAGATCTACTTGGAACCTTTTTTACAGGTGTTGCATGCTTTGAAGGAGGTAAAGGGATTCCGTTTGGCAGCATACAACATAGGGTGGCAGCGTTTGCCAAACGACATGTTATTAACTCTGACTGATCCTATGGACTTGATGAGGGGTGTACAAAAGGAACTTGAAGAAATCGGGAAAGTGGCTGGCCTGAAGATTAATTTGGGGAAATCAGATTCTGAACATCAGACTGCAGGGGACAAAACTAACGAGTGTCAACGTGGTCTCCACCTTTTTCTGGAGACCAAAAGGGATAAACTATTTATAGTTGACAATCGCATCCTTTAAGTTATTTCAGACAAATTGTCCTCCAGTAAAAAGGACTTGAGTGGAACCCACCCTCGATCTCCTCATTAGGTTGTATCACCACACTTAAAATGGTTATGCTAGCACATTTTCTATACCTGTTTCAAGCTTTCCCAATACAGGTTCCAAAGAATTTCTTTGACTCACTTCAGTGAGTGTCTGAGCCCTTTGTGTAGAATGGGGAAAAAGCCGCAACTCATGTAAATTGTTGGGAACGCCTAGGCGACAGGGAGGTTTCGGTTTCCCAGTGTTGCAGATGTATTTTGAGGCAACACACATCTGATAATTATTTGTGAATGGTTCACCAGTGACTTCAGGAAAAACTGTGGGGATCGAAAGAGCAGTGGTGACACACCATCTGCAAAAAGTTTTACAGCTGCCCAAGAAAGATAGGTCTGAGCATATGTACATAACTCGTATTTCCAAGTTGGTAGGGGATACATGGGACAGGTTGGTCAGGAAATACCGGATGTCCTCATTCCCCTCCCCTTTTACCCCATTGTTTAACAGCCCATAATTTCCACCAGGATTAGAGCAGGGGGCATCCCGTAGCTGGCAGAATGGGGGGGAAGCTCTGAAATGAAATCAGTCGCTGAGTGCAAACAATGTTTTTCACTTGATGAGCAGGAACGGCTACATTTCTTTCAGTTGAGGCATTGGGCTTCTCATGTGGACAACAAACTGGCAGCTCCTAGGTAGCTGACCCTGTTAAAAAAAAAATCTTGGTCGCACACCAGGGGACAGAGGGGTTGATCTCAAACATATATGTGATTCTCAGCAGTGGAGGGGCGCAAGAGTGGCCATCTATGACTAGTTGGGAGAAATCTGTGGGGAAATACATTCCGTTAACAAAGACCATTCAAATACTTGAGATGTGGTATCAATTGATGTGTAGATGGCATTTCACAACATTAAGAACATTTTCCCAAAATGTTGGAGGAAGTGTGGTCAAAGGGATACATGGGCACACATTTGGTGTCCATGTCCCAGGCTTCAGGAGTTTTGAACAAAAGTTAGGAGCGCAATCACCGCTATGTACGATATGGAGGGGGTCACTTGCGACCAAGATGTCTGCTCCCCGTTGAGGTCTGCTTCGAGACGCTGAGAGGGGGAGACCGCCACTGTTGCTGTGGTCTATGATTAAATTATGTGCTAGCTGGTTGAAACACAAGCCCAGCACTCTGGCTATAAAATGTTTTTGTCCATCCGACCTGCTGGTGCGGAGGTCGAGAGCCAGCTGTGTGGCGCGACGCTCCTTGAGAAGAGGAACCTGCGGCGAGGAGCACAGCCCTGCTGGGACGTGTGGCTGCGCTGCCCTACTGTACCATGGCGGAGAGGCAAGGCAAGCAGCTTCGGCTGCAGGAGGGAGAGCGGGAGTAAGCGCTGCACATGTTTGACGGTGCCTACCAGCGGCACAGTCTCGCAGGTGGAAGGGCAGTTTTGCACCCTCCAGAGAGATCCGGGGCCATCTGGAGAGCGGTGTGGAGGCCGGAGGGCAGCCCCTCGAGCCAAGAGCGAGAGAGGCGGGCTGCTCCTCCTGGGACACGAGAGGAGTGTGCTGCTGGAGTTCTGGCTCTCTGTTTGGGCTGGAGTGCAATGAGGTGGCTGATCAGGGAGCGGCTGCACCTGTGCCTGCAGAGAAGGTTCGAAGCCTTGAGCGCACTGATATTGTAAAGGGAGGTCCTGGAGTGTTTGAGGAGGTACAGGAGCACAGAGATTCCCGAAGAAATCTGCTGATTGAGTGCACCTGACCGGGAGTGAGGAGCAGAGCGAGGGCAGCGTAGCTGCGACTCCCCTCCTTGGATGTGCCCTGGTGCCTGTGGTACCTGATAGATCGACTGTTGGTCCTTCAGCGGGTTGTGGTGTTTGGCTTGCAGAGTGGGAACTTTTACCCTAGAGAGCATCCTTGGGCTGCAGCTTCTGCATTTCTTGGAGCTCTGGCTGCTGGCCACTCGTCAGTGGGCACCATCTACATGGCCAAGTGTAACAAGAAGCAGGGAAGAATAAAGTTTACACGCAAGGAAGGTTTGGCCACGGGTGCAGACAAGGTGGCAGCATCTGAGGTGAGCATGGCGCAGGGGGGCTTCGGGGACCCAGGTCTGAGTGATGTAGCTGCCCCCACCCCGGAGCTAGGAATCGTCGTGGTGAAAATGAAGAGCAGGTTTGCCTCCATGAATACCAAGCTTGACAGTATGGCATATGAAGTGGATCGCATGCAGGAGCGCATTGAGAGGAAAGTGGATGCATATCGGAGGCTGAGCACAGAGTTGGGGTCCTTAAGGACACCAGTATGGAGACCACACAGGCGATGTGGGCCCTGCAACGTGATGTTAAAGTCATCAGAGACAAGAATGAAGATTTGGAGGCAAGGTCTTGCAGGAGTAATATTCGGATGGTGGGGATTGATTGATATTTTATTTCTATCGTGCTCGTACACAAGTGTTTCAGAGCGTGACGAGGCAAGGGATGGGAACAGGGGAGAACAAAACGGCGATCTTACTAGGCCCAGTGACATTGAGAACGTGCAAGTGCATGGGAGAGGGGGAGGGGAAAAGTGCATGGAAGGGGGAGAGGTGGAAAGTGCGAAGCAGAGGAGAAACAGATGAATAACAAAAAATAAATAATAAAGGCAACAAACAGTGGTAATACAGCCAGCAATTTTCAAGTGCTAGGTTTAAGGCAGCAGACAGGGTAGGTCCGATAAGTGCAGGAAGAAAAAGGGGGGGGCTGTATGGGTACAGATACAGACCCCAGTGCAAGGGGTGGCCCGGAGGCAATGCGGGAGGGTGACAGGATGAGCAGGTACCTGGGCCCAAAAGACAGAGGATGGCCAGGTGCACAGTGCCAAGAGAGAACAGATCAGCAGGCGAGAGGGGGAGCGAAGGCAGAAGAAAAGAGGAAGGTCTTGAGGTGCTTCCGGAACCGGAGATGGTTCTCCTCAAGTTTTAGAGTGGCAGGGAGGCTGTTCCAGAGGGAGGCCCCAGCCGAAGACAGAGATCTACCCCCAGCTCGTTTCTTAGAAAAATGACTGACCCTGAGTGAGTTGGAGGTAGAGGAGCGAAGAGCTCGAGAGGGGAGGTATTTGCGTAGGGATAGCTGAAGGTATTTTGGACCCAGGCCCCAGAAAGCCTTGTGGACAATGCAGAGGGTTGTGAATTTAATCCTTGCATCCACTGGGAGCCAGTGAAGAGATTTCAGAGCTGGAGAGATACGATCCCAGGGCTTGAGGCCAAGGACAAGTCTCGCAGTCCTGTTCTGGATTAGTTGCAGAGGGCGGAGAGTAGAGGCAGGTAGATTTAGAAAGAGGCTGTTACAATAGTCCAAGCTAGAGAGAACCAGAGCTTGAGATACCATGAGCTTCTGGGGCAAGGAGAGGAAAGGCAGAGTACCTCTGAGGAGGTGCAGTCGGAAATTTGACTTTTTAGAGACCTCAGAGATGTAGGCGGAGAAGGAAAGGGTGGAGTCAAAGATGACAGGTGGGGGTAGGAGGAGGGCCAAGGGAGGCCAGCCAGAGAGTGAGGGGAAAGGATGGTGAAGGTGTGCCGATGAGGAGGATCTCCGTCTTGGTGGAATTCAGACAAAGATCATTGGCGGCACACCAATCTTGAATGGCAGTTAGGCAATCGGAGATGAGAGAGGTGGCACAGGGCAGCATGAAAATGAGACGAGTGATCCCAGAGTCTGTACCTCCGCAGAACATGGAAGTTTATGGAAGACTTTCAGGGAGGTGCTGGCGGAACCCTCCCTCTCTTCCCAATTCTTGGTGGAGAGGGCTCATCGAACATCACTGCAGGTGCCTAAACCGGGCCAGAAACTGCTTCCAGTGATGGCAAGATTTAAATTACTGAGACCGAGAACTTCAATACAAAGACAGTTTAATTTTACCCAGACTTTACCCCAATTGTTTAAAGGGCTTGCCTGTCATTTATGGCTGCTAAGCATTCACTCCGAGAGAGGGGCATACAGTACTCCATGCTGTACCAGTCTAAGCTATGGTCCACATAAATAAAATGCATTTTGTTCATGCATCCAGCCGAGATACAAGACTTCCTTTGCCTAAGGGGTTACATGCTTTGTGCTACCTCTGTAGTGATGGGCTCCTGCTCTTATGGGAGCCGGGGGAATTCTGGACTGCTTTTGAACTTTGGGTCTCAATGGGAAGTATGCCATCTGGTTCAGTTTTTTGGGTATTTCTATTGGTCGTGTATAACTTCAGTTCACCATAGGTTTCCGAAGGAGACACTTTTGCTTATGTAATGGTGTAGCCCAGTGCCTTTTTATACTTTGTTTGGATGGCCTCCCCGTCATGGGAGTGGTTAAGAGGTTAGGCCGGAAGGATGTTCAGTGCGACACCCTTGGGTGATTACCTGTGTTGGTGTGAGGGAATGGTGGGCTGGAGGGATGTGGGTTTTTCAATGCAGGTTGAGGTTGGGCAGTGGGGGTGGGGCAGGTTTTACGGCTTGTTTGAGGGGAAGTTGGTGGTGGTTCAGGGGTGTTGTATACAAAAGGGTTCACATTGCATTGTGCCGAGTGGAGTATATCTGATGTGCTGTTAAGTCATGAAGTGTTAATGGTTCTGGGAATGGAATGGCAGCTGGGGCAGTGATGCAAGAGTGATGCACTCTCCTTAGTTGGAATGTGCAGGGTCTCAGTAATCGTGACAAAATTAGCAAGGTCTTAGCTTATGGGGAATGACGTGGTGCTAAAATGCGTATGCTCCAGTAAGCTCACTTGAATTGGTGTGAGTTATGAATCTATACTTCCTATTCCTCATATTCACATGGGGTCTTGACCATTATTCATAAATAATTGACGTTTCATCCTCTGCTCAGAGTGTGATCCTGAGGGGTGGTATGTCATTGTTTCAGGTGCAATGGCCCAGCGATAAGTCACATTTGTCAGTGTGTATGCCCCATGTTAAGACGGATTTCTGAACTCTGACCTGTTGGGCAGAGGTTCAGAAGGCCAGCCTAGTTTCTTGGAACAGGGTAACCTTCTGGACAAGCCAGACCAATCAAGGTAGCTTGGCGGCGGTCTAGGTCTCGGGAGGGGTGAGGGTGACTGAAAGACCTCAATTAGCACACAGAGTAAAGGACACTTACAAATCACTCCCAGTCAGGTGTGTGTGTGTGTGTATATATATATATATATCTATCAAAAATACACATACATGTATTCCAAGGCCTTTGCAATTCAACACACAGTAAGAAAATCACAGCAATTTGATTAAACCAATACAATCCTATCTATACACATATATACAAGACCAATGGGGTCTAAAGGATGAATGCACCAACAGGGTCCACAACCTAAACGGGGAAGGAAGCATGCAGTGCAAATAGTGTTTAGTCCCTTCTGCATCAAACATAATCCTAACTGAAAGGCAGTCCAGTACCTAAGAAGAGTGGAGCCTATTGCTCAAATATACTTGCAATGCTCGCCCACGCAGTAATGCAGATGGGCAAAACGGGGTCTCTTTAAGGGTCTGTAGCAGATCAGGAAGGTGGGTGAGGTGATGAAGAACAAGTTCCCACTATTTGTGGAGGGTCTCCCCAACGGGGCAGAACAGGTTCCAGAGTTCGGGAATAGTTTGCTAGCTCGCACTAGCAGTGGAAAGGAGAGGGGCCCTCAGGGGCCACTCATGTGTAAAAAAAAAAATTGATGGATGCGCTAGGAGCCACCGGTAAGGGTTGCTATTACTCACTGACGCCTGGCGCACTCCGGACCCAACTTCGGCAGTCGAGTCCACTCCGGTTGCAGGTTCAAATGCAGCAATCTCGCGGCTCTGCGGCTTTCAGCAACGAAGATACAGCAATCGGGAAAGTGGCGATTTCTCCGCTCTTGGTGGATGGATCAGGCCAGTTCCGCTGTAGCAGGCTTCAGGGCACAGAGGACCACAGCTGCAATGAACTTGCAATGTTCGTCACCATGGCTGTGCGACACGGTAACCCTGTATACTCCGGTTCGGGCGCACTAACTTTACTCCTGACCTGGGCATGCAAAGTTTACTAAATTCGTTGTGAGAGTGCTGTGAACACAGAGCTTGCGATGTAGCAAGTTTCAAGGGCCTCCTCAAAACGGCGGCAGTATCAGGGCAAAACTCCTGGTCAGCCCACTGATTGGCCCAGGAACGCTTCCGAAAAGGCTTACTTGCAGGTTTTGATGAAGGCGCTGAGAACAGTTACTCCCACTATTCCAATGAGTCGAAGCGTCTTTGCAGACCTTTTAGGATGACCAGATGCAGAGGGGGCCCACGGGACGACAGCGGGCCCAGCGTGCCAAACCTTCCAGCAGTTCCTCGTCTCGGCTTCTTAGTTTCAGGATACTTGGATCCTATCCTTTGTTCAGTGAGAACTCCAGAGATCGACATGGTGTGGGTGTTTGGCACCTTCTCTTATCCAAAATCTCTTTCGCACCAAAACGAAGATGACCCAATGGGAGATCTGCTCACATACAGGCATACCATACGTGGACCAATCGTGGACCACAGTGGTCCCAGGCATTCACAGAACACCATACTCTCTGGCACCCAGGATGTGTATTGGAACTAGACCGTCCAGCCTACATCCTGGGGGTGAGCACACAAGGCATGCTGAAGCCTGCGAAAGCTTAGCCCTTCACGGGAAAATGCATGCTCAAATAAGGACTGACCCGGGTCGGCTCCACCTGGGGAAGGTTAAGGGGCAAGATGGCCAAAAAACCTTGTGGTGTGGCCATTTTGGAGCCAGGCCACCTAACCATGCCAAACACCGTAATATTGATGATCCTGGGTTTTGTGATTCCCTTTGGATAAGTGTCTGGCAGATTCGCACACCCAGTTGAATGAGGCTGGCAACTTTACGATACTGCATGCAGAACTAGACAGATCGACTCCAGGAGCCAGGCCTTTGTCAGCGGCTGCTAAGGCAATCCATGGGAGGGGTTGGAGGATTTACGGTTGCCAGATATTTGGAAAACACTGCATCCCGATGACAAAGATTTCACTTTTATTCTTCAGTTTATGACATCAGATTGCGTATAGATTATGTAATGGTGATACAGGTTTTGGTTCACAAAACGCATGGCTGTGGGATGATACCGAGGACATTGTCTGATAGCTCTCCAATTCGGTGGCAGTTTTGGATGGAGGATTTGGTGGCGAGTAGGATGCACTGGTGATTTTACGGGCGATTTAAGGCCAGGTGTTGTTGGATGTGGTGTACTTAAGTGAGGTCCTGGAGGTTATTACACCCTTGTTTTGCTTCTTATAACCGATTAGTGGCTTCTGTTGGGACTCTATGTGAAACGCTTAAGGTGGTGTTGCAGGGGCGCTGTACCTTTTAGAAAATGGGGTGTTTAAGGTTATGCGAAGGAGGCTGTCAGGGTTTGAGACTGAACTTAAACAACTTCAGTTCGGGGGTGTGGATCAGCTGTCTCGTGGCAACCTGACGGCGATTAGGGTTATGCTTGACCATTTTTAGGGGGGACGTGGACAGAGGGGTGCTTTTCCTTACAGCCTCACACTTGGTGCAGTGGTAAGGGGAGAAAGGGAGGCCGGGGAGGTATTTGGCTAGGTTGGTACCGGGTGAGTGGGGCCACGCGTATATCCTGGTAATGAAGAGCAGATGGTGTATTAGTTTCCAAGGCTGATGCAGTTCTCAAAGTTTTTAGGGGATGAGTGGATTGTGAGAATCTACAGTCTTTTGTTGCACAGGCTAAGCTGGCTGGCCTTAATGAGGCTATGATTAGGCAGATAGGGGAACATTGGGAGACCCCATTACAGTAGATGAGATCCTGAAAGTGATTAAAGGTTTGACTTCTAAAGCTCCAGGATCCGATGGGATCACCTCAGAATTTTATATAGAATTTGGCCCTAAAGTAGCACAATACTTAACCCAAGCGTGATGCGTGAGGACGGTATATCCTTGATCTTGAAACCTGGCAAGAATCCAGTGGAGTGTGCCTCTTACAGGCCTATATCCCAAATCAATTTGGATACTGAGATTTTCAAAAATTCTGACGGATAGGCTGCTTCCGTTCCTTTCTTCTGTCGTGTATGGAGATCAGTCTGGCTTTATACCGGGGCACTCCATGCTGCTTAACTTGCAGAGATTGTTTGCTGTGCTGGACCAGATAGAAACTTCGGTGCAGGAGATTGGAGTGCTCTTAGACCGATTCTGTTGCCTCGGATTACTTATTTGTGGTTCTGGGTAAAGTGGCGCTACTGCCGTACTTCCTGCAATGTGTAAAACTCCTATATTCCGTGGGTGACTGTGCGTATCGATCTTTTTGGCATGCGCTTGGCATCCATGGCATTGAGGCGGAGGACAAAGCAAGGATGTTCGTTGTGCCCCCTCTTATTTGCACTTGCTATGTAACCGCTAGCAGTCCACTTGAGAACACTTCACAGGTATCGTGGCGTTAAGCGGGGGATCAGGAAATTGATCTCCCTTTATGCAGATGATGCTATTTTGTATGGTAAGAATTTGGAGTGTAATTTATAGCCGATTTCGCTGGAGGTTGAGGCCATTGGAGATATATCTGGGCTGCAAGTGAACTGGTCTAATCCATTTTATTCCCATTTAATGAAGCCACTCGGAAGCCTTCTGGGTCTGAGAATTTCTGGTGGGAACAGGGGTGTGCTAAATATTTGGAGATAATGGTTAGTAGAAGTAGGCAACAATTGTTAAAAGATCATCATGGGGCTTATTTAGAGGCGATGCAGGGAAGATTGAAACGGTGTGCCTCTCTCCCAATTTCTCTTATGGGCAGAATTGCACTATTGTTGTATTTTTTTTCTCAATGTCCAAGTGTTGCTGAGCTCTCAATATTTTAAGGTGTTACAGTTGTTGCTGATTCGGTTAGTATGGAGCCATATAACCCTCTGAATCAGATGGTAGACACTTACTGGTACGTGGGAACAGCAGGTATTGAACATGCCCCATGTGGAATTATACTGTTTGGCGGCTCAAATATTTTGTTTGCTTCATACTGGATGCTGGGTTCACAGTCTTTTTCCACATGTGTGGATTGAGACACAGCCCGACTCCCCGTTCTCTTTGCAGAGCACTCTGGTGTCTAGGCGGGTTGAAGATAAGTGCCCGTTTGATCCTGTCGTGTATACGGTTCATGCATTGTGCTCGAGAATCGAGGTTGCAGTCCCATATACCCCAGAATTGTCGGTCTGGGATATTCAGTGAATTATCCTGACGTGTGATGCCATGATTAAGAGAGTGCTTGAGATTGTGGATTTTCAACATATTTGATTTCTACGTGGAAGGGAGTTGTGCAGTAGCACCTGGAGCGTTTTTATGCGTAGACTGGAATTACCATAACAAATAATCTTGGACCCAAATAACCGGACAGACTCAAAGAATATGGCAAAATACTACTTTATTATCAGTCCAAATAAAGTAGAAAGACCTGGTGAACAAATAGATTGCAGATCACACACTCCGTTACATTTCAAATGCACAAAGACTTTATACCTCGATGTGCGTCATCTATGACGTCATCCTACGTGACAAATAATGAAACCTACCAGGTGGAGGAATTGGTTAACAGAACATCTCTACTTATAGTTTCTTTAAGTGTTAATATCACAATTGGCTGACCCACACCTATTAGGCATGCCTCGAACATCCCTCTAACTACGTATAATGCAGACTGTCGCAGCATAACAGCAGCGGATTGGCCATTGCAACAATGAATGCTCACCATTGCATAGGCCCTCTGATCGGTTGGCATTCTCTCCCAACCTTGGACACTGGGCTGGTTAGCAGCTTGTTAGCAGGACGTAAGCAAAATGAAACACAGGTGCATAGAACAACATCCGACTACTGCCCACTTGCCCATTAGTGTACCATATGTCATCAGCCAAGGCTTCCACTTTGTACTTACCTTGCAGGATGGTCTCTTCTCTGGAACTTTACAGGAATAGTGCGCTCAAAAATATTATTGTCTCAAGGGTCCGGGCATGTGTTTTTAAGCATACGTTGATTGAGCGTACAAACATTTCCTATGCACCTGAGACACGTAAGCAAACTTAAGGACCTGGCTTACGTACTAGCCAACCGTAGAATTGCCATGGTTTGGAAGACAAGCCACAGACCCAGAATAGAGGTGTGGTGGCATGATCTTCTGAAATGGGCAGAGGCGGAAACAGTGGTATGGTACGAGGCGACCAATAGGGGAGAGGAGAAGGAAATGGAAACTCTGATGGCCTGGAGACACCTATTAGCCACACTGTATGCCTCTACCTAGGATTCACCAAATGAACAGGATACCTCCAGGGATATAGAGGAAGGCGAACCTCTAGAAGACACCAAG
The DNA here is from genome assembly GCF_040938575.1 of Ambystoma mexicanum. Classification (NCBI taxonomy): domain Eukaryota; kingdom Metazoa; phylum Chordata; class Amphibia; order Caudata; family Ambystomatidae; genus Ambystoma; species Ambystoma mexicanum. The sequence continues at coordinate 659,081,411 of NC_090935.1, read as the reverse complement.
GCCAAAAGCGCGGGAGAGTAAGCTTGAGTTAAGAGGGGAGGGTTAGGGGAGAACAGTGGCCACTTGTGGTATTGTATCTGACGCTTCATAAATATGACACGCACTGTTGGATTGTTTTTTTTTCTATTGATTGTTGTTATAGAAACGATAGAAATTATTTTTTTAAAAAAAGTATGACCAGATGTGGCTGGGGGGAGCGGGGATCTCAAGGCGCAGTTTGTATTATTTTGTTCTGTTGTATCGATTTCTTTTTTTTTTTTGTTTGAAACACCAAAAATAAAGTTTAAAAAAACAAAACATTTCTTATGCACCTTACTGTAGTTTTCCTCTTTTTTTTTTACACATGAGAAATCAGGCAGCTGGGCGTGGCCATCTTGTGATAATCTTATCCGTTGCTGCATCACCCAAGGTAACTGACCTGGCGGCACTAAATCATATCCCCCGCCCCTGAGGCTGACATCACCAAACCTAGTGATATTCTCCGCCTATCTCCATGGCGTTACTGGGCAGCGTAGCCAAACCCGCCCAGTTTTCACCTACGTGTTAACGTTAGTTGACGCAGAACCCAGAATATCAACATTTTGAATATAAAACTATAGTTTTAAAGGAAATAGCAAAACTGTACACTTTGTAAAGTACTGTTATTTCACAATAAACGCTCCGAGAACATCCAGCGATTGCCATATTCAAGTAAATGGGTAATTCTTTTTTTTTGTTCTCGATCCAAAAATGTTTATCGGGAGTTGGGCAGGATGTAGCTGTTTGAAAAAACATAACAGAAATGTTTCTCAGTAGCCAATCTTTATTACAATTTATCATTTCACCCATTAATTCGGCCCCGTGATAAAACTAATGATGAACACAGACGTGAAACAATGGGAACACAGAGAAAACAACATGGAACCTAGTCTAAAATTTGCTTCAGAGGTTAGTGCTATGGAGTATGTTCAACTCGAAATGGTATGCGGAAGCCGATGCTACAATTCAAAGCACACATAGACATCATTTTAATTAAATATTAGCGTTGAATTAGGAGTTTGCAGAACCTGGGGGAACCTAGTGGTGGACTACATGCATCTCGATGCTGGACTGCCCATGTGCCCAGAACAAAGACAAGAACACACACAGGTTGTATTTGCGTGTCGTTGCAATATGCCACAAAGAACAACCCAGTACAATGTAAGCCAGCAATAACGGTCGGCTAATGATAAGTTGACTCGTTGGTCTATAAAATCGTCGAAAGTAAAACGTACATAATATTCGGCATTTCCATTCTCTCGGCGTAATGCAGAGACTCGGTTCAGATCAACGAATTTTCATAAAATGAAATTACATGTTCCTTTGTCCAGTTTTGGAATGGTGAACCTTATCATATTTGATGGTATTACACCACTCCCTTCATTCATTCCTTTCGGAATCCTCCCTTTCTTTCAAGGTCGAAAAACAATTGAAACTTGTACTGTGTACGATGTGTGGGTTTGCTCAGCTTGCAAGCAAAAATTCAAAGCCGCTGACCTTCACTCAGAATGGGAGCCAATAGCCCTTCAGACCATAATGGCATTAGAAATATTTTTGAAAAACATGAATTGTTTGCTGCCTCCACCAATGGCGCGCAAAATTTCTAGTGTTTTACTTTGTTCCTCTGGAGAACTTTGCACTTTCCCAGCGACTCCCACAGCCAGCCCACACCACCTGTCAGCTCAGCCCATCTCGTGTTCACACAGCAAATTGGGTAAAGCTTTTTTGCAAGGAGAAAAACTTGAGCCCTTGTCATGATGCCTACCTCTAAGGAGCCAGGCCGGGCCCAGCAACCCCAGAGGCAGACATCATTTTCCCCAGGGAAGTCTCAGCGGGCCCAAGTCGGGGCCCTTTGGACTCAGTCCTGCGGACCCCAGTCCTGGCGTCTAAGGCGCCAGGCTCATAGAAGAGGATATGTGTTTAAGTGCTTGGGTGCACACTTACCTGATGCAGACCTTGCTGCTTCATCCAGGCCCTCTTGAGGCCTGAATGGGACTACTTAACCTGTAGGACTACTTCACCACCCTGGTGTGGTCGGGGAAGGATACATACCTGATTGGTGGAAGGATAGATACCAGGAACGTCTTCCAAGGCTATTTAAACCCCACCCGAACAGCCACACATGCTTCGCGTTGTTCTGCACCTAGCAGCTGGACGCTCACCGTGTCAGCTCCAGCATCCTGACTTCAGCCACGCCTGCCAGCACCCTGGAACACCTGCAACGGGAGAAAGGAAGAGAATAGGAGAAGAAAAGCCCTTACCTGCTAAATCTGCATCCCGGAGTCATTTCTCCAACGGCCCTGTAAAGGAAGACATCATTTTAAAGGCATTTCGTTTCGATCGCTGCAGCGCTGCATTTTACTCACCTTTGCAAGGCGCTTCCATCTTCAGCAGCGATCTTCCGGATTCAGCTACGCCCCGGCGCCTAGAGGAAAAAAGACAAGAACAAAGGTGAGAGGGAGAAAAGGAATAAGGAAAGCTCAGTTTCCTTTTAAGTCTTACCTGTTGGATTATTCCCACTGCATTTCGGGTCCTGCCGCTTCCTGGCATCTCCGGACCCCGGCCCCTATGGGGAAAAAAGACAAAGACATTGAATGAGCGAATGCAAAGACATTACCTGAGCGCTCACCCAGAACTGTTTCACTTCGGGTCGACGCCATATCTCCGGCACTCCGAACCCCAGCCCCTAAGGGGAAAAAGACATAAGCATTAGCGCTTGCTGCAATTAGACAACGAACATTATTATTAAGCTTGAACTTTTGAACAGAACTTTTACAGCGCCTTACCTGAACAGTCAAGCTTACCTGAACTCCCATCAATCCAGTGAAGTAACTGGGTTTCAACGCGCCCCTGCATCAGAAGCAGGATGGAGAGCTCATCCTTCCAAACCCTAAGGTGAGGCTTCACGGGGAATCCTGGAGGAGGAATCGTGGAGGGTTGGGAGGGAGTGGGAGGCTTGAGCATTGTTCCACAGTTGGTAATACTCCCTTTTCACGCACAGGAGGGTATCCAACGAGCCAGGGAAGCCAGAATAGAGGGGCCCTTCCTGTCCATCTTCAGAGTTCTGCGCCTTCGATGCCGCGCCTCCGTGGGAACCAGGCGAGCGTTACAGCCCTGACAAAATGTGCTTGTATGAGAATGTCCGAGCAAGCCCTGCTGAAACCCCCTCCTACCAGGCCGCGGACCCCTGAACCAATGACCGCATTTATATATTAGAGGCCTATAAATTGCACATGTGTGTTTGTACTATACCACTTTGGGTCACTAGTGAGGTGAAGGGTGTGGGGGTCTTGCCCCTGAGGCAACCAGCGGGGGTCGGGATTGAGAGCTGACGGGTCTGGCACATCAGAGCTAGTAAGGGGGTGGAGTGACGCATGTTAGTTTAGGACAGAATATACTGTGACTGGGGTCTTGTTTGATTTGGGAGGCATTCTGGGGTGGCCCGCAAGGAAGGGTCACACTTCTGGTACATGAAAAGAATAGCTTTGGAGGGGCACAAGGTTTAACAAGCAGTAATTTTCCAGCAGAGGGGGTGAGAGGTGCAGGAGAAAATTTGTTGAGATGGATGAACAACTACAAGTCATGGTTTAGCCTTGACGCACACAGGACGGTGATCTCAGAGGAAGATTTAAATTAATACATTCTTAGTTTGCAACATCTCGTCTCTTCGCATCCATGAGAAAGTGACTTGTGAGGCACAGGAGGAAAAAGGGTGGGGCTGTCGGTGCTCGCTGTTGGCGGCGCTGCTGAGGGGGAGGGGAATCTTCGCAATGACAGAATGCGGCCTAGTCCAAAGTTGGAGTCAAGGGTACATACAATGGAGTGTGTCTAGCAATAGCCCTACCTCTGCTTATGTCAGGGCCTTCTTCCCCATGGCTGCAGAAGGGCAAAGGAGGCGTCCCCCACGAGAGCAAGAGCAGGGTGTCACTTTTGCGTATAATTTATGGGGTCCGGGTGCTCAACCGACCCACTCCTTCCTTACATTAGCAACAACCCCAAACACATGCCCCCATGAATATATTGGTCAGAGTGCAGCTATTTCTCCCCAACAACCCACTTTGATGCGCTGTTTTGCTCGCAGTCAGTAGTTCTTGCGTGCCGAGTATCTTATTTAGCCTAGGTCTCATCCATTTTGTGGGGGGGAGTAGTTATTCAGCTATTTGGGAAACTGTTTGGTAAGGCAACTGCAGAAACCCAAAGTTGCTTTCATGCTGTTATCCATCTGGCCATCCCACGATCAGTGAAGGTCCCTCAGTACTGCGACGAAACTGGGAAGTGTGAAAGCACAGCGTTACATTGTATGACATTCTTAAAAATGGTACTTGTTGAAAAAGAATTGACAGAGGATAGATTTCATAAGACCAATTGGATGTTTTATTTAGACACTTTATATAAACATTGTTGATAATAAAAAAAAAAACAGATAGTAATCATTTGTACTTGGAGGTTAACTGTTCCACAAGCTCTGCTTTAGGTGAACAGGCCACGTTTGCAATGTTTTGTGGCAATGTATATGTATTTGGAACAGAATCGCGAACGATTCCGTGAGTATGTATGTCCAAGACAGTCATAATAAGATCTTTCACAAAATAGAATTCCATTTCCTCGTATATTGGCTTGACCACCCATTTTTCGCTTCTTTTCGTAAAGGCCATTGTGTAGCGAAGCATCCCAAAGTTTACACAGTCCTCGATTGTTCACGCCCTACATTCTCGTTATGCGCTAATACCGCTAGTAATGTCCTATATTGCATCCTGTCCATGCCGAAACGCAATCTCTTTGGCCTGTACTTAAGGCACATATTGTGGAGCACCTCCAAATCTCCCGTGTGACAGAATTCTGTGAGTCCCTTCAGATCTTTTGATAGAGTTTTATCAAACACAATCTTCTCAAGAGCTTTGTGTGGAGGTGAAGATGGAATCAACCACTTCTTCCATTCCTGCTCCGGCGACAAAGGGTCATGTGCACATTGGTGGAAATGTTGGTTTTCTGTCCAAGAGTGAATGCTGGAACAGTGGTGCATTAGTGACCGCCATTTTTCTAGTAGAATTTCCACAGACCCATCACAAGTTTTGGAGCTCCACCAAAGATGGCTGTTGAAAGACTGGGACCACTTTTTTCCTGCAGCTGAGATTTGTTTGAGTGAGTTGGCAACGTGCCATACATCAAATTGATGGCGAATATTTGGTCATTGAAACGTGTCTGTCCGTGGCAATGAGGTTGATTTGCATTCCCCTCGATTGGAGATCTTCCAGGGATTTTATAAAACCAAGTTTCTCCATTGCCACTGAGGATTTACATTCGGACACCTGCACGACCACGGAACTCAACATTTTTTAGTTTCCATGTCCTGAAAGTGGTATGTGCAGTATTTTGCTGAAAATGTGGGGCTGCCACACTGTCCATCGCCAGCTAGCCTGAACCGTTTTTCGGAGAATGTACTTTGAATAGACATTTGTTCAATTTTGCAAGCTTCACTAATAGCAGGGAATAGATATTGACGTTGATATTTGTAGTACTGCCTTTTAGAAAGGAACTTGAGTCCCACAAATTGACTGACAGAAACTGGACAATTTACTGAAACTAGATCCACTGAAAAGTAAAGCAGCTGCACACAGTAGATTTCCAGCTCGCAGTTTCCCCAGCATCGGTTGAGCGGACCATGAAAAATTTGCATGGAGCATTTCACAGGTGTCTTGTATTTTGAGGTTACTACCTTGTGATACACGAGTCACATTCACCAATGCCTTCCCGCATACTTGCCCTCTCACTGGATGCCCACATTTCAGCATCATTATAATCTCCATCAAGCAGCTGTCGAATACAATGAATTTGGGCTCCTTTATTAGACTATCATCCTGCGTGAATGTTGTTTCTGACTCAACTGTGGTTGACATATCAGCCCAACTGGACAAACTGAAGTCCAGATCTTTTGGCTAGTTCCTCGGTCAATTGTTTTGATGCTTCAGTCTCTGTTATTTCAACTTCTGTTACTTGAACACGAATCGGAGAAAACATCAATGTCGATTGTTTTTTGGGTGGCCCTTTTTTGGCGGGTGTTGATTGTGTCAAGTGGTCTGTGATTCAAAAGCATCTTCATTACATTCAGTTTCTTCATCTGGTGGAGCTCTCGCATTGTAGCAATGGTCCAACAACACTTTGCTGGCTTCGCCAGTCACATTCAATTCATTTTCTGGCCATTGGGCAAAAGCATCTTGAGTCTGTTTATTGATTTGAACACACTGCGCCTTAAATAATAGATGCTCCATGGTGAAATCAGAGATGCTGCTTGCCAAACTGATTTCTGTAGCTCTGTTTCTGCATAGTTCATACACCATTGGGCAACTAGAAGACGGGTTGGAAAAATATGTTCAATGCAAATCCAACATACAGTATATATGGCACTTTAGATTTTTTAAAAAGCATGTTATGAAGGTAACCACACAACACTGTTTGGCAATGAAATTGTTTGTTAGTTACCTTTTTGCTTTCTTGGTTTTCTGTAAAACCTTCTTCACTGTAACGACTGCACCAGCAAGCTGGCCCGCCAACTCAGATCCACGTGTCTCCTCTTCTATATCCCGATCTTGTATACATCCCTAGAAAAGAGTATTCATAAAAAATAAGTCATTCGTATTTGAAATCAAATGATTCCTTCGCACACATGGCTTATACAGATAACCTTGTACACCGTGTACGTCACTTAGTAAAAATATACATTTCGAATTTCACCTGATTGAGGGCTAGTTTATTCGATCAAATATGACTATGCGAAACCCACTGATTGAAATGTTGCACTGAAGCAATTTGCAAAAGATGCTCGTTTATAATGTCACTGTCTAATTGTATCAGATCTAGAACCTACTTTTTTTCATTCGAGGGAACTGTCAGTGTGTTAGACAGAAACCTGTGCAGTTCCCTTAGGGACCACTGCAAAAGATTTAAGACTACAGGTGTTGGCAGTAAACCCACTTGGTAACAGTCTGTACCACCCAGATTTACCTGGTAGCTGTGGCTGAGCGGTCAGACTTCCCTCAAGAAGAGTTAGGCAGTATGCAAAGTATACTCAATAGGCACTCAGATACAATAATACAAGCAAACACTGACCAGAGCTTTGGTATCAAAGTATATAATTATTTATTAAAAAACACACAGTTGAAACACTCCAGCACTCTTATTGTAAAATATTCTAAACACAGTTACTGTTATGATATATACACCCCTTTTTCCCTATTAGAAAATCACAGTAAAACGCCACTTATTTTCATACAGAGGTGAGCACTTAACTAGATTGCACTTTAATAAGTTTGTGAAAAAGGGAGGGAAAAAGACAGGATAAGCAGAGGTACACCACTCTACGATTCCAGAACACTGTTAGCAAGGCAGAGAGCAAAAAAAGCCACTGGTGAGCCAAAGTCTGGGCCCACTCTTAGAGAGAGCAGAGCACAAATGCGCCAAAGATCACACAGTTACACTAGGCTTAAAGTCTTGCAGAGGGTTCAGCAAAGCGTTTAGAGAGGTTAGAAAAGTTTAGGCAAGGTGTCCCAGGCTAACCCAGGTTCGAAAGCCGGGGGCTAAATCTACCCCGTAGAGTCGGTAGCAAGGGAAGCCAGGCGGGACACGGTACCTTAAGTGGGAAGGATCCTCCAGCGGTGGCGGTTGTTCCTGGTAGTGGGTGCAAGTTGCGTCATCATCCAGGGGAAGAGAAGATCTCGACTTGGAGGAAAGATGAAGGTCGTTGCACTACCAGGGCAGAAACCAGCCACAGAGTTTTCCGGTTAAAGGTGGTACCTTGGTTTCGCAGTCGTGGTAAAAAGTGGTATCCCGGTTGCTTGGCACGGGCAAGGCGGCCACGAGGTACGTTGGGAAAGCGAAAAGACGGTGAAACTGGTTATCCCCACCAGTTAAAGGAAGAAGACTCTCCGGCAGGAGATCCCCTCTGTCGTTGGGGAAAAAGTGGTGAGACGGTCCAGCAGGGCTCCACCGGTCGTGGTGTCGTGGCAGGTCGGCTCAGCTTCTCCCTCGTCGGATTCTTCGGTCCTGTGGCGACCTCTGAAGTTCCAGTCCCCAAAGCCCTGCTTTTATGCAGCAACCCCCATTCACTCAGCCTAGCTGTCACTCAAACATGCTAAGTGGTGAGCCGGTCGGCTCACCACTTGGGCCAATCAGGATGGAGTGCGACTTGAGTTGCCTACGCAACTCAGTCCAGGGTGCCTAAATGTCCCTCCACCCCTCCTAAGTACCCCAGACAGAGTGGCACCACTTTGGAGGGCTTCTCCAGGAAGACATGGACTGCGGTTGTGAAATGGGCGGTACGCGTCTAGTGATGTCAGCCTCAGGGGCGAGGGATATGATTTGGTGCCACCAGGCAGTCCACTTTGGGCGATGCGGCAACGGATAAGATTATCACAAGATGGCCACACCCTGCTGCCTGATTTCGCAAGTGTAAAAAAGAGGAAAACTATGGTAAGGTGCATAGGAAATGTTTGTACGATCGATCAACGTATGCTTAAAAACACATGCCCGAACCGTCGGGACAATAATATTTTTGAGCGCACTATTCCTTTAAGGGGAGTTGAGTTACGTCGTTATCTTCGCATGGAGCTTATGAATAAGCCTTGTTTCCTGGTCTTGCACCACATGCGAGGAGACCACGATTTGTGTCCATATTGTCTTCTTATTTAGTATTATTTGATTAAATTATCCTGGGTGTCATTGCTCTCTTCGGCCTCTGGAGACTTGGTTGCTCCGTCTCACATATGCTTTTCTGCATTTTTACTTATCAATACTTGGCATCCATAAATGTTTTCTCATTTATTTAATCTAAGAGAAATATGTTCTGTTACATTGAATATCCTTGTTGACTCCCCTTGCATCCTGCAGTAGCTTCTTGCTGTGGCATCATTGATCTCTGGCCAACAGCTATTATCTTTTGTTGCACGATTCTGTATTTGCAGCCTTTGTCAACTCTGCAGTCCTGGCCTCTCTTTAGTGCCTTTCGCTTAATATTCTTCAAAGCCAACATCCATATTTTCAGCATGGCTGCTTTACCCGTGTTCTATTTTCTATTGCCGCAAGCTTCTATGTGACTCATCTACCTTGCGCTTCTGTGTATGTACATTTAATACTGTATTATTGCAGAGTGTTACTGTGGCACATGACAAAGGCTGCGACAGCTGGGAGTCTTTTTTTTTTCCTTGCCTATCCAAAACTGAGGAGGAGCTATCCCATAACTACTCTGCAACACATTCCCGTGAAACACTCCGCTCCCAGTAATGTGTTACTGTGTTGCTGTGGGGCGAAGGACTAGTCGTCGGAGCTGGAGTTGGCAGCAACACTTAATTTCTATATCTTTGCGACACCATCATGCCGAGCGATGGACCACAGACTAGACAAAAAATATAGCTCCTGAATGCCATGGTTTTACCGAGAGGCGACCCTGAGGTCATCTCCCATCTCCCATGGCGGCAGACTGGGACAGCACTGAAGTGACATGTAACAGGGTGGAGGTAATGAAAATGACCATGGCCCCTTTACTCATGCCACCAATTAGAGCAACGGTTGGGCACTGTATTGGAGAGGACCCATCAGGTTGCAGGCAATGTGGAAGGAATGGATTAAGCAGTTAAAGTGGAAATGATACAGAAGGGGGGGGGAGAGAGTGTGTGTGTGTGAATATAAATTCACTTTTAGAATTTATTAGCTTTAGCAAGCAGAGCATCATCCTATAACTATGGATCCTCCCATAAATAGAGAAACGGAAGTAGGTGATGAGCTCACCAACCGAGTAGGTGTGGAAAGATTTGGACACATACAAACCCTTGCAGGTGCGCCCACTGGAAGAGGGGTGTTACCATTCCAGGAGATGATATGATATGGCATTTATAACGCACCTATACACAAGTGTTTCAAGGCGTGACGAGGCAAGGGAGGGGGAACAAAGGGAAGTCCAAGACAAATGATCTTACTAGGCCAAGTGACATTGAAATCGTGCAGGGGCGGGGGGGGAAAGGGTAAGTGCAGGGGTGAGTGGGTGGGGGCATGCAATACATAGGATCAACAGTAAAGAATAAATAAAATAATAAGGCAATAGGTAAACGTGTGGGCAGCTAGTGGCAAGTGCAGGAGTAAGTGCAGACATCCATTGCCAAGGGCTGGTGGGGACTTTAGGGATCCATAAATAGCCAGGGAGAGTGTGCAGGTGTGCAGTTGGCGAGGGTGGGGACCTGGGCCTGAGATCAGAGGGTAGCCAAGTGACCAGTGCAGTTTCAGTCAGGAGTTTAGCAGGGGAGAGGAGGAGAGAAAGCGGAAGCAAAGAGTAAGGTCTTGAGGTGCTTCCGGAACCAGAGATGGTTCTTCCCAAGTTTCAGGGAGGCTGCCCCAGCCGAAGAAAGAGATTGACCACCAACTCGTTGCTTGGAGAAGCGACTGACCCTGAGGGAGTTGGAGGCGGATGAGCGAAGAGCTTGACAGGAAAGATATTTAGGAAGAGAGAGTTGGAGGTAGTGAGGTCCCAGACCCCAGAAGGCCTTGTGGACGATGCAGAGGGTTTTGAACTTAATCTTCGCAGCCACTGGGAGCCATTGCAGATATTTCAGTCTTGGAGAGATATGATACCTGAGCTTGAGGCCAAGGACAAGTCTTGCAGTCCTGTTCTGGATTAATTGCTGAGGGCAGAGAATAGAAGCAGGCAGATTTGGAAAGAGACTGTTCCAGGAGTCCAGCCTCGAGAGAACCAGAGCTCTGGAGACAGTGAGCTTCTGGGGGAAGGAGAGGAAAGGAAGAATATCTCTAAGGAGGTGATGCTGGTAGTGTGACTTCTTAGAGACCTCAGAGATGTGATCAGAGAAGGAGAGAGTGGAGTCCAAGATAACCCAGAGGTTTTTAGCTTCACAGGTGGGAGAAGGAAGCGGCTGCTCTTTTTATGTTTGAGACTTTTTAGTTCGGGGGTGAACCATTTGTTAAGGCGGGCCTAGGGTTTGGCCGTTTTGATTTTGAGAGGGGCTGCAATACCCAAAGCAGATTTGAGTGTTGTTGTATAAATTGACCAAATTGGATGGGTCACAGGTAGTGAAATTTTTCTCGTTGAGGATATTGCTAATGAGATGCTGGATGCTGTCTATGGTTATGTTACGACAGTTCCTGGATAGCGAAGGAGGTGCTACAGATGTTTTGGTGGGGGATGGCCCTAGGATGGAGAATAAGACGAGATGTTGATCTGACCAAGCTACAGGTTCATTTGGGGTAATGGATATGGAACAATTTTTATTGCATATTCAAACAAACAAAACCAATACAAACCAAACGCGCAGTGCAGATTTCAACAGTTCAATTGTTCATTGCATAATTTTGGCACTGCTCCCCTTAACCCTCCCTCCCTCCCTTCTGTCAGAACTTGTATTATTCCAAACAATTCCGCTATTAATGATTTCCATGCCATCAGGGTTCCCGGCTCTTCCTCTCCCCCTATGTTGCTTGCCTCTTGCCATAGCATGGTCTCTGCCTCCACCCACTTCTAGAACTCTTTCCACCACACCTCCACACGTGGCCTATGGCATGTCTTCCATCCCATCGCAATCCTTCTTTTTGCGAGCACATATGCTAGATCTTTCAATTTATTGACATGCTTAAGTTTCTGCGATCTGGGCCCCTCTCCCCCACCTCCCAGCAAGCGGGCCCGGGCTGAATCTATAGTAATCGTGACCCCCTTTTCCGCTAGTTTCCACGCTATTTCACCCCAGAAACACTCAATCACAGGGCATGACCAGAACATGTGTACCATGTCAGCCTTTTCTTAGTCGCATTTGGGACATGTTTGTCGTCCGGCATTTTCAAACCTCGATATCCTCTGAAGTGTCATGTATGCCCTGTGCGTAATATATAGTTGTATCTGTTTTAGTCTTGCATTCCTTGACACCTTCTTATGGTACCCCAGGGCGCGTACCCACATCCCATCCTCTATCGGGGCTCCCACTTTCGCTTCCCAGTCTAGTCTCAATTGCGTTAATTCTTTCCCAACCTTAGACATCATCATCTCATACAATCTATAGATTTCATGCCATCCCTCCGTTATATCATATATCGTGTCTATAGTAGCATCTGGTTCTTCTTCCAGTACTGTTCCGGGCCATGTTTTCCTAAGTCTCTGCACCATTCTGTGATATGTGATATACTGGCCCACTTGTAACCCCGTTTCCTCTCCCAGCACTTCAAAATATATGATGGTCCCCTCCCTCCAGACATCTCCCATCGTTACCAACCCCACTGATTCCCAGTGGTTCCTAATTATCATCCGTAGCTGCTCATCCCCCCAGCCAATGCAGCCAGCGGTATCTGCTGGGAGCATGGGAATGGGTTTTCCATCATCTGGCATGCCCGGCGCCACATCTTCCACCCAAGCATCATCATTTTAGGGCGCTCTTTCATTTCTGTCTTGGGCAGCCAAATCATTTCCCTTAAATAGAATGGGGCACAATCTTGTCTAAACTACCTGGATTCAGGGGTCGCTTCATCTGAGAGCCATTTGGCGATATATTGCAGTTGGCTCGCTATGTAATAGATCTCGTAATTAGGCAGTTTTATTCCCCCTTTTTCATAAAAGTTCTGCAGCTTCCATAGTGCCACCCTATTACGGGTGCCATGCCACAGGAACTCCCTGCACATGCTGTTCAGTTTGGTGAAAAACGTCTTGGGTATCAGGTATGGAATGTTCCCAAAATAATGCAAGAGCCTGGGTAAGACCACCATCTTAAGCATTGCCCCTCGTCCCATCATTGCTAGCGGCAATTTCATTCAGAATTTCATGCACTTCTCAATTTTCTCTATGGCTACCACGGTATTGCGCCTGTGCTCTTCTTCCACTGTGTGGTACACATCTATCCCAAGGTACTGAAAAGTATCAACAGCCCAAGGTGTTTGCAGCACCGGCAACCGTCTAACAGGGATTCCCTTATAACTACCTAGCGGGAAAATACTAGATTTTTGAGGATTCACTGCTCTGCCAGACAGCCCGCATACCTCTCCATCACCTCCAGGATGTACTGGAGATTTTCCTCCGGGTGCCTCAGGTACAGAAGCAAATCCTCTGCATACAAGGAGATCAAGTGTTGCTCCCCTCCCACCTGGATGCCTATAGTATCGTACTGTTGTCTGAGGTATATCGCCAAAGGCTCTAAAGCTAATATGTACAACATAGGGGACCATGGGCACCCCTGTCTGGTGCCTCTGCCTAGCTACCACCTTTCGGATATCACTGATCCTGTTCTGACTCTGGCCAGCGATTCACTATATAGCATCTTTGCCCATCTTGTGTATCCAGGCCCCATACCGTAGCCCGCCAAGGCCGCCAGCAGCCATGGCCACTTGACAGAATCGAAGGCCTTCACCACGTCCAAGGACACAATTGCCATTTCGCCCTCTTTCCTGCTCCCCATTCCACAACCCGATGGAGTCGTCTGATTATGAGTTATGTTCCTATTCGGGACATAGCCCGTCTTGTCGGGGTGTATTAGTTTGCCGATAATTCTTCACGGTCTGCTTGCCAAGACAGCCGTCAATATTTTGCTGTCCTGGTTCAGCATCGACAATGGTCTATAGGAGCCACAGCTATGCCCAGGCTTGTTGGGTTTGGGGAGCGGTATTATTATCGCTTCTCTATGTGACTCTGGCAGCCGTCCCACCTCAAACGCTTCATTTAACATATCCAACATTGGGGGGAAGCACTTCTTCCTTGTACACTTTATAAAATTCACTTGATAACCTGTCCGCTCCCGGGTCTTACTAGTAGGTAGCTACCTCACCGCTTCTTCTAACTCCTCTAAAGTAATCGGTGCATCCAGCTCCTCTCTTTCTTCAGCACTTATTGTAGGCAGACCAATGTCTTCCAGTGTTTCTATTATTTCTTCATAACTGCTTCCCTCCTCATCCCCATATAGTTCCCTGTAGTAATCTGCAAACTCTTGATTAACTCCCTCTTGGGTGTCTGCTACACTGCCATCTTCTCTCGTTATTGTCCTAATGGTGGGTCTAGGGATCTTGCTCTTGTATAACTATGCCAAAAGCCTCCCTGTTTTATCTCCTCCCGCATGCTGTCTCTCTCTATATTTTTTAATAGTTAAGGCTGCACAGTCTGTTCCATTGCTCCGCACATGTCTGCTGCAGTTTAAGTATCACCTCCATGTCTCCTTCAGTGTCATCCCTCCCCCTCAGTGCCTTTTCCAATTCCCTTTCAGTTTCTTGTAGATCGGCCAGGATCCCGCCTTGCAGGCCTTTAGATTTTCCTATGGCTACGCCCCGCATCACCGCCTTGAAAGCTTCCCATAGCGTGCTCGCCGAGTCCATGTCGCCATGTCGGGATCCTTGCTCTTGGGGGGGGGGGGGGTGCAATATTGCCAGCCAATAACCAGGGGTGAGTGGTCTGAAAGGACCCTCGCCTTATATTCTGCCTGCGTAATCTTTGTCATTACCTCCGACGTAGCAAAGACCTAGTCCAGCCTCGTATGCAACTGCTGCGGGGCGGAATAGTGCGAGTATTGCATTTCTTGGGGGTATCTCGTTCTCCACACATCCGTCAGACCGAAGTCGTCTAGCAGTGTCTGGCAGCGCTTTAGCCGCTGGGGCAGGTCTATCAATCTTCTGATCTGATCTATCCACCCTAGGGTTTAGTACACAGTTAAAGTCCCCACCCCAGATCACCATACTCCCCATACACATGCTACGATTAGTACTCAGAGTTCTAAAATATGCTGCCGTATTCTGATTGGGGGCGTATGTATTTACAATACAATGCTTATCTCCCTATTCTCCACCAATCCCCTCAATATAACCATCCTCCCATCCGCTTCCGCAGTTTCCTGCAACAAGTGAAATGGGACATGCAGCGCCACCCAGATGAGCACTCCTCTAGCATAGGCAGAATATGTCGAGCCCGCCATGACCCCTTTCACTTTCTTCACAACCGTCCCCAACTTTTCCCGTGTCAGGTGAGTCTCCTGCAGCAGTGCAATATCTATCTTTTGTCTGCGCAGGTACAACATAACCTTATTCCTCTTTAGATAACTATTGAGCCCCCTGACATTCCATGTAATTATTTTAAGGTCCCCCATGGCCCGTTAGAATCCCCATTCCCCCTGCCCCATCGGTGCAGTCCAGATCCCCTTTCCATATCGGTCTATATAGGCTTGTTCCCCAGTTCAAACTACCCTTAACTACAAACACCCCAAACACCCCTCCCCCCCACCACCCTTCTCTTCCCCAACTTTAATCACCCCACCCCCTCCCCCCAATGAGTTGCCCAGCTCCATCCCTGGATCTCAGGCACCCACGCATCTAGCACTTTCTGGCAATAGCCTGTACTCGAAGCTCAGCAGGGTGAGATAGCCCTAATGGCTATCCTGCTACTTCTACTACTACTTGGGGGGTGGGGGGGCAAGGTGCCTGTGTTCTGCCGCTCCTATTTGCTGCAATTCAACCACATACTAGTATCCGATTTGTTTATATAATCAAAGCTCTATATTCCAGTCCAATGCAACTCAGTAAAATCGGGGTTATCCTAACCTAGCTTCCGCGCCACCCATCCCTACTCATCTATTAATGTCTCTATCAAGTTTCCACTGGAATACCTCACTATGTGATACACCAGTATGAATAAGTGTCTTGGTCACTTATCTTGTTCTCCTTGGGCCCGTTCAGCATCTTGTTCCGGGCAGCCCTGTAGGTCCAGCCATGCAGCAGCTTCCTCTGGGGTATCAAAGAAGAACATTCGACTCTTGTGCAACACTTTCAATCTTGCAGGGTACAGAAGCATATATTTGATGCCAGCCGTGCGCAGCCTTCTCTTCACCGCTACATAGCTATACCTCTGCCTCTGGACCAGCATTGTATAATCAGGATAAGCTGTGATGGTAGCCGAGGCTCTGTCTATCGTTCCCCCCCCCTTTCCTGAAATACTCCAAAATCTTCTCACGATCTTTATAATTCAAAATCTTGGCAATTATTGCACGGGGAGGGGCTCCAGGCTTCGGTTTCCTCATGAGGGCTCTATGTGCTCGCTCCACTGTGAATCTTTGTGAGAGTTTGTCAGCTCCCATTTCCTGCAGGATCATATTCTCCATATAGTCTGTAGGATCCTGGCCTTCTTCTCCTTCCGGCAAACCAACCACTCGCATGTTGTTCCTTCTCGCTCTCCCTTCGGCCTCCTCCGCACGGTTCTCCAGGTTAGCCACCTGCTGCTTTAGTATGTGGACTTCCTTTGCATTATCAGTGCTAGTGGTCGTGTTAGTTTTGACCGCACTTTCCAGGCCGCTCCTTCTGTCAACGCCCCGACATCTTGTCGCAGCAAGTTGACATCTATCCTCACCGCATCTATCTTGGCCTCCAAGGAGGTCCTTAAGTCCGCCATCCCCCTCCCCCAAGAATCTTAGTTCCGTTCTGGCTGCCAATATCTGGTGGTTTTCAGTCCCAGGGGAGCTCTCCGTGGGCCGGCGCAGTTGGGGACTGCTGTGTCTTAGCAAACGCATCCATCGTGGGTTGCTTGCTCTTGCCTTTGATCACTTTCCTCGCCATCTCGTGATCTAGGATAAGGGTCCCACGCCGCTCCGTCCGTGGCACAGCAATTCTGTTGCTCTGTTTCGCCGTGATGTCCGCGGGTCACTACTAAACCCATCTGTTGTTTCGTGGTGTCCCGCATGGATTTCTGTGCGCTGAGCAATGTGCTCGAGGGGGTTATGTCCTCCTACATTCCAGTTGACTTATCAGCCACACAGCGCAATTTCATACTTTGCGCTTTCCAGTATCTGCTCTTGAAGCACAGCCCTTTCGTTTTGCGGGCTATCTGCCTCCACCCGGCGCCTCGGGGATCGTGTGGCGCAGAAGCCACGCAGTCGTGCCCCAGACGGAGTAAGAAGGCCTCCTCTCCTCCTCTGCCTCCCACACTTTCACCCATTGAGCACAGTGGCGCAATCCATCTATATTAGGTGCTCCATGGGCACCTCTCGTGTCCAATGGCTGCTACAGTTAGTGTCCGGCCCCAGACTCCAGGGCTCCACTATGCCTATGCCAGGGATAGCTCCCCCTTACTTGTCAGCAGCACTTCGCTCTAGGTGTTTCCCTTTCAGTTTGCTTGTGTGGGAGAAGTGTCCGGCAAGCAACGCCGGTCCCTCTCTTCATTCTGTCCAAGTAGTGCTGATTATTAGAGGCAGCAAGCACCTGCACCTCACTCTCACAGGCGCAGGTGCTTCCACTGCATAATGGTGGCGTTTCATCTCAGGATGGCGACGGCAGCCCCTCCCTTCATCCACCACGCAAAAGAGACCAAGGAAATGCCCCCAGAGGAGCCGCGCAGCAACTCCATTCCAGTTGTTCCGGCTCCCAGAGAATCAATGGACTCAGCGAGTCCTGGCACCATAGTTCCGCACCCACGGGTGCTCTTATGCATTTATGAGGGCCCGACACACACACACACTGGACCTCCGCTCCCGGCGCCCGTAACACTTGGCAGCTGTTCGCTGCCCGGGCCATCAGCCGCATCTCCACTTTTGTGCATGGCAGCCACGCATTCAACTTGTTAACACTTGCGGGCCGCAGAAGCCGATATTCTCATGCTGTTGGGCGGGTGGGGGGGGGGGCGCGCAGGCTTCAGTCACCGGCTCCCCATCTTCTCTGCATACAGCCACTGCGCAAACAGTCTGGCCTCTCCCGCACCTCCGATCCTCTCACGGTAGCGCAACCTCGTCCCAAGTCGCCGCTCACTGTTCCATCGGCAGGGGTCCAATCGAACTCCAGGCAACAGTGTATCCTTGTGCACGCCTCGCTTGGGTCTATTTTGCTGATGCTGTGTTCGCGGCCGCTCACCCATTTTTGTCCGCCATTTTAGATACTTTGTCTCAGGGCCGCCGAACGTTGCAAAGTCAGTTGCAATATTTCCAGTAGTGGCAGTGTATCTGTTCACACGCCCATGTTTCCATTATTAGAGAGGTTTGTCTATTTTCAGTATGTGTAATTTCGGATCGATGTCGGTTCTCCGGAGCAGCTTCCATCAGGCACGTCTTGTTACATGGCCAGTTAGCCACGCCCCCCGGATATGGAAGAATTTAGGTCCGGTATCCAGTCTAGCGTTCTACCTTTGGAGTCGGTAGGTGTTGAGATTCTGTGTAAGAAGCCCAAGTTGGAGATGGTGTTATCCACCACTAGGGTGTGAAGATCATTAGGGTCTAGGAGGCCCAGGTTCATGTCTCCTAAGAGGATAGTTTGTGATCCTAATTTAGTGTGTGTGGAGAGGAGGTTCAGGATATTCTCCTCGAAAGATAGAGGTGGTCTGGGAGGCCAGTAGATAAGGTGTAAGAGTATGGTTTGGGTGGGTGAGCGGGTTAGTTTCGCAGAGAGAAGTTCTGCAAACGGGAAGCTAACAGGTGGGGTGGCTCTGAGGCCTAGCTGGGTTTTGGCAATGAAGGCTAATCCTCCATCTTTGCCGACAGTTCTCTCTGCCCTGATGATAGTATAGTCTTCAGGTAAGGCAAGGGAGAGTGTGGGTCCAGCTGCCTGGTGTAGCCAGGTTTCTGTGACTGCCAAGAAGTCTAGACTACTTGCAACGATTAGGTGCGGCATGGGCTACCAGGGATTGAGCGTTTATAAGGGCTGCTTTAATCATGGGTGGTTGTGGCGCAGTGCTGGAGGATTTCAAAGTCAAGGTAGAAGGGGCGGGGGTTATATTGAGCAGTGTGGGGTTGCAGTTTTGGGATTTGGATTGCGATTTTTTTTTTTTTTTTTTTTTTTTTTTTTTTTTTTTTTTAAATTTTAAGCAGTGCAAAATAAATGTGTTTGAGAAATCGGGAGCCTAGTCTTTGGTTCCTGATGTGGACTGAGAGCGGGATGAGGGGTGTTGGGGGTGTAGCAAAGCGATGTAGCCATTCGAGCGGGCTCAGTGACTCACTTGGCAATGTTTGCAGACGTGCTGGTTGGTATAAGAGAAGTAGGAAGCATGGGTGATGGAGGGCGGTATGGGGTGGCTGGGTGCATTAAAGGAAGTAGTGAGGCAAGGGTCAGGGTGGCTCTGTGGAATAAGGACATGTTTAGTTGTTTGTAGACAGGATGGAGTGCGCAAGGGAGATGATCTAGGCAAACACACACTGGTTCGAGATTAGCTAGGATGCACACAGTAGGGAGGTTCAAAATATCCCAGAGGTTAAGATGTACACCGTAGACAGATTCAAATTTTGGCTAAGATGTACACCGTAGGCAGATTCAAATTTTGGCTAAGATGCACACCGTAGGTAGGTTCAAATTTTGGATAGATGTACACAGTAGGCAGATTGAACATTAACTAGGATGCACACTGTAGGCAGGTTCAGAGACAGCCCAGAGGCTGAAGTGCACACAGTAGGCATATTCAACATTAGCTAGGGTGCACACAGTAGGCGGGTTCAAAGTTTAGCTAAGATGCACATAGTAGGCAGGTTCAAATTTTGGCTAAAATGCACACAGTAGGCAGATTCAACATTAACTAGGATGCACACTCTAATCAAAGCTAGCTGGGATACACACAATAAACAAGTTCGAGAATAGCTAGAGTGGGTACAGGGCTGTGATTTAGAGTAAGCACAGGTATCGAGGTACAAAGGTAAGCACACAGGTAAGCACACAGGTAAGTACAATGACTAGGTATACATCAAACGATAATTTTAACATGATCACAGTAGGGAGCAGTTCATAGGGCTATGATTAATGTGAGGGCACAGCATAACAACACAGCATAACAACATTCAGGCATTTACCATGGCAACGGTGAGTGAGGCATTAAAGTACATGTTGTATTGTGCTGGATTCAGCAACGGACAGCGTGCGGTCCGGAAAGTCAGGCGCCAGCAGCATTAGTGTCTTGTTTGTAGGTTGCTGCGGGTGTAGGGGAAGAGTGCAACGCGTGTGGAGGTCGAGCGTGGGACTACAAGGCTTCAATTAGCCGATGCGTGCATGGGGAATACATATGAGTCTTGAACAGTGCGGTATAATGTCACGTGGGGCGGAGGGCTGACTGGGTTTGAGGCGGGCAATGATAGAACAGGGCTTTAAAGGGAGCAAATGAGCACACGTTCTGTGAGCGAAATATGCAGATAGTAGGAAGTAGATTCTACCGGGGAGGCGGCAGCGTGTAGTGCCCAATGCCCATATGGCCCCAGACAGGCACAGGAAAGGCGGCTTAGTGTATTAGCTACTCATTTCACAGTGGTAGCGCCTGCAACTAGATGATCAATCACAGGACACAAATTAATGGGAACAATAATACTCCATACAACAAATGGTGTCATCTGTTGCACCAGTTAACCAGTTCAAACCCATCACCAAAGTGTATTTCTCCAGCCCTGTGAAGGAGAGCAAATCGAGAGGCTCACCTACTGACTCCCTGCACCCCTGAACACCTACAAAGACATCCTTACCTAGGAAAACCCCGCCATAAACTTGTAAATGGCAATAGGAATTATCTTTCAAGACTTCATATGCCAATCCACTTCTCAAAAACACACTTGGAAACATGGAAGACCTGACGGATCAACCATTTCCTAGCTATGATTTTGGGAAGTTCTATTTATACCAGATCCTTGAAGATGACGAGCTCAACATCATTCTGGACCATGCTCAACCTGAATTCCTGCTTATAAGGGAACATAATCGGTAAATTTATTAATCTGTGATGATCTTAAAATCATTGTAGATGTGAACATCACTTCAGCCCTCGTACTTGTAGACATATCTGCAGCTTTCAAACCTTACACTCCTATCAGTAATAAAAGGAGTTGACAAAGCAGGACTGTGCAACACCACCTAGTAGTTGAGGTTATTCTTAATGTACCGTGCGAAAACGACCTGGCTGCTCCCATACAAAACACGCTTGTGCAACACCCTGTGATGTACCAGAAGGAACAAGCTCAACACGGCTGCTGTTCATGCAAATGTCGACCCTCGGGTGACACAACAACCCGACTCGCCTGGTGTGCCTCATCATGAAGACCCCACAAATGTATGCATTTCCAAAGTGACTACCAGCAACAATGGCCACTGTCCTCGCCATCTGTCTAGCCCAAACACAATGGATAACCAAAAACTGAAACCAGACAAAATTAGATAATGATCTACACACCCAACACCACACCAAAGGCTGCAATCCCATGCCCTACAGAAATGAGCCCCTGCCCAAAAAAAACTTTAAAAGTCCCAAGAACATAGGAATTTTGATGTACAGTGGACTGAACTTAGAACCACAAACCAATGCTGTAATAAAGAAATGCTTCTACCACATATGCTCAGTCAGCTGTTAAATACGAGATCACTCCTGAAACATGCGATGGATGTAGCCACGCAAGGAGCTACATTAAGACATCTTCGCCCTCACTGAAACTTGAGTCACGAGGCTGCAGGACCTGCGTTGGCACAGGCCATATCGGTAGGATATGGTATGATAAAACAGACAATAAGGGGGGAGCAGTGGCCCTCATTTTAAAATCCGAGGTAAAAATTTGGGAAAGCAACGTTGAATTGTATTGGGATTAGTCCTGAAACTACTTTGAACATTTTGTCGTTATACAGGTCCCCGACCTCATCACCCAATTTCCTGTTACAGCTGAGTAACTATTTGCTCTCCCTTCTTAACCCTAAGACCAAGTTAATTCTTCTTGGAGATTTTAACCTTTGGTTGGGAAGCAATAGGGATGCGACGGCAGTGGTCATGGAATCTGTCCTGTATTCTCTGGGTTTCCAACAATTTATCAGAGAACCCACCCATATAAAGGGACATACCCTTGACTGGCTCACCACCCGCAACCTTAACTTAACTTTCTGCATTTATTTTCAGACCTGCATCAATTCTTTTACAAAAAAACAAGCGGTCACAAAGGTATTAAGTCCAGTCAGAAGATGCAAGAATTTGACTTTACAGAATCTTAAAACTTGGGCTAAAACCCTGAATGAAGGAATTCTCATCACTGAAAGTCTTGAGGATATGACTGACAGGCTAGTCAAATCTTTGAAAGCTGCCACAGAGACTTTAGCCCTTCTTAAGAATAAATGTCTGATGAAACGCAAAATCAACCCATGGTTTAATGATAATCTTAGGGAGTTTAAGGCCATAAAAATCAACTCCTTTTTATGCCTGGCGACAATCTCGTCATCTGCTAAGCTTGGAGAACTATAAAAAAG
The DNA here is from genome assembly GCF_040938575.1 of Ambystoma mexicanum. NCBI lineage: Eukaryota > Metazoa > Chordata > Amphibia > Caudata > Ambystomatidae > Ambystoma > Ambystoma mexicanum. Next base: position 659,059,208 of record NC_090935.1, on the reverse strand, counting down.
CAGCACTTACTTATAAAGAGGCGATCCTTGCAGCAAAAAAGGAATCATTGAATGGTAGAATTTGAAATGCCACATCTGATTTATTTAAAATGTTACAAGAGCAGGAAACGCCAAAGGGCCCTAACCAAGTTCCCATTCTTAAAAATGAGACTTGGTGTACAGACATGTTAAAAAAAACTGGAAAAAATCAAAGCTACCGTTGAAGAGAAAAATCAGTCACTCACCAGAGAATTTGAATCAAAGGACCTTATGGCACCTAAAAAGGATGAAGAAGTTCCTACCTTTTTATCTTCTCTCCTGTTTCAGAAACAGATTATTTCTCAACTTAAAACTACCAGTTGCATAGGTGATCCTTGCTCTGCTGTAATTATCGAGGAATGCTCTCTTGCTCATCACAGCCTTCACTACATTTATAAACTCTTCCATTGCCAAACATTGCGTTCCTTCTGACCTTAAGTGCGTGGATTACCCCTTTATTAAAGAAACCCAATCTTTGCCGATGACTCATGCCAATTACAGACCCATATCAAATACTCAATTTCTGCAAAAAATCTTAGACAGGGTTGCTTACAACCAGATCTCTCAGCATCTTAACACTTCCCAGATTCTACACAAGTTCCAATCTGGATTTTGTCAAAATCATGGAACAGAGACGGCACTCTTGGCCCTAAAATCCCAGTTGTTGCAAGCTTTGGATGATGGTCAAACCTTGTTACTTATGATTTTGTATCTTTCGGCAGCGTTTGACCTGGAGGATCATTCCATCTTGTCCACCAGGCTAAGGCATATCATGCATTTTTCAGCCCAAGCCACCCAATGGGCCTCATCGTTCCTGAGTGGCAGATAGGTGATAGTGGCTAGTGAGTTAGTTAAATAAAAACCTATGCCTTTGCTCTATGGGGTCCTGCAGGGAGCCTGCGTGTCACCATGCTATTCCAACATCTTTATGGTCCCCTTCTTCCACATGTTCAAACTAGAGGGAATTTTATTTGCTAACTGTACGGATTATACGCTTTGTGTTATCCCTATTACAGGATCTCATTAGGCTGACAAAATAAATATTAATAAAGTATATCATTCTATACAAAGGTGGATGGTTATGAATGGTTTGGCACTGGATAGTGCGAAGACGGAGCTTGTGATTGTTGGCTCAGATTCTAAATTGACCAAACTTTATGTACAGCAGCTTTAATATAGATGTAACCCACATTCTGATTGTCCCTCGCTGGGGCATTACCCGACCGGGAATTACCTCGGCCGAGATTCCTTGCCATTATTCCCGGCGGGGGGCATGGGAGCCCCTCAGCCAATGAGGAGGCTCGAAACGGGGCCATCCCCGCTCGAGCCTCCACACGGCTGGAGGCTGCCATCCTCCCCCGCCGGGGATTCAGGTAAGTGTTTCTTTTTTTTCTTCCTCCCCCTCCTCTACAAACAATCCATTGCCCGCCCTCCCAAACCCACTTACCTTCTTATTTTTCCTTTTTCGGGAAAGAACACGCTGGGAACACTTCTGTTCCCAGCGCGTCTGCTCCTGATGGCCACCATGGAAAGTGAAAACGGACTCCGTTTTCCCTTCCCCAGCGGCCATTTTCTTATACATTTTATTTTGTTTTTTCTTTTACTATTCCGAAACGCTGAGGCGTTTCGGAACAAAAAATGCTATTAGTACCCCGGTCTTGCGGGCCGGGGTACTAATGGCAATAAGCCCCTCGCTGTGGGGGCATTACGGAGTCAGGTAATGCCCCGGGGCCTTCATTAAGGCACTCGCTTCGCTCTGGCCTATAATTATGGGCCTCAAGCATTACCTGACTCAGTAATGCCCTTGCGGCTCGGGGTTTAGTGCTTAAATGTGACATCAAGGTTCAAAACAAAGTAAAGACTCTGGGCTGTAAGAGTTGTGAAAAGACTGAATCGGAGGGACCACGTCTCAGACGTAAGTCGGAGCTTGCACTGGCTGCCCGTACAGGCTAGAGTGTGTTTTTTTGGATGCTATTAATCACTCAAATGCCTTGTGGGCCAGATGCTTATTTATCTTATGGAAGCTGTAGAAAAAAAGCACAGTTTCAGACCCTTAAGATCTGACAACTCTAACCTCCTAAAAACCAAACGCTGTTGAACTAACAAAGTTCGTAATGGAGCTTTTAGTATAGCTGCTCCACTTGCTTGGAATGCCTTGCCCCCCGATCTAAGAACTATTGATTCGACTGACGTGTTCAAGAAAAATTGAAAGACCTTCCTATTCTGCTAATGCCACAGTGTATTTCTTTAGGTATGTTCCCGCTGACTCTGTTCATTTAACATCTATTTGTCCTGTTTTTACAGGCTAGCGCCCTTAAGCCTTCGGGTACCGGGAGCACGGTACGCATTAATTAACATAACGTAACATAACATAATGCCTTAGCTCACTTTACCACCTCATAACCCACTTTATCACCGCCCTGGTTTTATCAAGGACAGACTATGCTAACAGCATATATCCCAGCATGGTGGGTTATCTCTTTAACAAATAAGTGTGGGAGCCGCTCTATTAAGAACGAACCTGGGTCAAATACCCTGCTCTATTGAATCTCTTCCACTCAGGAGGCTCTACAACCACGTTCACAGAGGAGAAATATCGATCTGCAAATCGGTCTGATGTCATGTTAGATTGCATGTTATTCAACCCAGTCAAGGAACTCTGAGTAGAATGAAAACAGTTTTTTCCCTACCCAACTTAGATTGAACATCTCAGGTGTTAACAAACCAAGGTATACCTTGGAATAAAGAGTTCATTATAATTGGGTGCCATTTCTGTGACCAACAGTCATAAGTGCAGAATTAAATATCACCAAACTGGGTAATGTTCATAAATTCACCTTGCGGGGGTGCACCATAGTGCTAAAGATAGTTATTGAACCTCCAACCTTGTTACTACCTGCTCTTTTTGCTTCCTATTGTAAGGAAGAGGAAAGTGCCCAAGCTAAGAGGAGGATTCTAGATACCACATTTTGCCAAGCATCATTAGCAAGACGAGGCACCCTTTGACATGTTCAAGCAATGGCCTTTTGTTTGTCACGAAAGACAAAGATAGAAGAAAAAGTGGTTGCACCATTCTGAACAGATTATATGCATACTGGTTTACTGAATACAAAAATGTTTAAATCTTTCTGCCGCCAGTCGAGTGATGTTTACACTGGGGAAGGCGCTAGTTGACAGATCTGTGGTCATTACAAACATTGCTATGAAGCCTTGCATTGAGAATAGCAGGAACATCACCCTGTTGTAAGTTGTGGGATTCTCAGAGTATACTGCAGGCTATTCACCTACACTGAATCATTCATAAATTCTGCACCTTCTCTGAACAGAGAGGATTTTCTGCCATCCCACCCAGTGATTTCTTACAAAGAAGGGCGATCCTTCATAGCGATTGGAGGTGTATACAGTGTGAGTTTTTCTGAAAACTAAGCTTGTTTGTGGTGAATGGTTCAGCATGATCACTTGGCGTCCACCCGCTATCAGTTCCTGAGGGATCATGATGTTTAAGCACCTTGTATTATAACACAAGGCATGGGTGTTGGATTTGACGGTATAAGTAATGCGAAACAAAGAAACGTCAGAGCGTTCGAACCGCTGTATTTCATGTTTACCTTTTTAAGCGCTTCACAGGCTAGTGTGCACTAAACACAAGAAGGCAGCATTCACACACCTGCTTTGATGTCCCATCATCAAGCCATTGTGCCTCAAGTTGTCTGAAATATTAAAATAAGTCATACCTAGCAAATAGGAACTTTGCAATTCGACCCCAATATTGCTTGTGACAAAATATTTTTCCATATGAGTAGTAGTGCAGGATCTTGCTGATCGTTAGTGACTTGAAATTGGTCACAGTAAATTGAAAAAGTGCTACTAAATCGTTGAGTCACGTATGGTGGTTATATTCATTATTTGGCCCTTACTCAATGATAATTTAGGGCCGGTCTCACATCAGTGCCGTCCTATCAACCTAAACTTATCCACATCATCGGTCCGTGTCTTTCCCTTGCATACACTACCTTTCTTGGTATCGCTGGTTGTCACTCGTTATGGTCCACCTACTGATAAATGCTTGTTTGCGGCAAGGAATGTTGCTTGTTGTTTATTTCTATACTTGAATATATATTTGTAATCCTCTTTTAAGACTCTGTTATAGTATTCAATTGGTTAATAATTAACTCCAGTTATTAGCCATATGTTATGTTCTAAACTTTAATTCATGCTTAATCTGATTAATAGGATTAAGTATAATCATAGAACGTTTTTCACAGAGGAATTTGAACATTCAAGGTTTAAGTCAACTCTGAACTTTGGAAAATGTATTTACACCCTACTTATGTTTTTTTTCTGTTCTTATTTGCATTCAATACCCCTTGCTCCTCCCTACCCCCAATCTTCCACCCCTACCTATCAGGTCGTGTTATGTTAGTATTGTAAGTATGTAAAAGTGGTATTGTATAGTGTTAGGAGTCAGCAATGAGAGGCGGACACAAGGTGTTCATGTTTTAAATAAAGACTTGTAATAAATGAAAAAGTGGTGGAGTAAATGCCTTTCTAGCCCTATTCTAAAGAGTAATTTCCCTACCTAGATAACAAAACTAAGGATCTGTCTTTGTCAGGAAAGTCTGTAAATAATAATCTGCCCTTGTGTCCAAAACATCCTATCCTGGCCCTCGCACTATAAACAAAATAACAAAGGGTGCAAGGAAATGTCTTTTGTCTTGATAATGGCAAAAATGTTCAAAACCAAAATGTAATGACTCCAATGAAAATATTCTCCAGGGTAAAAGGCCCTTGGACACAGAGGATGTTTCCCTTCCCCTAGATTATTCAAATAGGATTGCAAAAGTGTTCCTTTGAGTAACGGTTCTTGTTTAAGTAATTTGATTCTGTACAAGTTTTTTCTGTCAAACTTCTTGAAGCTTAACAGATTGCCTGGTGTACTCTCCTGCCAGGAATCTGAACACAACTTCAATTACCTGGTATACTAGCCTGCTAGGGCTTCAAAATTGTCTCTCAATTCTTTAGTTCTATCAAAATAGTATATACCATGTGGTGGTTGGTATATCTATATTTGGTAATGCTTGTGTAAACTTCTCCCAAAATTGGCATCTCATGCATTTGTATTGTGTTGTGGTTTGTCTTTGAACTTTGTCTTCACGGCATTCAAACATTGTTCTTACTTTGTATTGATTTCGTAAACTTTGGGTTTTGCCCTTTTTAGCAATTTCGTACCATTGAAAAAATCTGTGTCCTTGCGCTTGTCGAAACTACGCGGGCTCACCAGCTGCTTTGGGCAGACTCATCAGGCTTTTCCAGCGTTTCCGATACTCTTCGTGCCTCTGCGGGAGGGCTCCTACATCCTCTCTCAATTTAAACTATGTGAACATTTTCCCAGCATCATATGCGGCTCTGCAGTGACTCTCCGGTTGCACTTTGATCGATGGGGAATGGAGAGTGTCGCTTCAGCGAGCGGTCTGACTTCTCGCAGCTGCAGCGTGCCTACACACGTCTCCACAGCCCTGTTGGGTCACATGCGCTTTCTCTTCCCTAGTTCCAGCGTCTTTCTCTGTGTTCACGAGTCCCGACCTAGAGCGTAACGTCCTCTCCTGCCCGGCTCTCTTGCATAGTGCGCTTTCCCTCTTTAAATGATCTGCGCACTGCAGCTATTACAAAACAACTTGTCTGCAGATGGTACTTTGAATTCCTGTTTCTCTGCGCAAACTCCTTACTCTTCCTTGTCTCAATACTGGAGTGATTATGGGAGTTGAAGTTCATGGATGCCATTGGACTTTCAACTCTTGTTTGGTTTTCCATCAGGATTTCAAATAATGGCATATCACAAAAAGGTGTTCGTGTTTTGAAGTGATTTTTCTCAGGGAATTTACATAAGGGTATACCCGAAACAACGGGTGTTATGATATAAAGGGTGTCATGTGGGTTATGGGCGTTTGGGTCGAAGATGGAAGTCTGATGAAAGATGCTTGGAGAAGAGGTTTTTTGACTTTCTCTACAGGGAGGATCGTTAACTGATACCACGCCATTGAGGTCTTGGGGTCGAATGGTCTCCTTCATGGGAAAGTGGGGGGGGGGATACTGCGTCTTATCCAGAGAAGTCACCATATCTCACAGGTAGTTGTCTCATCCCATGTGATCCTCCCTCGTATAACCACCCCCAGGGTCAGGAACAGGTAGCGGCTGCCTTTCCCTGGCCACATTGGTGGAGGTTACAGCTGGGGAAACGGTGATGACTCCACTGGATTCATCACAATAGACCCTATCTGCTATTGTTTTTGGCCTTGCTGTGCCAACAATTGTTTCACATTCCAGGACAAAGTTGGTTTGCAATGTAATTTGTTGAACAATCAATAAGGGTTAATTCAAAAGATATTACTCAATAGAAGTGTCAGATTACAAGTCTCCATCCCCACCCATCGCCAGCCTCCTCTTTGCTGTGGGCTCCATGTCCTCCCTCTGGATGAGATTCACTTAGGAGAAAGATGGTGAACTTGCCATTGAGCGCTTTCTCTGTGCCCGTGCTACTCGGCTTCTACTTGTTCTATGGATCTGGGGTAATCCAGCTGCCCTTTTTGTTGAAATTATTTTAGGTGATAGCACTTTACATTCTGGAATTAACTAACCACCATTGGCTCGTTATTGTGGGGTTGTGATTGCACATCTAGAATTATAAGTAGTAAAAACAACGCCTTAGTCTCTATGACGAATATGGCAGTGTTCAGATAAAAAATGCAAGTGATTATTTTTGACATCTGCTTTTACTCATTTAGCATTTTAGTTTTGCCCAAAAAGAAGAAATGGATGATGAAAACGAGAAGACCAAGCGTTGGGAAGGTGGTTATGAAAGGACCTGGTAAGATTTGTATTTGAACTTGGAATTGGGGTCTTTCTTTTTAATTTTTTTAAATATCTGTAGTAATCTTTGCACACTTATTTTTACAGGGAAGTTTTGAAAGAAGATGAGTCTGGATCATTGAAAGCTACAATAGATGATATTCTGTTTAAAGCTAAGAGGAAAAGGCAAGTACTGATTAGCGATCTAATAAGGAAAGCAAATAAAGAGTACCTTTTGTTCTGTGAAAGGTCCTCGTTGATGAGAGAAAAACATCGATTGATCTACATAAAGTTCCTGTGCACAGTACAGCACCCTCCCCTTTTAATGCAAGTCCTACCCTATTCGTTCCAGGTTTGTTAAATTTGCTGCTTTTTACTCTCCAAGGTTTTTATGTTTGAAAATTAAATTACGTGCCCTCCAAAGTGTACAGATTAATGCTACTGAAATGTATGGTATGTGGCATGGGCCTTTTCACTTGAGGAAGTTTTGAAGTGCCCTATAAGGATTTGTGCTTTTGTCAGCAATGCGTTTCGACTGGAAGTGACTGTGGCTTGGCTCTAAGAAACCACACACACATGCATACTTGCTCTCACTGAAATATCTGGGTGCATTGTATTTTTAGCGATTATAAGCTCTTGTCTGTTCACTAAATTCAAGTTGAGTCGTTCCAAAATGGCATTTGGGGTGTGGATCACATTCCCATTCAAACCTCTTTAGGGAATGTTTGCTCCCCATAATATGAAAAAATGGATGTACTTTGGAATTTTGAATTGTGAAAATATCGCAAATGTGTTTATTTTTTAAATTGTGTGGGGGTGTGCGCACCACCCTACCTGTCTATCCTTGCCTCAACTATTTCCCATACCCCACCCCTACATTTCATTAGAGATGTGCCCAAGAATGGAGAAAAGTTTGCAAAAAACACACGTTCATTTCTCCATTCGTTATTTTTCCGACAAAAGTTTTATACAGATACCTGGAAAAACCCTGGATAAATTCCGTCATACTTGGATGAGAATTTGATGTTTGGGCAGATTCAAAAACTTTACTAGTATGATGAAAATCGGGTCACAAAACAATAGTTGTATGGACAGCTTTCAGAAATTCCTGTGTTATGGTGTTATGGTGCTGGGTGCAAAGCTCTAGGTCACCAAAAAGGATTTTCCTATTTAACCTTGGTGCTGTAAATAGAACTTTGTGATTATTTCCAAAAAGAATATACAACCCAACATGATTTGTTGAAGGTTGTGTGAACATTTTTCTAGTGGAGGGAAGTGTTCTAAGGTGGCAGGGTTACTGAAAGTGATTTCTCACTTACATTCTAATATGTGAAATGTTGAAAATATGTTTGACAAAAACTGCTGGAATCAAATTTGCACGATGAGTTGGCAAGTAGGTGCACATGGTCCATTTACCTTTGTCACAGGCCATGTCCAACATACCCTGCAGTGCTATAACTGAGGGATGGCAGGTGGACATTTGACTTCCCATAACTAGCCCACTCTGGAAAGATGACAGAGAATATTTCCCAAAGATAATGTGGGCTGTATATTCTGTATCGTACGTTTCATGCCGTTATATCCACAGGAGCCAAGGTATTGAAATTCCCAATTTTGCCATTTCTTAAGGCCAACATGTATTTATTTTTTACATTTGTAGAGCACACACAAACACGTGGGCATCAGGGTGCTTTTACCAGTTACATGGGCCCAGGTTGGGCATAGGCATAGGTGCAGATAGAGAATTAAAGGCATTTTTGTTGTAGGGATCAGATATGTGGGCACAGGATTAGGGCATAGGCATATGTTTTTTTGTTTTATTTGCTTATATAGCGCGCCGAACCTGAGGTTATTTTGGGCGCTTTTCTTAAGGTACATGGTTACATAATTATGTACAAAGATACAGAGTACAGGCAAGTTTACAGTGGTAGAAAGAAATAATAACAATTACAATTATTTACAAGCTGATGAGATTTACAATATGTACATATACAGGTTCCTAAAAGGATAGCTATTAGTTAGATTGCGCGAGTAGCCAACATTTTGTTTTGTTTCGAAATGAGAGGAACACAGGGTTGGTTCTTAGTGTAAGTGGAAGCTTTTTCCAAGTCTTAGCTGCTAGCTCCGGGAAACTTGAACCTCCAGCTTTGTTGGGTTTGAATGCCGGAATGTTTAGACACTGGGCTTAGTTTGTTCTAGTGGGTCTGGTCGATTCTTTTCTGGCAAATTTGTTAATCAAGTATTTTGGAGCTGAATTGTTAAGGCACTTGTGAGTGATCATGAGTGTTCTGAAGGTGATCCTATCTTGGATAGGGAGCCAGTTGGAGTTGCGTCTAATTTGTATGATGGGGTTGGATCGAGGGATGTTTAGGGCTGCTCTAAGAGCATTATTTTGCAATACTTGTAGCTTATGGAGGTTCCTTTGACTGGTGCCCAGATAGAGTATTACAATAGTCCCGTTTGGACACTATAAGGGCTCTTGCAAGGGTGAGGCAGCTGTTAGGGTTCAGGAATGGTCAGCAGGCATTTATTAATTTTGAAGTATATGCCTTTGAGGAGGCGGTGGCGTTGATTTGTCTTTTGCAGGGTTAAGGCAGAGTCTAGATAGAAGCCTAAGGTCTTCGCTACCTTGTCAACTTATATGAGGTTGCCATCAATATTGAAGGAGGAGTATTTGGGGCCTAATTCTAATTTGTTGAGTCTTAGATTGGCGCCGATGAGGAGGATCTCAGTTTTGTCGTTGTTGAGAGAAAGCCTGTGGTTGGCCATCCACGCCTGTATTTTGCTGTAAATTCCGTTTAGTAGTGAGGAGTCGGATTGGTAGTCGCCTGATCGAGTGACGAGTATTTGCATGTTGTTGGCGTAGTTCAGGAATGAAACGCCTAATTCATCCAAGTAGTGGAACAGGAGCCTAATATAGTCTAGTATAGTATAGTAGAGGGTAGGTGATACCCTCATGCATGTGATAGGGGAGGGATTGGCTATGGCGATGGGGGAGAAAACCCTCATAGATCTGTCTGCTAGTAAGGAGTTGACCCAGGCTGTGCTTTGCTAGAGAAGGTGGCAGCAGCGGTGAGATGGTTGGTTAAGATGTTATGATCGACTAAATCGAATGCTGCTGATAGGTCCAATAGGAGGAGTAAAGCAGGCTTGCCATTATCCCTTGCCTCATCCATTTGGATTTTCAGATCCAAGAGGGCTGTTTCTGTCCCATGTCTTGGTCTGAAGCCCGATTGTCTGAGGCCTAGGAGGTTGTTCGTCTCAAGGTGATTTTGAATCTGGATATATGTAGCCTTGTCTAAGATTTTTAGAAGGCAAGGCACGGTGGTGATTGGTCTGAAGTTGGTTGGGATATTAGGATCAAGGTTGGGCTTTTTGATGAGGGGCTTGACCCAGGCATCTTTGAGGTTTTTAGGAAGAATGCAGGAGGCAAAAGAGGCATTTGTAAAAGAGGTGATAAAAGGGGCAAATTCTTTAGCACCTTCTTTTTATGATGAAAGCTGAGCATGTGTCTCCTTGACATCTGGATGGTTCAATGCTTCTGATAGATTCCAATTCTAGTGCAGTGACGGGTGAATTTGAAAGCTATGTTCTGAGTGGCGGGAGGGGCGGGTTGGGGGCTTGGTCTAGTCAGAGTACTGTTTAGATTGCTTGTTTTGGCGGTGGTCTGGTTAGCTTTTTTAGCTTCAATTATTTTAGATTGAAGTAATGTGATTTTTTTGAGTAGCGCCTTTTTGGATGTTTGTACACCAAAGGGCATCTTTCTTGCAGGAGTCAGGCGGGGTGATGGGAGATTCCAGTTCTTTAAGGATGGTAAAGAGCTCCTTGGTGTTAGATTTGGCATTAGAAATTCTGATGTTGTAGTTCTCCCTTTTTAGTTTCTACAATAGCTTATTTAGAAGAAGAGGAGGTGGCTATAAATGTATCCTTGTTCTGTGTTGGTTTTTTTTCTTCCAGGACGCTGCTGCATCCCTTTTGGCTTTACGTAATGTTTTCAGTTCGGTAGTGAACCATTTAAGTTGTGCTAAAGGTTTGGCATTCCTTAGTTTAAGAGTGGCCAATTGGTCCATGGCCTTCAATAGGTTCTGGTTGCACAATTCTACTATTATGGCTGGATCAGAGTCAGGCGGCAGCTGTTCCTGGGTAATGGGTTGAAGTAAGGGGAGGATGCTTTCTAAGGAGATAATGCGGTTGTTCCTAGTTGGGTTGGTGGGGCTTGGGAATCCTTGGGTGAAGGTGGTTTGGAGTCAAAGATTTCAAAGGAAATTACATTGTGGTCAGACCAAGCACAAGGCGTTTTGGTTAGGATTTTGGTATTGCAGTTGAAGTCTGCTACCCAGTCTAGAATTCTGCCTTTGCGATGTGTTGGGTTAAATATCCGCAATGGAAAGCCTAGTTCTGAGAGAGTATTTTGGATAGCTAATGCATTGGTATCTAGGTTATCATGAAGGCTGAGGTTCAAGTCGCCTTAGAGTAGGATTTGGGAATTGGGTTTAGTGTTTTGTGTGAGGAGGCAAGTTATGTCATCCACAAAGGTAGTTAGTTGGCCAGGTGGTCTGTAAATAATGTGGATAAGGAGAGTCCGCTCTGAGACCTGGAGTTTCACCGAAAGGAATTCTCCAGAGGTGAAGGAGGCACTGTTGCTTTCTCTAATGGCCAGACTGTTTCTGGCAATGATAGCTACCCCACCTCATCTCTTGGTAATTCCATCAGCCCTAATGATATTATACTTGTCTGGGACTGCTAGCATCAGAGCAGGGCCAGCAGCTGGGTGGAACCAAGTTTCTGTAATCTCCAGGAAGTCTAAGTCATTGGCTGTGATCAAGTCAGATATGTCTAATGCATGGGTGATTAGAGATCTTGCGTTAATAAGGGCCCCCTTAATGGTGGTGACTTCTAGTTGTGGTGGAAGTGCAGAGTTATTGAATGTCGGGATTAGAGGTGAAGGCAGTATAGGAGTGGTGCTGGAGCAATTGAACCTAAGTGTCTTATGTTGAGTACAGAATCCTGTTGTGGTACGAGAGCCAAGTCTCATGTTTCTGCAGGAAGTGGGGCATGGAATATTTGAGGTATGTGGCCGGCATGGTAGGGCTGTGAGTCAGTAATAGGTGATAGTTCAAATTGTGGGACAGAGTGCTTGGATTCTGATGTGCTGACACAGACGTCGGTGTGCAGAGTATTGTGGAGCACTGGTGCAGCAAGGCAATTGACCAGGAAGGGTGGGCATTCAAGTGGGTTGGTCGAGGATGCCTCCCGGTCGCCATGGGTGTGAATAGGCACGTGTTTGTTGACTAGAAGGCTGTAATGTCAACATTGTATCTAGTGTGCCCAAGACATCAGGGCAGGTTAGGTGCTGTATCTAATATCAAGGTAGGCAGGGGTTTGGCGCACAGTATCAAGACAGGTTTGGTGCAGAATACAATATCGGGCAGATTGGGTACACCACACAGTATTAAGGCAGGACAGGTGCAGTAAACAATGTCGGGGCAGGTAAGGTGTTGCATATAATATCTAAGCAAGTTAGGTACAGTACACAATATCCAGGCAAGCTAAGCGCAGTACAATCATTAACAGGGCAAGTTAGAGGGAATACACAAAATCTAACTAGTTCACATTAGATGCACTACACAGTATCCTGGTATGTTAGATGCATTACTCAATATCAGAGCGATTTTGGTACATTACACAATATCGGGGCCAGTTTGGTGCACTACACAATAACAAGGCCGGTTGGATTCACAATATCAGGGCAAATTAGAAGTACTGCAGAATATATTAGGGTTGGTTGTGATACGGTGCTCAGTTCCAATGCGCATAGGGGGACAAACACGGCAGACCGTTATGGCATTTAGCAGTTAGCCACCATGTAGGCACTAACAGCGCATGAGTGATCGCTGATTGGACAAAACCGAGTTATACTGCGCAACGACTATATGTTCTGGCAGTGATCAGTTGCAGCAATGGGGCAATGGGGCAATAATAGCGGTGCATGTATAATTCACAATTACAATCAGGGCAATGCAAAGTTATCATAATCCGAGCGTGTGCTCAGCTGTGCATTATGGCAGAGACAGAGTAGTTGTCCACAGTCAGGACGTTAGGCACGCATGAGCAGTTGCGATCTGGTTAAAACAGAGTTATGCTGCGCATAACAGGCATTCTCGATTTAAACATTGTGGCAATGGGTATGCAGCAGTAAGGGGAACAGCCATGAATATATTGGTTATAAGAATAGAACTACCACAGGATATACTGAGTCGGTACCGTTAGGGGGCTGTCCAAAGGATGTCTTTATCCATTACTGTGGTGAGATTGTGGCGTGTCGCACGTGGATGACAAGCTGTCACGTAATCCAGCTGGATGGTGAAGTTGGTGAGTCCAACGATAGGAGACTTGTTTACACTATTATGGACACAGGGGATACAGGCTGTTGGGCTATTAGTCGAACTCGCCGACCCGAGGCAAACCGGGCCTTTATCACGGCCTTTGTCAAAAGCCGGCTCTTCTGCCTGCCAGCGGATGTCATACGAACAAAAACAGGATAGTTGCTTAGCAACAAAACAACCAGGCCAGAGCCTCGTTATGGTGCTGCGTTGCACCCGCCATTATGAAATCAGGCGGGATAATGCAGAATATTAACGCAGGCACGTCAGAGCTACAAGAATGCTCGGATTAAAGGTTTTTGGCACAGCTATATGCTTGCAGGCATGGGTGGTGATCAGATGCCTCACCGTTATGATTCAAATCTGGTCACAGGAGCAAACCGCTTGCGGCAGCAGTTGTAGTGGGATAAGGGCTCCAGCCGTCTTCCCCTGGGTGCTTCTGATGCTCTGGCACAGCTATAGGTACAGAGATATTGTTAAAAGCAAGGTAACACAGCTACAGATCACCAGATTCGCAGTTTTAAACGATAGAGCACATATGTATTATAAATGCCGGCAGGCTGCTGTACAGGACTTTTGTGTAGAATTATGTGAATAACCTGGTTTCAATGGTTTTGTGCAAGACCCAGTATGATTATTCTGCTCTGAGAGCAGGTGGAATTGAGTTCCGGTATTTGGCAGCCAAGACTGGGAAACTGACTGGACCCTCCCGCTTTGGTTTGTTTGAACTTAGGTTGGACCAGCCTGTGGGAATATTGGGCTCTGGTAGGTCTATTGAAGTGTACTTTATTAATGTTCTGAGCAAGTTAATGAGGGGCTATGTTGGAGTTGCACTTGTGGCTGACTGAGAGAGTCTTGAGTAGGATTCTATCCTTGATGGCTAACCAGTGGGCAGGTCTTCGGGCGGCCGAGATATGTTCAGAACGCAGGATATTGAGGGCAGCACATAAAGCATTGTTCTGGATTGTTTGAAGTCTTTTTGAGTTGAGTGGATGTGCTGGCGGAGAGGACATTGCAGTAATCGAGACTGGAGCTGATCACTGCCTTGGCGATAGTTAGGCAATTATCTCTGGATAAGAAGGGCCTGGCTACATTGAGCAGAAAGTTGCGTAGGCTGCTGCAGAGGAGATGGTATTTACTTGCCGGGTCATGAAGAGTGTGGCATTGAGGTGTACTCCCAGTGTTATTACCGAAGGGGAGACGGGTATCACAGATCCGTCAATATTGAAAGTGGAGTATTGCGAGTCGAGGGTTTTTAAGGCAGCTGCCGAACCGACAATGAGGAGCACTTCACATCATTAATACTATATGGGTGCTTTTGTTTACGGGGGATTGGTTCCAGATGGGAACGGTAAATATAGACAAGCAACAAGGAACCAATTGCCCCTCTCTAAATCCGATCCGCTCGGTTAGTGCACCACTTGTTAGTCCCCTCAAACAAATGAATGAGGTCTTTCACGCTAACTTCAAACCATTCATGTTACAAAACATAAATTTTATTTATAATTATACACATTTAACATCAAACATAAAATAAATTAAGACTTTTTGTATTCAAATGAATACAATTGTGTTATCTGAGGTGAGGTTAGTAAGTGACTCACTACAATTATCGTTTGCTTTTTATAAAGTCATTGTCCAGACAAAAACCAAGAGCAGATGTAAATATACCTCAATGTTGGTATATTGTTCTGTTCTGTATAGGTCACAAGTTTATTTCAACATCAAGAGATCCTTCAGTGTGATCTCCATTCACTGAGGCTTTGGGTTTTCTACCTCTACGATAGTCTACACATGTTTTGGCTTTTCTATATTAAATGAGGCACTATCTCTAGCACCTTTTTTTTTTCAGTGTTATGGCCGTCTTCAGGACACAAACATTTCTTTAAAATTGCAATTGATTTGCAGCACCCCCTTAGGTATCGTTTTTTTACATGCTCTACAATAAAAACATAAAATACTAATTAAAAAGTGGTACAACTTGCGTTTTGAAGCTCGCATATTGGCTACCTGTTATGGGCACTAACCTGTTTTTTCAAACAGATGGACTGGAGCGTCTTTTTCCTAGTGTCTTGACTTCTTGTCTAAGCCTACAATAAGCAATTCTATACATTTTGCTTGACTTAATCTTCACTAGCATTAGTCTTTATATTGTACTTTCATTTTTCATCCCAGTTACTTTTTTGAGGAACACCTATTTTCAAGGAAAATATATGTAAGTAACTCTGCAAAAAAGAAGAGCGATGGCCCCTTTGGTCAAGGAATTAGTGGCGAGGCAAATTCGCTACAAATGGACGTTCCCATTTGGGTTGCTGTTCACGTGGAAAGGCAAACAAAGAAGAGCGACCACCTGGGAGGAAGGCCTCAACATGATCGGGATACAAGCAGACGGAGCGGATGAAAGAGACGATAAAGCTAGGGGAAAGCACCAAAGAAGACAGAGGGGATGGGAAATGGTTTGGCAAAGGAAGACTAATACTGGAAAAGAGAACCACAGGTCGTCCCAGGATGAGCAATGTGGGTAATGAAAGATATGGTCAGTCCGCAGGGGGAAGGACTAGAACACCGGGAGGAAAGAGAGGAGTGAGCATATAACGGCATCCAGAGAATCATCGTACAGCGGCCTGGGGCAAGCCCCTGGAATTGGAACCCGGTAAGGACAGTGGTAGATGCAGGGTTTAGGAACCCCTGCAAAGTTCATCCCGAGTTTAAGGAGGGCAGGGGGCGATGAGCGTAACGCCCTAGCGTCCTTATGAACCCGAGCCCTACTCGGGACAAAGTTGTTTGGTTCAAAGTTAGTGGTTGTGGTGGGAGTTAACGTGAGGGGGGTGGGGGTGGGGGTGGGGGTGGGGGTGGGGGGTGGCGGTGGCCCGGTAGACAGAAAGGAATGCGTCAATGGGGAGCACAGGATATTGGACAAGGGCTGAGATGCCATGGGGAAACTTCAAATTCTAACATACAACCTAAGGGGCCCTCAACTCCCCAGTGAAGAGGAAAAAGCTGGAGAGCATGGTTAAGAGGGATAAGGCAGACATTTTACTACTCCAAGAGACGCACATAAGAGCCCAGGATAATCGGAAAGCTCACATTAGAGGATATAAGATCTGGGCCCAGTCCAACGCACCTGATAGGAGCAGGGGTGTTGATAGTAGTAAAAGAAGGAGGGGACTCCAGGCTAATAGACAAGCTCACAGATAAGAACGGGAGGTTCACATTTGTTAACACCATGATAGAGGGATACCGCCTCACTCTGGCATCAATCTATGCTCCCAATGCGGGGCAAGATGTTTTCCTGCGGGACACATTGGGGGAAGCTAGAGGATTTTGCAAAAGGAGAGGTGATAATGGGGGGGGAGACTTTAACCTGGCATGGCATCCACACACAGATAGGAGCAAGGTGGGATCCCATGGCCAAGGGGCACCATCCAAGCATCTCAGGCAAAAGATGGAACAATTGGCTCTGTGCGACATATGGAGGGAATTCAAGGGCGAACAGAGGGGGTATACATATTTCTCGCATGTACACAACACAATGTTGAGAATTGACTATCTCTGGGCATCAGTGAGACTAATGGGCAAAATGCAGGGAACGGAAATTGGGTCAATCTCATTGTCAGACCACGCTCCGCTATGGATGGAGGTGAAAACCCCGGAAGAGAGAGGTGGGCTTTGGCGATGGAGGCTCCCTCAGGACCTTCTCCAGGACCCTGTAGCGGGAGAGTCGATAAGAGATATGGTGAACGAATATTTTGCCCACAACGACACAGGAGATGTCCCACTGGAACGGTCTGGGAGGCTTTCAAAGTGGTGATCCGTGGAAAATTGATAGCTCTGAAAGTCTCCAGGGATAATCAGAGGCACAGATGGGAAAGAGAATTGAAAGTATAATAGCGGACACCCAGGAGAAACTTCTGACTCACCCCTCCCGTAGCTTACAAAAGTCTTTGAGACATACACAAGGTCAACTAGAAATGCTACGCACCAGAAAAGCAGAGAAATCACTTTTATATCTCAAACAACGCTACTATATTAAGGCCAACAAGGCTGATAGATACTTGGCCAGACGACTCAGTGAAAAACAGAAGGCAATGACATAAAGAACATCCGAAACGCACTCCGAGAGACCTTAACGCACACCCAAGACATGAGTGAGGCTTTTAGGGAGTTCTATCAAGCGCTATATACTACGGAATTTCCAGATAGTAGGGCCCAAGACGCATACTTACAAGCCCTCCCCTTCCCACAAATAACGGCAGAAGATAGATTGGCACTTGAGAGCCCCGATAAGGGAAGAGGAAGTGAAAAGGGCATTAACGGACCTCCCAAACAACAAGGCACCCGGCGGAGATGGCTTTACAGCCCCATTTTATAAAAAATATGCGGACAATATAACCCCATTCCTAACCAGACTCCTGAATACCTTCAAAGAAAGCGGGAACGTGACCCCGACAATGAATGAAGCAAAGGTACTAGCCTTCCATAAAGTGGGAAAAGACCACTCATACCCCGCTTTCTACCGCTCCATATCCCTGATGAATTTGGACTGCAAGATCTACACAAAAATCCTGGCAGCAAGATTGTCCCCACTTTTGCCCAACCTGATAAACCCAGACCAATCGGGCTTTATACCGGGTCGACAAATGCACGACAACCTTAGACGGCTTATACATCTAGTGGAAAAGATGGGCATCACACACACACTCCGGCAATGCTACTTTCAGTAGATGCCGAGAAGGCATTCGATCAGGTGGAGTGGACACTACTGTTTAAAACCCTAAAGCATATGGGATTTGGGGATCAGTGCATAAATATGATAAGAGCCAACTATCCATCAATCAGGATAGCCATTAATGGGGAGGTCTCCGAAAGGGTAGACATCTCAAGGGGTACAAACGGGGAAGTCCACTCCTCTCTACCCCCCCCGTCCTATATGCCATTTTTCTGGAGCCATTCTTAATTAAAATCAGAGAATCCATTCTCATAAAGGGGATAGCGATGGCAGGAAGACAACACAAAGTGATAGCCTACGCTGATGACATGCTGATTGCCCTAGAGGACCCAGGGAGGACACTGGCTGCAATAGTTAGAGAATTAGTCATACAGGCCTTAAAATCAATAGGATAAAAATTGAAGATCTTGATTCTGGCAGACGACCGAGGGGAAGTAGAAAGGGAGGCAGCAACATTTAGACCTCAAAATAGCAGAAAAAGGGATCAAGTACCTGGGAATAACACTGACACACAGGGTAGGGCAACTGTACGAAGGCAACTATCCCCCCACTCCTAGAACACATAAGGAGGGATCTGGAGCGCTGGAACCCCCTAATGGTCTCATGGTGGGGCAGAATACAGTCGGTTAAGATGAACATTAAGATGAGCCCTCCCCCACTTTCATAAATACTTCCAAGCGGCACAAATAAGGGTACTGCGGGAATGGCTGGGGGAAGACCCACAAACAATCTGGGCGACACAAGACAGGGAAGTCGCCAGATCCCCATTGGTGGAACTCCTGTGGAAACCAAAACAGCACAGGCACCCCAACTTCCACATCGGCGCAGTCATGATGACCACTCTAGAGGCCTGGGACGATCAAACGCGAAGGGGTGCCATGACTACGGTGGAAGCCCCGTTCACACCCATCTGTCGGAACCCCCAATTCCCACCGGGTATGGAACGAGGGGCATTCGAGAAATGGGAAATGGCAGGGTGTACAAAAATTGGGAAAATGTTTCAGGACAAGGAAATTAGAACGTTCGAGGCATGTAAATCCCTACTGAACCTATAAGAGGGAGATAGGTATAAATATGATCAGTTCAGGCACTGGCTGGCGACACCAGAAATCAAAAGTGCAGCAACAAGGGACCTCCCTCCGAAAAATATTTTATAACCCACTCGGGGTCTAGGAAGTTGGTCTCGACACTGTGCACCTTTATAAACTCCCCAGACGAAGAATTCAAGTGGACCTGCATGATCAAATGAGGGAAAACACTGGGGGAGGATATCCCAAAACATCAATGGACTTGTGGACTAACATTCCAAAAATGACCCGATCTGTTCAAACGAGGGAGATGTGGGCACAAGTAGTAACCCAATGGCACTACACGCTGGAAAGACTACACACAATGTACCCTCATACATCTAACCTATGTTGGAGAGGCTGCGCAGAGGTGGGAACGTGGAAACACATTTGGTGGGATTGCAAGGGGATCAAAGGTTTCTGGTCTGAGGTAAAGACTGAGATGGGGAAAAATGTTTCCAGATGCAGAACAGTTGGGGGAGAGGGTGTGGCTATGCGGAATGAAGGACAAGGCAGCCAGGAAATGCACGAAGTCGCATTGGAGGAATTTTATGGGATTGGTCATTGCGGCATGGGCAGCAATAGCCCAAAATTGGAAAAAGCGAGACCCTCCACTAGTCTACACATGGCTCCAGAAGGTCTAGTCACAAATGGCAATGGAAAAGCGAATACATACAATTCAGGGTTCAGGCAGATCTTTCTCAAAGGAATGGGGAACGGTCCAAGACTACTTGCAGTCAGATTATATGGAACAATGGTGCCTACATAAAATCAAAATAACAGAAATGTTCAGTGCATAAGACTTTCCCACACAGAAAGACACCAAGAAGATCTTCCAGGGGAGAGGGGTGGGGCGAGGGAGTTGTGGGGAGTATTGTTTATTTCCAAGTTTTATGTTTGTATTTGAAAACAATAAATACAATTTTTTAAAAAAGAATATTTTGAATGAACGGTCTATAAAAAGAAAAGTGTGGTTTAGACATATTCTGTGGCAAATAGAGAACGAATATAAATATGAACTCGGCCTTTAAAATAATAAGGGCTTATACAGTGAAATATTATGTTTGATTCTACAGACAGAACTCTCAGTCCACCAGGAGAAGAAATCTGGGGGACAATAAGAACGATCACAGGATATGGTAAAAAAAGAACAAATAATACAGGAGTAACAACCTTGTAAAACAGGTCAGTGTAAATAGAATGAAAATGAAAGTACAATATAAAGACTAATTTAAGTGAAGATTAAGTCAAGCTAAATTTATATAATTGCTTATTGTAGGCTTAAACAAGAAGTCGGTTACAGAGCCAAGACACTAGGAACTCTATGTGAAAAAAACGCTCAAGTCTGTCCGTTTGAAAAAACAGGTTAGTGCCCATAACAGGTAGCCAATATGTGAGCTACAAAATGCTAGTTCTACCACGTTTTAATTAGTATTTTGTTTTTATTGTAGAGTGTGTAACAACAATACCTAAGGGGGTGCTGCAAATCAATTGCAATTTTCAAGAAATGTTTGTGTCCTGAAGACAGCCATAACACTGAAAAAAGGTGCTAGAGATAGTCCCTCATTTAAAATAGCAAAGCCGAAACATGTGTAGACTATCGTAGAGGTAGAAAACCTTAAGCCTCAGTGAATGGAGATCACACTGAAGGATCTCTTGATGTTGAAATAAACTTGTGACCTATACAGAACAGAAGAATATACCAACACTGAGCTATATTTACATCTGCTCTCTGTTTTTGTCTGGACAATGGCTTTCTACAAAGGTGAACGATAATTGTAGTGAGACCTCAGTCACTTACTAACCTCACCTCTGATGTATACATTCGTATACAAAAAGTCTGAATTGATTTTATGTTTGATGTTTGTGTATAATTATCAATAAAATATGTATTGTAACATGAATGGTTTGAAGTTGGCGTGAAAGACCACATGAATTTTTTTTATGAGAGGGTTAATAAGTGATGCACTAACCGAGTGGATCAGACTTGGAGAGGGGTAATTGGTTTCCTTGTTGCTTGTGTTGTCATCATTAAGACAGAGTCCAAGCATTGCCATCCAGGCTAGGATCGTGGAGTAAGTAGAGCTGAGGGTGGAGGAATCTGTGTGGTATGAACCTGTGAGTGGGAGAAGAATCTGTGTGTTGTCGGTATAGTTAGTGTAGGCTATGCCGAGCGAATCCAGGTTTTCAAAGAGGGGCTTTGTGAAAATGTTGTAGAGCATAGGCGAGACACAGGATCCTTGAGGGACCCCGCAACTGATTGTGGATGGAGTGGCACAGGTATTGTTGGCAAAGACTTTCATTACTCTCTCTTCAAGGAAGGAAGCGATCCAGGCGACGGCTTCCTGGGAGAAGGCAGCAGATGAGGTCAGGTGGTGGCATAGGATGTCGTGATCGACTAGATCGAAGGCCGCAGACAGATCAAGGAGGAGAAGCATGGGCAAATTCCCGTTGTCTCTGTCTAATTGAATTGTCTGTTCCAGGAGGGCAGGCTCCGTGCTGTGGCGGAAGCCAGATTGACGGGTGCCTAGGATTTGATTGGTTTCTGGGTGGCATTGAATTTGTAGATGGGCTGCTCGGTCTAGTATTTTTAGTAGGAATGGTACAGTAGTGATAGGTCGGTAATTGTTGGCTATTGTGGGGTCAGGTGTAGTATTGTAGTAGGGGGAGGACCCAAGCTTCTTTAAGGCGGGAGGGTACTATGCCTGCGTTGAAGCTAGCATTGATGAAGGAGGTGATGAAGCGGGCTAGTTCAAGGGCACAGTCTTTGATTAGTGGAGCTGGGCAGATCTCCCCTTTTGCTTCTGGAGGGCTTTAGACTTTGAAGGATACAGGTGGTGTGCTGTATGATGACCTTGTTGAAGTGGAACGGTAGGGCATCGGCGTGTAAGCCGACGGTGTGTGCAAGGTCAGAGATTGTTGCATATTGTTTGCTTTGTTTGCCTAGATTTATTTTTTCAATGTGTCAATTTTGGTTAGATGGTGTTGCACCAGGCAGAGTCCTTGTTGATCGTGGAGACTTTTGGGGGATTGATGGTTCCAGTTCTTTAAGGATGGTAACAAGTTCCTTGGAGTCTGAGCTAGCATTGGCAATCCTAGTGTTGAGGGAGGAGGCCTTGGCGAGTAGAATAGACTTTTTGTACTGGTTTGTGAGGAGGGAAAAGGCACTTTTTGGTGACTCAGACGGGGAGTTTTTCCAATACAATTCAGCCAGTCTTTTGTCGGTTCTGAGAGTGGCGAGCTCTTGGGTGTACCAGGCTGTAATGTGGACATCTGATTTAGCTTTTTTG
This sequence comes from Ambystoma mexicanum, assembly GCF_040938575.1. Classification (NCBI taxonomy): domain Eukaryota; kingdom Metazoa; phylum Chordata; class Amphibia; order Caudata; family Ambystomatidae; genus Ambystoma; species Ambystoma mexicanum. Next base: position 659,036,875 of record NC_090935.1, on the reverse strand, counting down.
GCAGATAGGGGAGCAATGGTATTGATGGCGTTAGTGAGAGTGGTAGAGTAGTGTTGCGCTAGAGCACTGGGTCAATCATTTCTAGGTTGTCAGGATTGAAGACTTGGAGGAACAGGACGAGGTTTACCGTTGTGAGTTTGCATGCACTATGGGCAAAGGTGGACGGAGTGAGGCTGATAAAGGGTTTGGGGGGTGGGCCTACTGGGAGTGAGTAGGTGATGATATGGTGATCTGACCATGGGCATGGTGAGTTAACTTGAATAGTAGTGACAGTTCATGTTTGCTAACCAGTCCAGGGTGCGTCCCTTGTTGTGGGTAGGCTTAATACACTGGTTGAACCCAAGGGAGGCGAGGGCCGTCGCCAGTGACGTGGCTGTTAGGTCCAAGGGGTCATTGAGGCCTAAGTTTAGGTACATTGGAAGGATTATTTGAGATGTCGGCTTGAGGTTGTCGCTTAGGATGAGGAGTAAGTCTTCTTCAAAGGAGAGGACGGTGCTTGGTGGGCAGTAGACGAGGAGAATCAAAATGGTGTTAGTTGGGGAGGTGGTCCATTTGAGTGAGAAACTGTCAGTTGTTCTTGAGTGCAGCAGGTATTTGATGGTCTGGTGGTCCTTTACGATAAAGGCCACGCCACCTCCTCTAGAGTTTGATCTGTTATTTCTATAGATGGTGTAGCCTATGGGGAGGGTGAGCGCTAGCATAGGGCCAGAAGCTGCGTATATCCAGGTTTCTGTGATGGCCAGGGCATCTAAATTGTTTTTAATTAAGAGGTTGTTTATGTTGAAGGTGTGTGCAAGCAGGGAACGGGCATTAAGGGCTAGATTGAGGTTGTGAGTAGAGGTAAAAGTCGAGTTCTGTCCAGGTACGGAGATGTTATTAGGATAGGCAAGGCAAAGGTTGTTAATTTTAGGCGGAGGACGATTGCTAGCGTTATTCATGGTTGCAGTGTTGGTGTCAGGCCTAGGGGCAACAGTTAGATTGGACTATAGGGTAGAGCTAACATTTGGCATGGCAATTGTACTAGCAGTGGTCTCGGAGGCAGTATTGAGTGCTGGTGTAAGAGCATTGCAATCATTCGATACAGCATTTGGCATGGCATGGCAATTGTACTAGCAGTGGGCTCGGAGACAGTAGTAAGTACTGGTGCAAATTCATTGCAATCATTAGCCACAGAAACATTACAATCATTGGGTACATGAGTATATCTTCTTATAGGTTTGTGGCCATTGTTAGAGTTTAGGGTGCCCATGTGGGTTTTGCTGAGTGAGTGAACGAGTCTGTGTGGGTGGTCTTGTTTGTCAGTCTTCTTGCGTGAGCGGTCTGGAGCATTGCAAGGATCTGCTAATGGGCAATGGGTGGGAGGTGAAACCCTTGCCCTGGTGAGTTTAAGGCACAGGTTAAAACCGTCTGGTTTTAGGTATCTGCTGCAAGAGGGGCGACTGTGCCCATAAATAGAGTGGCTGAGCATGGGTGGCTTGCCTTTTGAAGGTAGTTCTGGATACAATACTTGTGTTGTGGGCTGTAGTTGATGGAGGTTTTACACAGTGAGCAAAGGAGCGGGGATGCGACTTGAGTCGGGCATTACGATGCTGCATGTGATGCGGCTTCCATTGAGGGTTGGAGAGGGCAGAAGTATGGGAATGTGTGGGCTTAGTACTTGGTGGTAGGGCGTCAGGTAGAAAATAGGAAGGGGGATGGAGAGAGTGGGAGGTAGTGTCGCTGGGACGAAGAGGAGGAATTGGAACACAGTGCTTTGGGCCCAACATGCCATTCGCATTACCGGCATTATATGGACAGGGCCAGACAGGGTAGTTCAAGGGCCTTGCTTGTGGGCCTTCGGTGGGGGCCGGCGGAGCCTGCCGGCCTCCATGGATTCCTGGTATGGAGCTGGCAGGTGGCTAATCAGGGTAGAGTGGAGGCAGGCTGAGAGCAGACCTTGGAGCTCTGTGGCACATAGTTGTCGCGGCGGCGGCCATCTTAGAAGAATTAAGTGATTCCTTATTGATTCCCTCCCAAGTTTGTCATGAGATGGGAGACGTTTGTAAAATCCTGTCCCGAAACCCAGAAAGTCACTCTTACTTTGGTAGGTGAAAAAAAACAACCTGTTTGGGTTCTTGAACATAATGGAATGATGTTGCCTTTTTTTGGTTTTAACGGTTGTAGTCCACCCGTCTAAGGTATGCCCTTGGCCTACTCAGGGCCCAGTAATGGCGCTGCTGTAGACTTTGTGAAAAAGTCCTCTGCCTGGCCCTCAATGTCTGTCTGCGGTGAACTCAGGAAATGCCTAATATTGTCAGTGGGGCCTGTAGGTGGAATGAGGATTCCCCTGGCATCCCACCCACCACTTAGACCCCCACAGTAATACTACTCCACTTGCTTGCCTTTTAAAGTTTCACCGAACATGGCCACAACAGTTTGTGGCTCACTCTTCAGCCGGCCTGCACATATTGAGCCAATAGATGGAAGAGAGGAAAAATAGAAGCAAAGCTGGACTATGTACCATTTGCAGTCTAACCATTGCTGCCTCTCAGGATACACAAGTGTGTGCCTCTGTAAATGCACAAAAAATGATATAACATGATGGACCACCCTTTCAAGGCCGTGGGGCAAAGTTGGGTAAACTGAGGGGGAAATACATGGTGCCTAATCAGACCACAAATCCCACGACTACAGTAATCTCCACCCCAGCCCCAGGATGATTTTGGGCCCTATATAAGTGCACTGAGGGTGAAGGCAGGCTGGGTGTTTGAAGTAGCGAAGTAGCATGAAATAGATGGTGAAAGGTGCAGTAGGAAGAGGTGTGGGGAGAGATGCAAATGCTGGAAGAAGTGTGGCGAGAGGTGCAAATGCCGGAAGAGGTTTGGAAAGCTATGAAGCTACAGGTGGAGGTGGAGGAAGAGAAGAGCAGAGCGAAGGAAGGAGCAGTAGGATGGGAGCAAAGATCTTGTTTTGTGGAGGAGAAGAGAACAAAGTACAGGATGAGGGGAAGGTGAGGGGGATCATCAGGGGGATCATCTGACGGAGGGAGCCAGATGATGCAACATCCCACTACTGGTTGTCTACGGGAGGGTTGGGAGGAGAAACATGTGAGTGAGGAGGTTGGCCTACAGAAAGTTTGCCGGACAGAGCTAAAAGCTAGAGCCAGGTACCTAGACACAGCTGTTTGGCGAGGAGGAAAACTGTACTAGTTTGGCTGTACAGGTGAGTCTCCTGGGACAAATGGGCACCTAAGGCAGCATTGGAAGTACTCCTAGGCCTATCTCGCCTCTGGGAGATATTGTGGATTCTACTGTGACACAGATGGGAACATCAACAAGAGTGCTAGTCCCACCTGAAGAAAGCTACCTGGCTTTTGGCCATCAAAGCATACCTGCCAGGAAATACAGATGTTTTCCATCCACTCTGAGTTGTGTACAATACACTGTGAGTGATGCCAGGGTGAAACGTGGTGAGACGTTCCCTTGGGACACATTTGTGGTGTAAATTGTTTGCCACCTGGATTCCCCTTTTAAGTATCTCATCCTTTGTGTAAAGTTTCTAAAAAAAAAAATAAAAAAAAAACATTTTTTTGAACCTTGTGGTCCTCTCTTTGTGAAAGCCCCTTCAAAATGTTTTTGTAGAGCAAATTTGGAAACTCATGGCAGATTTTGCAAATCCAGCATGGCATCCACCAGTCAGAGCCCTTCATTCTGATTTGTGGCTCGCAAAGTCAACTATCAATAAACAGTAGCTTACTTTTTTGGAGGCATGCTTTTTGGTATATAGTTTTAAAAAAAAACGAAAAATAAGCTGCACTAATTTTCACCAAACCAAGTGAAGCTCCTTAGTTGTCACAGAAACGGACTACTAATGCAAATTTTGTTAATCCATCTAGCGGTATTTGCACTACATGGAAACAACATTTCCTGATGGGAGATTTAGTGGGAATTCTTATTTTCTTTTTTTCCCCTTCTTTTTTATTTTTTTTTCCTCTCCATTGGCTGCCACCATCCAGGTGATTAAACGAGTGGATTGTGCGTTCCTTTGCAAATATGACGAACATGCTCACCCTTAGTTCTTAAGGGGTAAAACCTTAACATGAAATTCAGTGGACTAATAGTTTCATGCACTTTTATCCAAGGTTGTAAGCCTGTCGACATCAACCTTTTTAATAGGAACAACAGTGTAATCCTAACTACTGTAGCAATGTCTATGGGCCCGGGGGGGGGGGGGAAGAGTAAGGGGGTGTGTGCGTGTATTTCTTAGGCTTGTGGAATCTGCTTAGATCACATACTGTGCATAGGCCGACATCTAGTGGAAGCTGCAGAGTATTACAGTTGTTGTTTTTGAAACTCGAAAAGGGACGTCGACAGGGCATGCTAGTAATACTATCCCTCGTGTGATGTCCATGACCATGATCCCTCACTTGTCGAGGTCACTCGGATTGTTTTTTTCCCCATTCTAGACAGAGGCGTGTAGTGGAGTTCCTCTTTGATTTATTTCAATTACCAATAGTTCATTCTTTCTATCCTTTATTTCACCGACCATCGAAATATCGCAACGGTGAAGACTGAGAGTCTGCCCATCTAAAGAATACTGCAACGGACAGTTTGGCATTGCAAGGCCGCCCCGGGCCGTGGCCCATATAATAGGGAGAGAGGAGTGAGGTCATTTTAGGATATATATGCCCCTTTTCTTACACTACTTTCGCCCAGCTGCCATATTTTTTAGTTATGGACAAGACCCCCTTTAAATTCTGCCCCAAGAGCAATAGAAAATGTACTTGGGTCGATAAGCATTTAGTCTGTAATTTGTCTCCCAAGGGTTCTTGTCGAGCATGTAGGCTCTTCAAGCCTAAGACTTTAAAGGACCGATTAACAGTGGGACCACTACGCCAGGCAACTCGAGGCCATGGAGGTAAAAGGTGCTTTCAGTGATGGCAGCAACGCCGTTGTTTCAGACGGCGTGGGCGACTGGTTAGCTTCGGCTACCCAAGTGCAGGCCCCTGACCCCAGAGGACAAGCCGGCTGCCCTGTTGTGGGGACAACACCCGGCGGCGTAAGCGCTACAATTCCATCAACCACTAAACACATAACCCCAAGTCGAGACTCTACACATGGGTCGAGCGGACGACAACCAGGGATCCGTCCGTTGAGTCCCTGTCCTCTGGGCACTCTCGCTCAAGATCGCTGCATGACGGGGCCCGACCGTCGAAGGACGGCGCGGGTAAATCTCCTACCATCGGCCGATCATCCACAGATGAGGCCTCGGCCCTACCCACAGCCGTAAATTGATGCTCTGCATCAGGTCAGGTATTGGGCCCCATACAATCGGATAAACACGGCTCTGGGCGCCGGGGCGGAGCTCAAAAAGAAGTCCTCAAAGACCCCTCATAGGGATAAGAACCCTCAAGGATAAAACACCCCTCATAAAGGAAAAAATCAAGAATCGAGGCCATCCCTCATAAGGATAAACCTCTAGAGGCTAGGCCTAAAAAATCTGCGGTACTCCCTCCCACAGATGAGGATTTGCGTCTTCCTTCCCAACCTTTGGTCTTCCCAAGTTCGGCACAATGGTCATCAGAAGACATAGACAGGGTCATGAGGAGGATGCCCTTTATGGCCAACTTCTACGAAAAGGACCCTGCCTATTTCGAGAGATTCCACTCCACTCCCCCCACTTCTGCTCCCTATGGGTCACAAATCTCTGCTTAACCTTCTCAACCCCTGGTAAGATGTCTCGTATCGAAATTCCAGTGCAGAGCACAGTCATAGAACTCTGACCTGGACTCCGAACACGAAGACCTCTCCATTGCAGAGGCAGCAGACCCTCAGTAAAAGGATGATGCAGCAGACCCTTATTATGGGGACAGTGAAGACCTAGAGGCTGACCCAGAGGCCAATATGTATCCTATGGACTCGCCCATGGATCAGGACTCTTACCCCCCCCCCCCCCCGATCACTGATTCACCAATTGACAACCATCCCCTTCTAAATGAGGTGCTAGCCAAGGCCACAGAGCACTTTCAAATAGAGACCCAGGAGGTGCAAGAGGATGAGGATTTTATAGAACAAATCCTTGGGGACAAGAAGACTGTGGCACAATGTATTCCTCTCCTCAAGTCAGTGCAGCGCAAGATATAGATGTCATTAGAGACCCCTAACCTCCCACGGTCTGTAAACCCCCATATAGAGAATCTATTTAAACCTGCCCCTTCGGACCCTCTGTACATTAGAGGTCAGCTGAAGCCTTACTAGTTAGTCGTAACTACAACTAGGAAAAGAGCGAGCACCCCCCCTTGCTTCCTCCTGAGGCTCCCCCCGACAAGGAAAGCAAGAAGCTTTATACTAGGGGCAGAAATATAGCCTCCTCCGCTTCTTACTAAACCAGAATTACAAACAACGCAACCCTCTTGGCCAGTGCAACTGCCACAAATGGGACGAAATGTTGGCCTTACTGGCATCTGCCCAGGAACCATTGAAATCCCAGCTAGCCCAGGTGGCCGCAGACGGCAGAGCAGTGTCAAGCTGCTTACTTAAGACCAACCTTGACGCTGCGGCCAACAGCGGAAGAATTTTTGCACAGGGTACTGTTATTAAATGTCACCGTTGGCTGAGGCAATCCAGTTTTAAACTGGAGATGCAGGCCACCCTGATTAACATGCCTATCGAACCCAATGTGCTCTTAGGCAAGGCTGTCGAGGATGCCCTTAAAACAGCCAAAGAAGAGTATGACGCACTTAAATCTTTGGGGCAACTCCAACAAGCCACTCGGCCAGAGGGGTAATGGCAATTTTTGCCATTTTCGCTGCCAAAGTTCACAACGGGGGTCCAATTACAATCAAAGTCAAGGGGCTCCATGGGAAATAAGCAAGGTCAGTCCTCCCAAAACTATCCTAGAGGACCGCTTAGATCCCAAGCTCGTGGCAGGGGCAACTTCTCTCGAGGGGGTACCCCTCCACAAAAGCAGTGACTATCCATTACAGGTGCCCTCCCATATTTTATTTTATTATTTCTATTTTTTTTTACATGTTTTTATTGTAATTTGCTCATAGGCATACAATGGGTCTCCTCATTCAATATATCTTAGGCATAGCAAAATGTCTTTTAAATAACGATTAACAATAATACCAAAAAAGGAAGTTAACCGGAACTAACTTCAAGTTATAGTGTATTATATCAGTTCATCGTCTTAGACGTAGGACGTAAAGGACTAGTAGTTCCGGTATGGGAAGTCTTTTGCGGATTACCAAAGATGATTTAATGGAGTGCTCCATCGAGCTTGTTGGGAGGGGTGTGCGAGTCACGGAGGCTTGTGGTCGGCCGTGAAGTGTATGTCTCCCAGAAGGGCTTGCCACGATTCGAGTGTGACATTCGTGCCTTCATCTCCTACAGCGGTCCCTTCTTGCCAGGCCCTGGTTTCGGCTTCTGTCCATCTCTCCAACTCCCTGATCCAGCGTTCATGCCTCGGGCCCCCTGGTGATTTCCACGCCATTTCGATGGTTCTCTTTGCCAGGATACAGGATATGTCCACCAGTTTGATGTGATTGTGCTTGCTTAATCTGGGATGCGTGCCTAGTAGGAACTCTTTCGGGACCCAGTTTTATCTGGTTATCCCCGCATCTGTGCAGGTTTGTTTTACCTTGGCCCAAAATTTCGTTGTCCGGCTGCAGGTCCAGAACATATGGATGAAGTCTGCATGGTCATTGCCACACCATGGGCATTTCGGGGAGGTCTGTTTGTTGAAGCTGGCCACTCTCTGCGGGGTTAGGTAGGTCCTACATAGGATGTTGAGATGTATTTATCTGAATCTAGTGTTCCTGGACACTTCTTTGGGATAATGCAATACTCTCTCCCATTCTTCCTCGGTCAGCGTGGTTTCTAGATCTATTTCCCATCTTTCCTTTAGTGCTGCGCTTCTGGGGTTGGGTTTGTGCATCAGTCGGCTGTACAGCCGAGCCACTGGTCTCCATCTGTCGGTGAGGTCATGCATTTCCTGTAGAAGAGGGTCTGGGTTGGGTTCCTCAGGCCATTCGTTCCTTTTCTTCTTTGCTGTATGTTTGATTCGTTGGTACCACAAGAACTGGCTGCTCGGAAGTCCCTCCAATGTTTGCAGCGATTCGAAGTCCCTAAATCTGCCATCCTCAAACATGTCACCCCATGTGTAGATCCCAATGCTTTCCCAGCATCTCATCGCTGGGAGGTCTGTCCTATTTTTGCACGCATCCGCCAATATAGGGGTGTTGGGCGAATAGGGGTGTTTCAGGTGCATTGTAGAGCGGGTTTTGGACCATATCTGCCTGCCTAATTTTGCAATCATGGGGGCGTCTTGCATCTAGATCATTGGGTTCCATAGTATCTCCTTAGGGTACAGCGAGGACGGTGTTTGTTGAAGTAATTCGATCTCGGCGTTTGGATCGTCTGGAAGCCATCTCTTCACGTGGCTGAGCTGTGCTGCCAAGTAATACATCTGGAGATCAGGGAGTTGAATTCCTCCTTTACATGGTAGTGTAAGAATTGCTAGGGGAAGTTTGTGCTTCGATGGTCCCCACAGGAAGTCCTTAATACCTCCAAATTCCTAAAGGGCAGTCTAATGTAGCGACAGATATTTACAAAGTAGTACATGAATCGTGGGAGCACTATCATTTTGATGATAGATGCTCTGCTCATCATTGAGAGTGGTAACTTCGACCAAAATTTCATGGATCCTTGCCTAGTTCTTCTCTGTATCGCCAAGGGTTTTGACATCGTGCCACCAGTTTTCACTCTAGCTACAGGCTCGTTGTATAGTACCTTGATCCATATCCCACAAAGCCTTCCCCGAAGCCAAACTTCCGTAGAACCTCGACCAGCCACTCCCAGAATATGGAATCAAAGGCCTTAATGGCATCTAGGGAGAGCACCGCTAGATCTTCATCTCTTGTGTGGGTTTCCGCTATGATGTGTTGGAGCCTCCTCAGGTTGGCTGTGGTGTTGCGTCCTGGAACGAAACCATTCTGGTCTCCATGGATTAGGGTTCCCACCACCCTCGCAAGCCACTTGGCCAGTATAGTCGTTAGGATCTTACTATCGTAATTCAACATCGCTAATGGGCGATAGGAGTCGCAATCACTAGCTGTTTTGTTTAGTTTAAGCATAGGGATTATGACCGTTTCTTTCATGGTGTTGGGCAGATCCCAGTCTTGTATGCCTGAAGGAAAACCTTGTGCTATATTGGGGTGAGGGTTGCTTTGTAGAATTCGGGTGGGAGGCTGTCACTACCGGGGGTTTTACACATGGCAAGTGATCCGATTGCTTCCAACACGTCCTCCAGAGTTATCCCTTTGTCTAGTGCTTCCCTTTGTTCGGCGGACAGTTTCGGAAGCCCTATTTCTTCTAGGGTGGCTTTGATCTCTTCCCTGGGTACCTGTTCGTTGTGGGCATATAATTTAGAGTAGAACTCCGCAAATGTGTGGTTGATCTCTTGTTGCGTCCTGTATGATGTTCCGCTTTCATCTGTGATTTCGGTTGGGAGGTGCCTTGGGTGTTCTCTCCTGCACAGCCAGGCCAACAGTCTACTTGGCTTGTCAGCTTCTTTGTGTGCCCTGGCGGTTTATGTTGCATAGTCAAATTTGGCTAGTCTTTCCCAGGCCAATTGGCATTCTTCCCTGATTTCCTTAAGCTTCGCCTCAGTCTCTACAGTGGCGTTAATGTCGGTTTCCAAGTGTGTTATTTCCGTCTCTTTTTCTTCTAGATCTCTGTTCAACTGTTTCCTAAAGCCTCTCACTCCTGCTATAGCTTCTCCGCGTGTCACCACTTTCATAGCTTCCCATAATGTGCCCCAGCTTGCCACTGTGCCTTTGTTGGTGTCTATGTATTCCTCCAGCTTGGTACCAAGATCGTCTCTGAACTCCTGGTCAGTGAGTGCTGTGGTGGGCATTATCCACATCGGGATCGGCGGTCTAGGACCTTTGAGTTTCCACTGCATGAGCAAGGGTGAGTGATCGGAGATCGACCTGCCCAGGTACGTTATGGACTCTGCTAGCGGAAGTTGTTCCCTGTCGATGAAGAGGTAGTCTATCCTCGTGTGTATCTTGTGCGGAGATGAATAGTAGGAGTAACTTCTCCCTGTGGGGTGGTGTTCTCTCCAGACATCCACCAGGTTCAAGTGCTCAACTGTGTTGGTCAGTGCTTGTGTGGCGGAGTTGTTCAAATGTTGGGGTGGCTCAGATCTGTCGATGGTTCAGTTTCTGACACAATTGAAGTCACCTCCCCATATAAAGGTTCCTTCCCGGTGGCGTGCTGTCTTAGCATATAGTGTGTTGATATGGGCGGGTATTCCATGCTGTGGAAAGTAGGAGTTCACCAAGCATATTTCAGTGTGTTCAATGGTCCCCCACATTGTTAGGTACCTGCCTTCATTGTTGGCCTCTATTCCCAGTAATTGGAATGGTACGTTGGGGTTTAACCATGTAAAGACTCCACGTGCATATTTGGAGTAAGGCGGCCCTCTTCCGATTCCGCGCCATCGGTCAGATAGCTTGGACGTGCTTTCTTCCGTGAGATGGGTCTCCTGGAGCATTGCAATCGAGACTTTCTTCCTGCGGAGATAGGATTGGATACGGTTCCTTCATAGATACAAGCCCATCCCCCTGACATTCCATGTCATCACCTTAAGTTGCGTTGCCATTTTGTAGGTGTGGTGGATTTATTGTTCGGGTCCCCTTCCATGTTTCGGGGTTGTCTCCACTTCCAACTGAGGGTTCTCTCGTTAAGGTTCCCAAGTACTTCTGGTTTTTGGTCTCGAGTTTGTCCTGCCCTGGACCTCTCTGGATTTCGTGTATTGAAGACAGTGTAACAAACAAAACAGTTAACGTAACTGGAACTGGTGCACCTAGCGACTGCATTCTTCCTGCGGTGCTCAGGCGCTCTTGCGCCGTCTGGTCCCATCTCGGGTATCGCGCACGAGTCAGGTCACGCAGGCAACTGGCCTGCACTGGTCTGTTCGTGGGGATTGTGTTCTGTGCTCTGTGGGAGGCCGAGCGAGTGCCGCATCCGTTTAGAAATCTGTTTTGAAAATAGCGTTCTTGGTTTGTGTTTGCATTTTGTTTGAGTTGGGGGTGCGGGTTCTAGGTTGGGCACTCCTCTTCTGTGTTGCTTTGTGTTTACGCTTCAGCCTTCATCGTAGAGGGGTATCCTGGCCCTCTGCCAGGCTATTATGCTCCATCCACATAGTGGCAGCGGCCGGAGTCTCCAGGCATATCGCACGACCTTTGAAAATGACTTTAGCCTTGATGGGTAGAGTAGCATACATTTCAAGTTCAGTTGTCTGAGTCTCGCTTTTATTGGCACAAATAAGTTTCTCGCCCTTTGAACATTTGGAGTGTAATGGCAATGTAGATGGCAATTTTGCAGTTGCCGCGCTCTATACTTACCCCCCTCTCTGCAGTATTTCAGGATGGTTTCTCTATCCTGAAAGTTGTATCTTGGCGATTATGAGTCAAGGGTATGAGCCCGGCGGTGGTTTCTTTTGGAGGGACCGATGTGCCCTTTATACTGCAAAGCCGTGTGTTAATTTCTCCATGCCTACTTTTTGTTGTAGTAAGGCTTCTATGTAAGCAGTTGGGTTTGAGCCCTCGGTTCCTTCTGGTACTCCCAGTATTCTGACAGCCCGTCTGGCGCGTCCTTCTGCCTCCTAAGATCGTGCCTCAAGTGTGGCCACTTTCTTGTCTAGGTCTGCAACTCTAGCCTTCAGATCTGCAGTGTTTTCTGTTGTTTCATGTAGGGTTGTCTCAGTGTTGGTTACTCTCTCGGTTAGGTTCTGGGCATCTTGCCACATTAGTTGCATGTCGGCCTTGACTTCATCAATCTTAGTGTCTATAAAAGTTTGTAATGCTGCTATAGGATCCAGCACTTGGGTATCTTTGTATTCCCCTTCTTTTGGTTGCAAAAGCTCAGGAGTTGAGGAGGGGGATTGAGTTGAGGGCTGTGATTTGGTAGTGACGTATGTGTCCATAGTGGTTGACTTTCCCCTTATTTCTGGAGGACATAGTGGGGTTTCAGTGGATTGTTGCACAGTTTGGTTCTGAAGTATCGTGCTCCGACTTCCAGTACTATCCTGTGATGAGCAGTCTGATTTTAGCGTGTACCTCTGGTATAGTTAGGGAGGGCTTTGTGTAGGGGCCAATCTTATTGCCCTCCAGCTCCGATGGTTTAGTGTTTCGGGCGTTGAAGTGTCGCACCCGGCTACTCGGTGTGCTTCATGAGGCACCCTTAGCGGGGGCCTAGTGCCAGTCTGGGCTCAGTGTCTATGCTCCCCGGTTAGTGTAAATTGTGATTTTAGTTTTAGTCTTGGGGAGGGTACGTGCTGCACAGGGGGTGCTTTGCAAGGCTTTCACAGGCGTGTTTGTCTCAGCACCATCGCTCTTCGTATGCCCAAACTGCGGTCCCTCTCACCTCAGGTATGGTTGTGTTCTTTTCACCGGGGCCGGACGGCTCACAGACTGCGCGGGTGGAGGCGCCTCTGTTCGCGTATCAGGGCCAGTATGTTGCTGGATCTGCTTCCCTGCGGTCCTAGAGGGCACGTCCCTCCTCTCCGCGGCGCTCCTCTCGTCAGGCGGGGCTCTCTCTTGTGGTCCTCCGCGGCTCCGAGACGGAGTCGCGGGTAGGTGTTCCAGCTAGTTCCCAGTACCGGAGTCACACTGCGGTCCTCTGGGTTGGGTGCACGGCTCCTCCTCTTTCTCTGGCAGGGCTCCCCAATGGCGAGCGCCGGCGTGTGTATTTTGTTCCGCTCGTGGGAGGGGAGGTTACCCACTGGCCTCGGCAGACCCCTTGGGTCTGTTGCTGGTGTCTGCCTCTTGCGGTGGAGGGGGCAGGCGACCCGATATTGGGCGGCGCCGGCCTCAGGGAATGGCCACCATCTTGGATGCGTCTCGAGGAAGGGAGAGAGGGTTCGGGTGAGTTTACTCATGCTCCGCAGGTCCAATTCTTCAGAAAATTTACAGCATCTTAACTAGCAACGCTTCCGACACCCCTGCAGCTATAAATTTCAGTCTGTGATGCTCTATTGACCATCAAAAAAGGATCAGGATACAGCGTCACGGCCGGAGCTCAGCATCTCTGCCTCTTACACCATGAGCCCCAGGCCACGCCCCTTCCTTCAGGTGCCTTCCCATGCCTCTCATTCCAGCTTCACCCATGCATGGGAGGGAATCACCTCAGACAGATGGGTGCTGTCCACAGTAGCAGGCGGATACTGTATAGAGCTCCTCTAACCACTCCCCACGGCAGAAGATCCATTCAAAGGAACACCAGCGTGTTCTCCTCGAGGAAGTCACCACGCTTCTACTAAAGGACCCTATTGAAATAGTCCCGGCCAACCAGGTAAACGAGGGTATTTATTCAACCTACTTCCTTGTGCCAAAGAAAGATCTGACCATGCATCAGTATTAGATTCAACCTACTTCAACCTGCAAACAAATATGTAAAGCCACAAAAGTTCTGCATTACTACGCTACAAGAGGTAATCCCTCTACTAAAAAAGGGGGATTAGATGACAACACTGGATATGAAAGATGCCTATTTTCATATTTCAATGTTCTCAGCGCACAGAAGATTCTTGTGCTTTCAAGCTGGCGAACCAGCACTACCAATTCAAAGTGCTACCCTTCGGGATCGCATCTGATCCAAGGGTATTCACAAAGGTACTGGCGGTGGTGGCAGCACACCTGCGCAGGGAGGCAGTCCCAATGTACCCTTACCTGGACGACTGGCTCATTACATGGTAGTCCCCCCCCACCCCCCTAATTTACATGCAAAACATTCAAAAGACTATCAACCTTCTCTTTCAATTGGGCTTCTCAATCAACGAGAAAATGTTGAGCCTAGTGCCAAGCACAATCAAACAGTTCCTAGGAGCTGTCTTAAACACACAAGAGGGGTTGGTCTTTCCGTCGGAGGAAAGGGTCCAAAATATGTTGCAAATACCACATTATCAAGCCGGCCACCAGATAAGGGTGCGCAAATTGATGCACTTGCCAGGCATGATGGCATTTTTCATTTACCTGGTTCCACGCGCGCGCCTGCACATGCGACCCATGCAGGAGTGGTTGGCGAAACAATGGTCTCAGGCAAGCGATCAGTGGGACGATCTAGTGGTCTTTTTTGCCAACACCGGTACAAAGGCTTCGCTGGTGGACGAGTGAAAGGCCTCTGAAGGGGAAACCCTTCTACGATCCAGAGACACAGGCAATTATCACGACCGGCGCCTCTCTTGCTGGGTGGGGGGGGGGGCGCCTCACTACCTTCACCACACAGCTCAGGGTCTGTGATCTTGCACGGCAGCTCAGAACAGCAGCTCAGAACCGCTTCAATCTGCTAGAATCAATGGCAGTATTGAAGGCACTTCAGGCATTCGAATCCCACTTAATGAACCAATCTGTGCAGGTCCTGACAGACAGCACTACAGCATTGTTTTACATAAACAAACAGGGGGCACACGTTCTCCAAATCTGTCCAGACTTGCACAGCAAATTTGGAAATGGGCGCTCAAACAGAAAATATTCCTATCGTCACAGTATGCTCCAGGGGAATTCAACTCTCTCGAAGACTCATTGAGCAGAGATCCTCTACCAGAAGAACACGAGTGGCAACTTCACACAGAGGTCGTAGAACACCACTTCTCTCTATGGGATTTCCCCCACAAAAGACTTGTTCACTACAAGCGAAAACAAGCAATGCCCAGACTTTGCGTCCAGATTCCCCCAGCCAGGCTCCAAGGGGAACGCCCTATAGCTGAACTGGTCAGGGAAATTTGCTTACGCTCCCCCCCCCCCCCCCCCCCCCAACGCCTCTTATGAGGAAAGTGGTGAACAAGATCCACAAGGAACAGATGACGCTCATCCTAGTTGCTCCTATGTTGACAAGATAACCCTGGTATCCGCATCTGCGTAACCTGGCGATGTACGATACCATCAAACTACCGTACCCGTACAATCTGCGCTCACAGCACGGGGGACTAACAGTGCACCCTCTACCTCACTCAATGAACTTGGCAGCATGGCTCCTGAAGTCATAGAGTTTGGACATCTTAATCTGCCTCAAAGATGTATGGATATCTTGAAGGAATCAAGAAAGCCTAACACTAGGCACTGTTATTTTGACAAGTGGAGGAGATTTGTAATTTGGTGCCAGTCGAAACAAATTAACCCCATAGAATGTACTCCTTCCCACATTCTTACTTATATGCTCCACTTGCTAGACGCATGGTTAGTATTCAACTTGTTTAAGGTCCAACTGGCGGCTTTGTCAGCATATACCACTTCCCACAATAAAGTCTCATGGTGGAAGGTACCTGTCATCAAAGCGGTCATGGAGGGTGTAAGACTCCACCCTCCAATTTCGAACCCGCCGCCATGATTGGTTCTCAATCTTGCACTCGCTAAGCTCATGGGACCCCCTTTTGAGCCGATGCAGAAGTCTAGTCTCAAACACCTGACTTAAAAACTGCCTTCTTAGTGGCTATCACTTCCAAAAGAAGAGTTGTTGGTGAAATTCAAACATTGTCAGTGCAGGACCCGCTGGTTTTACGTCTCACCCTGGGTTCTCATCTAAGTTAATCTCCAAATTTCATGTAAACCAATGTGTTGAGCTACTGGCTTTCTTCCAAGAACCCACCAGCTCAGGTGAGGTAAAACTGCACAAAATAGATGTGAGAAGAGCGGTCCTCTACTATGTAGACGAGACCAAACCGCTTAGAAAAACAGATCGACTGATTGTCTCTGTAGCACCAGGCAGAGAAGGTGACTGCATTTCAAAGAATGCCATCTCTAGGTGGATAGTCGGATGTATACAACTGTGCTATTCCCTATCAAATGAGACACTGGGAGTCATTATGAGTGAGGCGGTAAGGGGTTGACGTCGCCGGTAAAGGTGCCGGAGTAGTCAACCCCTTACCGCCTCATTACGAGTCTGCTTGCGGGAACCCACTACGAACGCCTAGTTTTATCAGGTGCCCTTAGCGGGTCCCGCGAGCAGACCAGGGTGCTAACAACGGGCACGTTACTAACGGGTCCGTTGCTAACGGGTCCGTTGTTATCACCCTCCCCATTCTGATTGAGCCCTATGGGGGCTCAAATGGGGCTGGGTTCCTTGAATGTGGAATTACCGGGCCCTCCAAGGTCAGAATGGCCCGATAATTCCTCATTCAAGGGACCCGGTATCCGGTAAGGGGGTAGCCATGCTGCTAGTAGCGGCATGGCTCCCTCCTAACTCGTAATGACCCCCACTGCCTTTTACGCCCAGGGCTCACTTCACAAGAGGCACAGGAGCCACCCTGTCTTTCATCGCAAATGCCCCTATAGACGGCATTTGCAAAGCAGTTACATGGAGCTCAATACATACTTTCACTCAGCACTACTGCATTGACACTCATTCCAAGACCGATGCACAAGTGGGACAAGCGGTTCTAAGACATCTGTTCGCTCATGAACCTTCTCACATCCCACCTCCTTCTTCTAACACTGCTCACTAATTTATGCACAGCTTGTGATGTAAGCAGATTCCACAAGCCTCAGAAGGGATACATTACTCGCCGTAATCGTATTTCTGATGCTTGGATCTGCTTAGATTCACATGCGCCCATCATTCCACCCCTCAGAGAGAAGGAGCATGGATTCTTATGAGCTTGTCTGATACGTATCTGCTTGGATACAACTGTACTCATGCTACACCTCATGCTACCTCCGGTCAGAAAAACAACAATCTGAGGGACCCCCGACGCGTGAGGTATCATGGGTACAGTGGACGTCACACTAGGGATAGTATTACTGGCATGCCCTGTCGATGTCCCTTTTTTTTTCGAAAACAACAACTGTAATACTCTGCAGCTTCCACTAGATGTCGGCCTATGCACAGCATGTGAATCTAAGAAGATACAAGCATCAGAAATACGATTACCGTGAGTAATATATCCCATATGTATGTATACAATATATTCTGTCAGAAATGCATATTAATCCAAACTCTGCTAAATCTGCCAGCGGTTTACAGAATTAGTTTCTTTACAGCTGTATGGAAACTGACGGAGAAACTGGCAGAGTATCTGTCCTTAGAAATGAGTCCCAGAGTTTAGGTTTGGCAGGGTTTTTCAGGAGGTTTTACACAATGGAAATCGTACATTGGACAGGATATGTTCATTCTGTACATTTAAACCGTACACTTCCTTGGCCTCGCAGCCACATAGCTTTAGATGCTTTGTCAACGGCATTGCATCTATAGCTTGTACAATTCAATGTTCCTGCTATGTGACGGTGTCCCCACCCATTGCAAATTGCTCTGTCATGCTTGCTGTTTTATCAACAAGAAGACGGGCTTTGACGAGCCCCACAGGACTTACTTTGAAAGATCGTAGACAGCAGGAATATGCTGGCCAAGTTGCTACTAATTGTAAAAACCTTATATAATAATAATAATGCAGTGGTTCGCTATGGTTTGGCAGCAGAGACAACATCACAATTCAAGTAACTAGGGGGTGCAACCTTGCCCCACTCCTGTTTAGTTTTTTTTTTAAGCAATGAAATAGTCAGGACACTTCTTGAAGAATGTCTAGATCCCCTTAATTGGGCACTGAAAAACATTCAGCCCTCCTTTTCATGGATGATGCTGTACTGTTATCTACCTTGTCACAGGGCATTAAGGCCATCCTGGCATCCCTTGTAAAAAAGTGTGGTGATCTTAAACTTATACTCCGTATAGGGAAAACCAAATCGTTTGTATTAAGACTAAATTTTCCAAACATCAGCAGGAAACTGCCAGTGGTGAGGATGGCGTGCTTGAGCAGGTACAATTTTATGATGATTTGGGGGTCAGGTTCCCAAATTGACAAAGCTGGCACCAACCTGTCTAAGTGCTCCAGTGGGATACTGAGTTTTATTTACAAGCACCATGACAGGAGTGCCACTTCCCCTGTAATTGAGTTATACAGGAAACATGCTCTCATGTCTGCCTCCTGTGGGCCTGAAATTGGGGCTATGCAAGTACCTCTGACCTGGCTAACGCAGAGAACTCCTTTTGGAAGAAGCTGTCCCTGCTACCTTGTGGGACACCAAATTCTCTTAAACACAGGGAAGTTGATTTATCTCTGATTGCTAGCGAGTTAGCAAGGAAACCGGTTATGTATTGGCTAAGTCTGTGGTGCAACCCCGGGTTGGAGTTATATTGAGATGCCATTGTGTATCTGCTCACTCTGACTGGGGGGACGAGCCTACCATGGGCCACACTTGTGAGGAAAACATTGACCATTTTGAATGAGCAAGATCTTTGGTGGCACCCAGAGCTCATTAACAAAGTTGCCTTAGGTAGGGCCAAGAAAGCTATACTTCTACAGATAAGACTGACAATGATCACCAATTGCCAAAAATTGAAATGGAGAAATATCTTGGAAGAAAACCAGAATTTTGCTTTGAAGCGTGCATATATTATATTGAAACCTTGTATGTACAAGCACTATACTTTTCTGCCTGGGCACGCAAAGCGTGATTTAAATTTGGTACCGATGTATCATATAGGAGGTAACTGTGATTTGAATTTTCAACTTACACGTTCCCCCACTGGTTTCCTCATAGTGGGGATAGGAGTCCATTTCCGTGCTGCTTTTGGGAGCAGCTGAAAAACTAGACTGGTCTATTCTGAAGTAGTCGAAGATGGGATCTCACTTTGAGTAGTGCCATCTCCATAATAAGTAAGTGGACATTTACCATTTACTGCTAGATGTTAGTGATTTAAACTCTGACTAAAATTGAAATACAGGGATACTGAGTTTTCTGTGATCTCTGGATGGGTTTGCAGGCTGCCCGTTACATGTACTGGAAGACTTGCTGGAAAAATTCCCTCATTGACACTACCCCCATTATACAGACGTGGTAGGTAATCCATATGGTCCCGTTTTGACACATATACACAATTAGTTGTGTTGTTAGAAATAAGGGGATAGAGACTAATGTGTTGTTATTGTACTTCTGTACCAGACTACACTGTTCACCCTAAACATTGTATAGACCAGACCAGAGTTGAAGTCTGTCTTGATCCTGAAGAAGGTCGTTGAATCATGGGCCCATCATGCAAGGGCCAATTACATGACTGAAACATATGTAGATCCAGCAAACAAGCTATGGAGTTATTTGGCATATATACACACAAAGAATGGTCACTGGTGTAACAAAATTGTACAGTTTTAGATGTTCTTTTGACAGGACTATTTTTTTTCTTGTACATATTTTGTTGAAATGAAGTAATAATGGTATGGAATGAAAAGAGTGTAGGGTTGTTTTGTTACAAGTGATATCCCTGCCAAATGTGCATCCTTTTCTTCCCACATGTTTGTGGTAATAACGCCAGCAAGGATTCCTAGTTTGTTGTAGGGAGGTGTGAGAAGATAACACAAAAGGGACTACATTTTGTGTTTTTTCAGAAAATGGCAATAAAATGAGGTACAAAGAAGCCTGTGTTTTTTTTCTTGTAAGAGCTAGTAACAAATGGTTTGCTGTTCTGAATTCGCCATTTTCCAAGCTTTCAAGAACGGGTTGAGTGGAAACAAAAAAACACATGTTTTCTAAGGTTGACATCAGTTTTGTGAGGTAGGCGATTTTATTTTTCACCCTTTTTCAATAGGACATGCATGGACGGAATGGAAGAGGAGGGTAGGGAAGCTTAATGGGAAGACAGAAAGGCATATATTTCTGAAAAGTAGAATTAATTTCAAGTTTAGGAGGGGGTCATTTGCGCAGGTCAGGCAACAACTATGTAGGTAAAATTCCCATAGTTTGGGAATAAATTGGAACAATGACAGAAAAAAAGGTATGTGCTGGACATATTTTGACCTGTGAGGTAATGGCTTCCGTGAATATTGAGAAAAGCAATGCACCGCTACATTCCCTCAACTCTTCTTAGGAAATCACACATATTTTGTAATGTTTCACAAAACGAGCAATACCACAAGCCAAAACGGAACCAAGGATGTTTATGCTGACGGCCTAAACAGACGTACTTAGCATTTGAAAATAAGAAAAAAAAAATGCGGTGAGGAATGGCTAGCATACATTATTTGAAAGAGCACAGGCAGACCTTTTGTAGGATAGGTGACTTGTGCAGTTTACAAAAGCTCCAGCAGGGTCCCTGTCCTTTTCCCAGAGGGAGAAGCTGTACCGCAAGCCAGCCAGAGCTCCAGGAAAGTCGGGGGTCATGTCCCTGGCCTATAGCGGCTGTCTCCTATGTGCATCGACCATCGCAAGTGCAGCGGCAGTCCCAGGGATCCCTGGCAGGGTCCCCTGGCAGGGTCCCCATCCCTCCCTGGAGAAAAAAGCTGTAATGCAGCCCAGCTATCTGCAAACCTTTCCCTACCATTGATCTGCCACCAAGGAAGGGAAACTGCAAACTCGTGGGAAATGAGGGCAATCGGGGCCATCTTAAGCACTTTTGGGGCCCTGTGCACGGACATCTTTGGGCCCCCCTCCACCAAACCAAAGGAATTAAGGGATCAAGAATACTGGTCGCGCACCCCACCCCCGACCCATCGCGCTCACAACCTATAGGTTGATATGGTGTCTCGCAGCATAATAAGCACGTTTACTCCTGTTAAATCCCCTTACCATCTTCATTCTTGTTCTAATCGGAATGATAAACAAATGGCATTTGAAGACCAACATTAGCAGTCCACGAAGAGGTTACTGTTCTAGTACATACAGGATAATTTTTTATCAATAACATCCAGGAAGTTATGCAGCCTGTAGTATTAATGCAGGACCGTACATAAAAGGTACATGTAACCCATAATAGACGGAGAACTCATATTAGCTGCCTCACACAATACAAAAGTGCTCATGCATGGATAGAAGAGACCAATTGGAAGGAATGAGAAAGCTACACATACTGTAGCATGAATAGTGGATGCAGATTAGAAGCTACCAGGAAGGTGTCTTTATCCAGACAGAAATTCGAAGTGGGATATGGTTTTCAAATAGTTTTGCCTTTAGACATCAAAGGAACAAATGCCTGTGGTGTGAGATATAAATATGCTCACTATTAAAGTGGAAGCAACACCTATAGCCAGTGAAACCATGAATAATTCTTTTATGAAGATCATACCATGAGTAGGAAATCACTCTGAAGGGCTGACAATTTTGAAGGGTTTAGGGACTAGCAATATTGAGAGATTAGGAAATGCAAGATTAAATGAGATGCCCAGGATCACACATTGGTGAAGCTGGGATTTGTGCCTTCTCTGCAATTTCAGCATTAGAACACTTTCTTTTCCAGTTCTTACCATACACTAAAACAATCTCATTTTATAAAAACGGATTTGGAAAGTACACAAATCACATTACCAAACATGACCATTTTAAAACAAAATAAATATTATAGAAGGGTGTTATGCAAAATCGGAATGGTTCTAGCTTCATTCTCTCCATCATCAAGGGAAGTATATAACTACCAGCATACCAATTGATGTGATTTAACACATTTAATATGGGTTTGTGTTTTGTTTAAAGCTTTAAATACTTCCAAAACATTGGCTTGTGACATTTTCATTTATAAATGTGCATAAAAACCTTTGACTTTTACCAAAAAGCAAACCGTTTTTTGTGTCAAACAAGCAGACCTTAAAATATGCTTGCCTGAGGCCTGCAACATTTTGTCCGCTCTCTTCTGTCTACCAACCCTTACACCCAAATTGCCTACATAAGAAGAAATATCAAGTAATGGGCTAAACGATACCAGCAGCATGCAAGAAGGCAAGCCTCACAAAAGACAGCACAGTAATGTAAGATATACTAGATGTTTTGACCAGGATCACTGTATCCTGTGCTGGCAAATCCAGGATACAAGCATGAACGCTTTCGTTCCATAGTCGTGAATTTGGATACTTATTCATCTCTTGAACTGACAGTTTATTCCATCATTGGAGGCGATTGTCTAGGTTTTAAAACACACCATCTGAACAAACCAATTGCTAGACCGTCACCATACGGATGATATGTTCGTTTTTATAGCAACCAGCATCTTATGCAGGTTCATTGCAGATAATAGCAGATGTTGTTCTGCAAAACCAAGTACATATGCAGGCAGGTTTATAAACTTCAGACATAGGAAAGGCTCAGCCAGCCTTGCTGGAATGTGATATTCTAATTTTGCATGCGAACACATATCTCTGCAATGGGTGCTTCACACACTGAGCTAACTTCTGAACCATTGTGGTACTCAATTTATGAATATGCATTTCACCGTTGCCTGTTGCACATGATCAACATAATTCCCACAGGATGGAAAGAATGCTACAGAGTTGTGCCGTAAGGAACACACAACAATACCACAGTGAACACAGAAAGCAATACATGATGAATTGATCAAGGCAGAATGTACTTGTCAAAACAGAAAGGCAATGGGTTTAGAGCCTCAGCAGAACCCCATAAAATATCCTGACGTGTGCTATTTAGGACTGGTGAACAATGGAATCTTCATCAGATCAGGCAGCCGTGTGGGGGCCCCCCCTCCAAGGGGGGGCCCTGGGCAAGTGCCCCTTTTGCCCTCCCATAAAATGTCTGAGGGCAATGGCCATATGGAAACTCCTACCACCCAGAACATACTTTTACCAAATGGCCTAGTGACCATTGCTGCCTCCTGGGGGATTTTCAAAATAGGGGCCCAAACCTCTATATTGCCCTCCCAGGGAAACAGCAATGTTCTGCTGGCATGGGGGCAATTTGTGGGTTGACTCTGCAATTGTGTCCCAGCCCAGCGAAATACCTCCCCAGAAAGCCCACTCCCGCCCACACCACCAACAATCCAGCCCCAGTCCCACCCATCTCACTGACAATGGGCCCTAACCGTAGAATAAAAAAAATAGACTTGCATAACAAAGCAGATGCTTCTAGCATTAAAAAACCTGTAAACAAAACAAAAAACATTCATTATCTCTGGTCAGCCCAGCAAAAACAAAAAACAAATCCTCACTATCACGCTCCTATCACTACCCTCCCTCCCCCCTCTTTCAAGCCATCCCTGGTGGTCTAGTGACCCGTACCCTCCCAGTAAAAACACATTGCCCCTTTCTAGGGGCAAATTGGCAGATTACGCTGCCAGTCTGCCCCCAGGCAGGGCTAAATTACATGCCCCATCCATTTGGGGCAGGATGGGGGAAGAGTGCCACTCCCACCCCTTTAATACAAACCATCCCTGGTGGTTTAGTGATCCCCAACCCCCCAGCCCCAGTAAAAACAAGTGAACACCTTTCTAGGGGCAGATTGCACCTCCAATCCTCCCCCAGGGAGAACCACACAACACACACCTCCGCCCCACTATTTAGGGTAGGGGGGGAGAGAGGGCCACCCCCCTTTCAAATAATTGAATTCCTTCTTGTGTAGTGACCCCCGCGCCCACCACCAGTAACCCTTGAACATGTTTTTGGGGTGAGTGGGTTGCTCCTTCCCTAGGACAAGATGGGAAAATTAGGGTGCCCATCTGCCCCCAGGGTGGGCAAACCGTAATGCCCCATGCATTGGGGGCCCGATGGGGACATATAAACTAAGCAGCCCCTCACCCCCCACTTCAAAAATGTATCTCTGGTGGTCTTGTCATGTTGCTGGACGCGGATCAAGCGATCCGCGCCCAGCAACAATACAAGGAAGGTTTCGTTGGAAAGGGGAGGGACTTCCCTTTCCAACGACACCTGCCTCAATCAAAATGGCATAGAAATGCTGGAGATTGAGGGAGGTACGTGCCTTCCATTTCAGTGCTGCAGCTGGCAGTGAAATTTACATTCAGTCTCACGTCAGCGCGCATTACACATGCTGACGTGAAACTGAAAGAAATCCAACCCCTGGGCTGTGAGGCGCAATCTCCTCCTCGCATAGCCCATGGGTTGGATTTCGGGTTTGTGTGCTCTGCAGTGATCACACACAGCTGAGTACTTAAAAGGACGAGGTATCTCGTCCTCCGCACTGCAAACGTAGTGCTGAGGACGAGATACCTTGTCCTTGGCACTTAGGTGGTTAAAGGTTTGGGTCATTGTTAGGGTTGCAGCCGTGTGCTTTTGTGTATTTAAAAACAGCTTTTTTGGCAACATTTTCACACTTTGGATCGATTGTATTGAATGACTCAATTTTTTTAAAACAGCTTTTTGCTTACTATATTTTCACATGACCTTTTTCTGGGGACATTTTCACCCACTGAACTTTATCAAAAATGGTGGACCATATGCTCTGTAGAAAACTGATACATGAATTATTCTAGGGCTTGCACTATACTTTCCTAGAAGTACACTTCTATCTTTCATGACTATCTCTTTAGTAGTTGTAGTTCTACTAAACATTCACAAAGATGAGGTGATTGACATGAACATCTGCAGCAACTTTACGGGCTTGAGTCTTTCATTTGTGCTATGTTTGCCTTTTTATGCATGGTAGTTTGCTAATGCACACATGTTAGTCTATAGACAGTCTTGTTTCTCAGTGGAGGTGTGTGTGTGTATATATAGTTTTAACAATTCAAGGACTATTATTAAGACCCACTGTTTTTCCACAGAGTCTTTCAGCATCATGGACAAGTTCGCCTTGGAATGGTAAGTTTCTTGCATTTGCCCTCCTCCTTTGGCTGTTTTGATTTAGGGATATTAAACAGTAAACCGATGAGCTATAAGTATGTTACTCTTGAGTAATTTCAGTTAAAGCTGTAAGGCCCACTATTTGTCCAAATATTCTCTTGCTCTCTTTCCTATTGAGATGTTCACTCTGGGAGGTGAAGGGACCACACAGGTCGGCCTATAGTAAGATTGACTTTCAAGTCTTCCCTCCTTTAACTATTTGTACTTTATCAAAATGTAGACTGCTCCCAAACTGACTGGCTTTATTCTCTCCCTTGTTTCATGTTCTTTGCTAGTGTGTACCTCTTCTTTTTTTTATTTCTTCAGAATTACACTACTTATTTAAAAAAATACAACATTTTAATAAAATTACTTTTACAACATACATGAATTAATTTTGTTATAAAAGTATTTATTACACTTTTTAAAATACAGTTGATATTTTTTTCTCTGATTTTACTTTGAACTGTAAAACAATTTTCTCCAGCATGGGGTCTGGCATGGATTCACATGCTCATGAATATTCCCCGTCGTCAGGCTGGGAATCCTCGGTAAAGAAAAAAACCAGTATCAGTTTCGTTTCTGATCTGTCTCTCGTAGTAATAACCAATCACTGGTCTCTGCGTCATACTGACCACAGCCAATGACTGCCCTCTACCTAAGCACCGCCTCTGGCAGCCATCTTCAGATTTTTACCGCACGTTCATGTGTTGGGATCCTCGTGCTATTGCTCTTGAGCGTTAGTGCTATTTTTTCACGTTTTTCTCAAAAACTTCGTTTTTTTCAGTCAAAAGAGCCTCAAGCTCCACCGACTCTCCATCCGTTCAACGGGGACCCGTGTCGGATTCGTCTGCGCCCCTCAAGGGTGAAGATTTCGTCGAGCTACGTTTTGGAGGACTCCAGAAGCTTCTCAGGCCCGGACATGGCCCAGGAGAAGGGAAGCTCGACGCCCGGAAAGCTGTTCAGGGTCTGCCCTGGATGCCAGCTGCAGAACGTCTTTAAGGAGGACGAACACTCCTTTTGTCTCTACTGCTTACATGAGGACAAGACGCACTTGGAGAAGGACTGTGCGTTTTGCGGCAATATGTCGGAGCGGACCATGAAGGACCGCCACCAAGGCCTCGCCAACTGGCTGGAAGGGAAGAGCCCGTCAGACGAGAAGAAGAGGAAGAAATCCGAGCGGTCTTCTAAGACCTTTGAGGACGCCCCGGCGACGGGGGTCCAACACAAGGCCAAGCACCGCGAGTCCGCTGGCACCGGGAGCGCCGAACGGTCGGGCTCTACGGGCGCCAGGCAGGGCGCACCCTCCCCGGCACCTTCAGCCACGAGCCAACGCTCTGGGTCGGGTAAGAGGAAGGGCGAGCACCCGGCGAAGCTCCTGGAGAGGCCCCGGTCGAGCTCGAAGGCCCCATCGGAGGGGGAGCGAGGCAGTGTCCCCCCCCCCCCCTCAAGGATAAGGCGGTGAGCGCACCTAAGGTGGTGAAGGCCTTAATCCATCCGGCCAAGCCCTCTATCGATACTGTCGCGGCGGCCCTGGCTCAGCCTGTGGAGGCTACACCAGTGGTGGCGACCTCGGGGCTCAGAGTCTCCCTGCCACCTCGGAGGGAGTCCTCTTTTGTGCCCATCGATAGGACCCCCGTGAAATCCCCGGCGGGGAACAAAAAGGGGGCGCAAGGCGTCGTCGTAGATTCGGCCTCAGAGGAAGAGCTGATCGAGGTCTTAAGCCACGGCCTTGGCGTGGATGAAGACCGGCCCGTCGGGATGGATCCCGACGCAGGTGACGACGACCGCGTCGAGGGTGACGACGGGGCCCCTGATCGCCCGTCGGATTCCCCTATGCCAGCGCCGCAAGACAACTCGGTGGCCATTTTGTTGGCTATACAGTCCTTATGCTCAGAGATAAGGACGAGACTACCGTTGCCGACGGAGGAACCTCTCCCGTTGGGGGATCCTGAACCGGGACCTTCGGGTGTTCCCCCGCCCAAGAAGAGAAGGATTCACCCTCCACCTCCTTTTCAGCCATCGCGACCCGTCCAGCCCTCCTCCCCGTCCACCCGAGGGGATGATACGGGGACTGACACGGCAGCGACGGGTACGGACGACGAGGTATACGACGAGGATCTCCCGTCGTCACCCCCCACCAGGGCTTCTCAGCCCGACGAGATTGGATCGTTCCACTCCATGATCGCCAGGGCATCCGAGCTTTTCCAGCTCTGCCCTGAGGAGAAGAAAAAGGAAGGATTCCTTTATCAACGGCGCGAGGCCAAGAGGAAGACGGTCCTCGCGGTGCCTCTACTGGACGACATTTGGGATGAGGGCCTCGCCCTCCTCAAGAACCCTTCCACGACGCCAGCTAGAAGAGACCGGTACGAGAAGTAGTACCGGGTCCCGGACGCGGCCCCCCTGTGCCTCCGGGCGCAGCCTACCCCGGACTCCGTCGTCTCCACGGCGGCCAGGAAGAAAGCGGGGGGGGGGGGTGCGGCCTCCACATCGACTTCCCCACCGGACGGCGAGGGAAAGAAATTGGACGCGATGGGACGCAGGGTCATCTCGTCGGCAGCGACGACGATTAAAGCGGCCAACGCCTTGGCTATCGTGGCCCGCTACGACAGGGAGCTATGGTACAGACTGGCTCCCCTGCTGGACTTCCTACCGGACGACAAGAGGGCGGATGCCCTGGAGATCCTACAGGAAGGTGAGGTGGCGTCGGACCACGCCATCACTATTGCGACGGACATCGCCGACACTGGGTTTCGCCAGTTGGGCAATGGCGTGTGCCTTAGGCGGCGTGGATGGCTCAAGGCTACGGACTTCCGTCAAGACATAGAGACCAGAGTCCTGGACATGCCGTTCGATGGGAACAACCTGTTTGGGAAAACAGTGGACGATTCCCTCCAGGCCATTAAAGCGGACACTGAGACGGCCCGGGCCCTTGGGGTTCTGCAACGACGGACGCCCTTTCGGAGCAGCGGAGGCAAGGGCGCCTCCAAAGGTTCCGGCGGCGGTTTCTCCACCTACCGTCAAGCGGCCCGCTCGTCGTCTCAGGAGGCCTACAGAGGACGAGGCAAGTCTGGCGGACCCCGCCGTCGTCGCCAAGGAGGTCAAGGCGGCAAAGCCTCGTCGAAACAGGATTGAACCGGCCGTGGGGTCGGGCCCCCCCCGAAGCACCCCGGTGGGAGGCCGGCTGGCGGGCTTCGTCAGCGTGTGGGAGTCCATCTCCACCGACCGTTGGGTGCTGGACGCCTTAGCCTGGGGCCACGCGCTCGAGTTTCAAAGAAGGTTCCCGCGCGTCCCCCCCGTGGCCAGGAAAGAGCTTCACGTCCCTCAGCTTCTCCTGGAGGTAAAGGCGTTGCTCAGGAAGGGCGCCATCGAACTCGTCCCAAAGAGGCTTCGGGGCTCCGGAGTTTACTCGAGATACTTCCTCGTGAAGAAGAAGACGGGAGGATGGCGCCCCATCCTAGACCTGCGACGTCTGAACAAGTTCATCAAGGCGCAGAAGTTCCGGATGGTCACCCTCCAGCACGTCCTGGGTGAGCTGGAGGAAGGAGATTTCCTGTCGTCGTTGGATTTGGAGGATGCCTACTTCCATATTCCCATCCTAAGGGGGCACCGAAAATTCCTCAGGTTTGTGGTCCAAGGGCGTCACTACCAGTTCAAAGCCCTCCCCTTCGGACTACGGTCGGCACCCAGGGTATTTACCAAGTGCCTTGCACCGGTGGCGGCGCAGCTGCGCCGCGAGGGGATCCACGTCTACCCCTACCTGGACGACTGGCTCATCCGAGCCAAGACGAGGGAGCTCGCCGTGGAGAACACGGCAAGGACCGTCCAACTTCTCACGGACCTGGGATTCTCCGTGAATTACGCCAAGTCCCACCTGGTACCCGCGCAAAACGCACTTTCTGGGAGCGAAGCTCGACACAGTGTCCCTTCTGGCCTCCCCGTCGGAGGAAAGGACCAGGTCCATCCTGGGCAAGGTACAGCGGATGTTGGTTTCCGACGCGGCCAGGTGAGGTCAGGTGAGGTCCATCAAGTCGCTCCTCGGAATGATGTCTTCTTGTATCTACCTCATTCCCATGTGCAGGCTCCGGATGCGCCCGTTGCAGGAGTTCCTGGACGCGCGCTGGATCCAAACGACGGGCGGCTTCGAGGAGAGGATCACACTCGACGAGAGTTTCCGCCGAGCGGTCAGGTGGTGGGGCACCCGCGCGCATCTGACGGCGGGCATGGACTTCCAGACCCCAGACCTCCAGAAGACAGTGACCACGGATGCCTCCCTGGAAGGGTGGGAGCGCACACCGAAAATCTGCACGCGAGAGGCCTCTGGCTCCCGACGGAGAAGTCCCTCCATATCAACATCCTGGAGCTCCGTGCAGTGTTCTGGGCCCTCAGGTCTTTCCTTCCGTCCCTCAAGGGCAAGGTGGTGAGGATCTTCACCGACAACACCACCACCATGTTTTACATCAGGAAACAGGGCGGAACCAGGTCCCCAGCACTGTCCAAGGAGGCGCAGGACCTGTGGCATTGGGCCGTCGCCCAAAGGATGTTTCTGGTGCCGTTTCATCTGGCAGGGATAAAAAACACCATCGCCGACTCACTCAGCAGGGAGCTGCGCTCGTGCCACGAGTGGGAACTACGGCAGGATCTAGTGGATCGCCTCTTCCGACGGTGGGGCACACCCCAGATCGACCTGTTCGCGACGGCGACGAACTCCAAGTGCCGGAGGTTCGCCAGCAGGTTTCCCCAGGCGAGGAGCATGGGCGATGCTTTCTCGTTCCTCTGGGAGGGCCTGTTCCTCTACGCGTTCCCTCCTTTGCCTCTGCTAATCCGGCTCGTCAACCAGCTCAAGAGGTCACGGTGCAGGATGATCCTCGTCGCACCTGCGTGGCCGAGGCAGATATGGTTCCCGGACCTTCTGGACTTATCAGCGTCCCCGCCAATTAGGCTGCCGGTGGACGCGGATCTACTCTCCAGGGAAGGAGGCGCCATCCTCCACCACGACCCGAAATCGCTGAACTTGCAGGCCTGGCTCCTGCAGCGCTAGAGTTTGGAGGATACGGCATACCGGCCGACTGCAGAGAGGTTCTTGCAAAGGCCAGGGCGTCCTCGACTCTTAAATGCTACGGGCACAAATGGAAGAGGTTCTCTGTCTGGTGCCACGCACAGAAGATTAACCCTCTACGGATTACGGCCCCCCATGTACTGCCGTACCTGCTGACGCTGGCCAAAGCTGGACTGGCACACGCGTCCATCAAGATTCATCTTGCTGCGATCTCCCGATACACTAGGACCACGGGCCGGACGTCCTTGTGGTCTCATCGTCTGGTGAAAGAGTTCATGAAGGGACTGTTCAGATCGTTCCCGCCGGTGAAGGCTCCGGCCCCGGCGTGGGAGCTCAACGTGGTGCTGACCAAGCTCATGGGACCTCCGTTCGAGCCTCTGCACTCGGCCCCGTTGAAGTTTCTGTCTTGGAAAACAGCGTTTCCTGTGGCCATCACCTCCGCACGACGGGTGGGAGAGATCCAGGCCCTTTCCTGCAAGGCCCCGTACTTGACTTTTCACGACACGAGGGTAGTGCTCAGGACGCACCCCTCCTTCATGCCCAAGGTACCGTCGGACTTCCATCTCAACGAACCCTTGGTGTTGCCTGTGTTCTTCCCGTCGCCTTCGTCGCCGGCTGAGAGGACTTTGCACTCGCTGGATGTGGCTAGAGCGCTGAAGTTCTACGTGGACCGCACAAAGTGTTTTCGGAAGACGTCACAACTCTTTGTGAATTTTGGACCTGTCAATCAGGGGAAGGCTCTCTCGAAGGCTTCCATTTCCAGATGGCTCTCCGGCTGGATCATGTACTGTCATCGGTTGGCAAACCGACCGCTGCCTGGCCGTCCGAGAGCCCATTCCACCAGAGCGATCGCAGCTACCACGGCGTTCCTTTCTGGTGTGCCCCTGCTGGACATATGCAGGGCTGCTACGTGGAGGTCGACGCACACCTTCACGAAATTCTACTGCGTCGATCGGGATTCCAGGGAGGAGTCCAGGGTCGGCCAAGCAGTGCTGCGCAACCTGTTCGCCTGAGGTGAGCCTGGTGAGGAGGTAAGATGCTTAATGTTGAGTTTAATGCAATGCTTAATGTTGAGCCTTTGCCACCTCCCGTGGTTGTGCATGTGTGTACTGCTATGTATTCTTTATTCATGAGCATGTGAATCCATGCCAGACCCCATGCTGGAGAAGGAACAAGTTACTTGCCTGTAACTGTTGTTCTCCAGCATGGGTCTGGCATGGATTCACATGCGAACCCTCCCGCCTACCCCTCTGCGGCTCTTCACTTGGCCATACTGCCACTTCACGTGCTTCCAAATCTGAAGATGGCTGCCAGAGGCGGTGCTTAGGTAGAGGGCAGTCATTGGCTGTGGTCAGTATGACGCAGAGACCAGTGATTGGTTATTACTATGAAAGACAGATCAGAAACGAAACTGATACTGGTTTTTTCTTTACCGAGGATTCCCAGCCTGACGACGGGGAATATTCATGAGCATGTGAATCCATGCCAGACCCATGCTGGAGAACAACAGTTACAGGTAAGTAACTTGTTCCTTACTTTGAATTGTGAAACAATCTATTTGGTCAACTGCTCTGCTGGCTAGTGACAGCAGTGCAGGTTTTATTTTGGGTAGCCAGCCAAAATGCCTTTTATACACCTTGCCGGATTATTATACACATTAGGATTTACTGTACCGCTTTTATCATGGATATTGCTATTGTATAGTGCTTGGGTTATTGTACAGATCTTATGATGCCAGAGAGAATGCTGTGAGAATGTTTTATGAGTGCAAGTGTCTTTATGGCATAAGGTTACATACTCGGGAGTTGGAGAGATCAAGCCTGGGTGATGGGTGCCAGTGGGCTCCTAAGAGATAACTTAATGTTACCTGATGTAAGCAATAAAGGATCTTACCTGTAACTGACTTGAAGTGCCTGCCGACCTGCTTTATTTGATTGTCGATGAGAAAAGAGGATGGGAAAAGTCGCATAAAGAGAAAGGCAGCCGGAGTGAAGTGTTCATGAAGTTGAAGTAGAATGAAGATTAACGAGAGAGCAGCTTTACTCTGCGTTGTGCTAGAGGGTCTGCTGTAATGCAAAAGCTGAGTCTCCAGGAAGTGCCATCCTCCTCTGCCCTGGGAGGAACAGGGAGGTTGGAGCCGTTGGGAGCCCAGAGCTCCGTCCTTTTTCCTTGTAGCTTGGCAAACTGTGATGTCACCAGCCCGCAGAAGAGGATGGTGTAAGGGAGGCATGGTATCACAAGTATGACACTAACGCAAAAGGTACAATTTGTAAAAACCTTTTATTGAAGTTTCAATGGTGTTGGAGAACCTCCTACTTTGCCCTATAGCTAAGTTGGGAATAGTGCCAACCATCAAATAATAAATCAAACCATCCTAGTTGAATCTGTGAAATCAAAATGGCCTATACTAACAAAAACCTAATGCCTGCCCTATATCTTGTACATAAGGTGTGAAATGGAGAATATGTATGCAAAGGAAAGTCCGTGTTCAAACATAAAGATTAAATGTGGCTGAGCCAGCTCTCCTCCCGACATTGGACAGCACGGGGTGAGGCGGCAGTCCGTGTAGGCTAGATGACACACTCTGGCTCAGGCTTTTAACAGAGTGGCAGTTGAAGACGTGGATCGAGGCCCGACTGGCCTTCCACATTATAGTCTTACTTTCCAATTTCCAAAATGCAATTCACCAAAAAGTTCTCGTCAGTCCCCATCTGTCGGGCTCGGACCTTTTGAAAGCAAAAGTTCACTCTGGTCCCCCTCTCCCGGGCTCAGACCTTTCAAAGCAAAACTTCATGTTGGCCCCCATCTGTCAGGCTCAAACCTTTTTAAAATAAAATGTATTAAAGTTGAATTTAGAAAGTGTGCCAAATAGCGTCACTGTGTTAAAGTTGAATCTAGAAAGTGTCACTAATATCATCATCTACGGTGCGGATAGTGAAAACGCCTGTTCTCCATGTGGATGGAGTGGATGGAGCGAACAGAGTGGATGGAGTGGATATACCCCGTATATCTCTGTATCTCCTACATATGCTATGTATAAGCTATGTACCTATATCCCCTGTTAACTGTATCAGATGTTACCCCTATCCATCCTGTCGCTTTATATACGTAAGCCGCTATGTATGCCCCCTGTTCTGCTCTCGTGCTTGGTCGCAGGCGCTTTGCTTATAACCACTATATCACACTACTACGCTTACTCTCTCCTATACACCATCATTCAACTAGAACACAACTATACTATGACGCATTTAGTCTAGCTGTTCTCATACTAACATGACCCCAAGAACACCTAATCTTCCTAATAGAACACAGCTAGCTGAGCACATTCCGGCTTGCTTGGGCGTCTCCTCAGGCCTAATGCAGCCAGAACTCCGTCTGGGTGTCCACCCTCCAGACTGAACACACCCAACTGATTTCCTCAGCACCACACACACGCTAAGAAGCAGCTATCATTCAACAACCACACCAGCTGCACACATAACCGGTGCGCCCACTCACCATTCGACACTCTCTCTCTCTCTCTCTCTCTCTCTCTCTCTCTCTACTGACTTGAACTACGGTTCCTGAGGGCGTTCAACCTACCAGCGCTTTGAGATCATACCAACGATACATAAGGCGCTATATAAATGCCAAATAACATAACATAACACTTGCAGGGACTCCCTTCCCCAAGCTTAATTCACCACCTCTAGGGATTCCCTTCCCCTAACTTAATACATCTTTGATCTCCCTCAGTTGGGCTCGGACCGTTTCCTGATGTTGAAAACCTTCAAATGTGTGTGGCTGTTTTCTACAGACCTCTGCAGAACCACTTCGTCTTTCCAGCTTTCAACTCCTACTCCTATGCTGTTTACCACTGGGATTCCTGCTCTGGGTAGTTCACTGTATTATGCATCAACGTTCAACGTTCACCTTACTCTCCCCTTTTCTCAGGGTCAATTTGTCACCTCGCTTTCACAGTTCATTCACTTTATCCAAAATGTTCACCTTTCACTGAGACTTTCCAGTGGGCTACTTCCTTTCGCCGGACCACTCCGTTACTCAGTATCGCTGACTTTACAGCGATCACTATTTCAACGTTAATTCGCAGGTCTGCCTTTCTTCCATCTCATAGAGACCCCTCTGGCTTTATGTCGGCGTGTGAGGACCTTGCCATGAGGTAGCACCAACAGATGATTTAATGTGGTGCCAGTGTAGATGGGTGGGGGCACCCCAGGAAAAACAACGGTTTGGTGGGATATTTGTCCCGGAGGAGCAGGACCCCGGTATCCGGCCCTCTCAGGCAATGGGCATGGTACCCACATTGAGGCTGTGTGCTGCATGGCCCCGGGAGGGGTCCCACCCTGTCCCTGCGCCACGGCCGCAGCCCCCGCAGGAGAGCCTCTGCCAAAATTAGAAGGCTCGATGGGCTCGGAGGTGCCGCTCAGGAAGAGCAGAGCATGATGATGGGCCTGTGCCCCACAGCAATCTGGCAATCACTGCCTATGTTACGGCTCTCACCCAGGGGCCGGGCTGTGAAGGGGTCTTCCTTATGGATATAGTCTCAGCCTCACAAGGGATCTTGGTCCCGGAGGAGCAGGTCCCCAGTATCCGGCCCTCTCACGCAATGGGCATGGTACCCCGCATCAAGTCTGTATGCTGCAGGGTGCCGAGAGAGGCCCGAGCCCGTCCCCGTGCCACAGCGGGCTCAGCTACACCGCCTGTGGCCCCCCGGAGGAGAGCCACCACAAGAGTTAAAGGGCACGGAGCACGATGGGCTTGGGCCCCACAGCAACCCCAAGCAATCAGGCAATCACTGACTCCGTCACGGCTCTCACTCAGGGGCCCAGGCCGTGAAGAGTTCCTCCATCTGGAGGCGGGCACAATGTAGTCTCAGCCTCACTATGGCCGCAGCAGCTGGCCCGGGCAGCTCGCCGGTGGAAGGTAGGCCCCCCGCCCCCAGCTACCCCACCGGGCCTCCTCCTAGGTTGGAACGGCTGGGCTCCGAATAGAGTCTCGCCTATCCTCCGTCCCACGGCGCATGTCCGCCATCTTGGATATGCCAGGGTGGGGGGGGGGGCGGAATGGAGATCCACTGTAATCGGGCGAGCGGGAGTGAGCTAGAGTCTCAAACCTTCACCATTTGTGCTTTATATGTTGCGATCCCCGACAGTTCTATTCTTCGCCAATTTCATTGCAGGTACGACCGCGGGCTTCGCACGGAGGCCATTAATGGAGCAGCCTCATCAGTGGCACTCCAGGCCACGCCCCCCCTCGCAGCTGGTTTTAATTGCATTCATGAGCTCTTTTCTTTTGCAATTCTACAATCATTATTATACAAACCCTTTGTGTTCTTGCTGGTTTGAGTAAAAAATAAAAGGTGATAATGACTTTACCAGGTTCCTCAGTCGTGTTTACTAAATGATTGGACAAAAGATTATTTGAGTGGGCCGATCATCTCGTGAATATATGCCCTCAGTTCTGTGGTGTTATGTTTCATATCGGGCAACAACTATTTGTTGATCTGAAAATACCTTGCTAGCTCACATTTACTTTTAGTACATAGTTAAGTTTAAAAGTCAGCGCATTATGATCACCCCCTGATCGTTCAACCTCAGACAAATCTCTAGCCAAGTGCCAATGTCCTATATCAATTCAGCAAGCAACTACTGTGACTGTTGGGTGAATCTAGCTGGATTATCAGACTCTGTGTGCATTTTAGAGCTTTAAAACCTCTTTCCACAAACAATAGGGCATGGCCGTAATATGCTTTGGGTATCGACACCATAGCCCTTGGAATACCCCAAGCATCATCTGCCCCCTTAAAAATGTCAACCAAATAGAACTGTGGTTCCAGTTGAGCATTAACATCCCCAGTAATCAGAATGTATCTGCTCCAGGATTACCTTCTGGACTACTGAGGTTGTCTAACCATTCTGTCAAACAACAAATAGCCTTCACAGCAGATGAGCAGCCAACCGACCGGATATAAACATTAACGAGACATGCATTTAGACCACGAGGAAGATGGATCATAAGCAACTGCACATTCGAGCAGCCAGTATCCACTTCCATTATTTTTGCATCCAGCTTCATATTCATCCAAACTAATAAACCACCCATTGGTCACCCTCTTGCCCCTTTGAGGGCGGAAATTGTATAACTTGTGTAACCACGTTTTGCTGGAATTCCACCTGCCCAGCTTTCCTGGAACAAGATTATATGGAATTCTTCCAAAAAAGCATGCAAATCTGGGTCATTGTCCTTAGAACAGAGACCCGCTATGTTCCATGAGATTATTTTCATGAAGGTAATATCTTCCATGGGATTCATAGGAATATGCTGGGAAGGCAGGATAACATGTCAATCGACCTCAGTGGCATTCAAAGTCCCATCTTTGCTGTAACCTCAAGGGTCAGTGGACGAGTGTTCTACTTGGCTTACTTGCTGCCGCAGTGATACAGGATATAACCCCTTTGTTGTTCCCTTTTTTAGTTGTATAGAGGAGTTCCCTGTAGGTGAATTCCTCAAATCAAGGTTTGTTGATTCCTTTGCCATATTGAATTGAAGCAATAATTCAATGATGTAAAATTGGGAGTCCAGGGATCCTAGTGGCTTTAACAATATCACTTCTAGTAACTGACAGGCATCCCCTAACATGCCTAAGCCGATGGGAACAGTTGTTTACCAGTGATTCAATATTTTCGTATGAGCCTCAAGCAAGTTTTGTGAAGCCTATTAAGTGCACTATACCTAATAGCATTTGGCCTCCTCTGTGCCAATTGGCACAAGGAATCTGGGTAAAAACTCCAGGGTTATAAAGCCGGGCAGGATTCGGGAGGGGGACTACCACGTGGAACCTGTTTGAAAATAGTGATTTTCTTGTTACTAGCATTTGGTCCCATAGATTTTTGGATTTGTCTTTCAATAACATTTAGAACACGCTCCATTGAATTCACTATTGGCTATTCAGCCAGAGTATGTTTCTTAATGTTTGATGTTACACATGGTCTGGCTGTATTTTAATTGGCACCGTTGACTAACGGTCATCTGGCCACCCTGTCTATTTATCTCTTTAACTGTGGATTTAGTCTTAGATGCTATCTTATCTTTAAGGGTGACCGTTGTAGATGGACATTTGATAGTTTTGGATGAAATTAGTTTCCCCATATCACTTTGCAAGTCGGCCATGCCTTTTTGCATAAAGGAGAATTCAGCTTTGAAATCCAGGATTTCCTTCCTCAATAAGAGGCAATCTGGGCATTCACTATGGCAAGATGTCGTTACTCTGTTCCCGTCACGAGGCTTCAATAGCCATTAACTATGATGGTTTGTACTGCAGTACTCAGTTCGGGATTTATTAGTGGCAGCGTTATTCCATGGGGCCTCATAAGGGGCTCAGATCTATTAGAACACGGGATAGACTGTTTGTAAATAATCGCCTCATCAGTACTAGCCTGTTTAAGATCTTTGTGGCTATTTCTTGTAGGCGCAGGAATATTTTGCTCTTCAAATGTCTCAACCAGTTGGTCGGGTTAAGATTGCAAAAATGGCAACGAGTCATTACCAGCTAACCCATGTAGATCAGCTATAGTGGCATAGCACTTACCGCCTTCCTGGTTTGTTGTCAGGCAACCTCACACAAAAGAGGCAGTAGAATTGTAGAAGGAGGGGGGAACTACAGCGCTCGGAGGAATCAACTATTATAAGAGGTTTAAAACTGAGAATTGAACTGGAGCCTGCCTTTTTGATTCTGTTACCGGATAAGGACTTTTTTGTATTTTTGAGTTTTTTGCACCAACAGGTTTCTGACCCTGTTTACCATTCAGCATAATAATTTGGTTGGGTTCTGTGGAATACAGGTCCTCTAAGAGGACTTCCGTTTCATTCATGAATATGTTCGCATCCTCAATCGGTGCCATACGTTTTGCAGTTTTTCTGTCCTTCCCCTCTGGTGAAGATTGAGCAGTGGCCTTCCTTTTCGACATGGCTGACTTTATCTCAAAACTATTAAATGTCCGTAAAAAAACAAAAAAATGCCCTATGCAAGTGCTAATATAGTACTGCAATTAAAACCTTTGCCCGCCAGTTGTCTGAAAACACATAAAAAAACATATATACATACGTACCCATGCTTCGCTCTGAATTCCAACTTCCGTCCTAGTTTGACGTTTATTTAATGAACTAAACCAATGCTTCGTTGTAGACGATATTGCTGGTCTTTCCTGTAGGAGCTAGTGCAAACAAAATGTCTTTGTTTCCAACTCTGGAGCAAGCCACATAGAGCTGACTATGAGAAAAGCATGAATCCCGTAAATTGGTTCCAGCTACTTTGAGTTGGAGCATTGAGATGAGATTACGCAACAAGGCAGCAGCGACCCTCAACATAAGTGCCGTACGTGAAGGGCTGACGCGTGCATGCTTGAAGTGCTGTACCCACATGTGCCCCGTTGAAGCATGTAAGCTTTGTACTGTCGAGATGGCATACATTGGTCAATTTCCGTGAGAAATAAAGTTTCTGTAATTATTGTGAGAGATTGGCTATGTATGTCATTGCGGACACTATTCAAGAGGCATGCACCGTTTCTCGTCCCCTTCATTACTAAAAAAAGCCGTACTTTGTCACCTGCATGACTTCAAAAGTGAGTGCCACTAATGTCAGCTAGAATGCTGATAGTGTGAAAAGTTTAGGACCAATGAACTGCTGACGTTTTCATGAACAGCTGAAGTTTAGGAACAATGAACGTAGAACTACGTCACGAAGAGCCATATGGCAGGGGTAAGCATTGCAGACCGCTTTAAAAAGAAAAAGAAAACACTGGAAATTTCAGGTTTGCAGCATGTTGGGAAGTATGCTGAACTTTTTAAGCATACACACACATCCACAAATTTATGTGTGTGTATATATATATATATATATATATATATATATATATATATATTACACGGTCCGCAGTAGCGGGCGTTTAATTATGCTTAAGTTGCTAAACTCCTAGGAAGAGCACTTTTTCGTCGGCTTATAACTTCGCTCCCCCTGGACAAATGCTCACCAAACTTTGCAGAAAAAGTATATGGGAGGCTCTGAATATTTTCGCCAAATTGGGCGAGGTTTCGTGTGGAGGGGGGGTAAGATATAGGGGGATCCCAATTATTTTTTTCTCCTATATACGGAATGGGGAAAAACTTTGCGCACAGCTACAGGTCGATCGGCTGGACGGATTTTCACCAAATTTGCACCAGGAGTGGGGGCTTGGGCCAGAAAGCGTGCTTTTGTGTGTTCGGTGGAAATCGGACTGGTAAATTTGTTACAAAACACAGAAATGTACGTCCCAAAAAATGTTATACCTGGGTCCGGTCCGTGGACCCAATTCACTGTTTGCTCCGTGGACAGAAGTGTCATTGGATCACGGTACGCTGTGGTGTCAGAGAAGTTTGGACGTGGTTGGCTGGAGGGAAGCGTGCTGTGCATCAACATTTTTTGGCACAGCTGCCATGGTGTATCGGAGGACAGTGCGGCGGCGGCAGGGACTGGAAAATGTACCGTATGCGTTGTGTCGGCAGTCATAAAGAAAGGAATGGCTGGGGGAGTTAAGTGGTTAATGCGACATACGTAAGCTAGTATTTTCTGTGGTGATTGGAGGCAGCTGTCGTAACGGTCCCTTAGTTTCCACCGTGACCTGTTTGCAGCAAAGTCTTTTTCGTAGCGAGTGGTGGCAGGACATTTGCATATGGGGAGTGACTTGCACATGAGATAGTTTGGGTGGATGGCGGTGTGCTGCGGATGGAATGCGCTAGTTGGGCAGATGGAGGCATGCATGGGTGAATGAAGGTACAGTGGCTCTGTGGAAGGATTAAACTATTGAGTGCATGGCCATAGCCCGTAGCCCGTAGGCTGTAGGGCATGCACTGAGGAGCGCAGGGCTGCAACATATACACTGCAGGAAGGCATGTTTCATTCTGCATCCAGTACAAGTTGGTGCTTGCAAAGTGCAGTGTGTGCTGATTGGTTGCAGTAGCGTTAGTGCTGCAAAGTGAATGTGGGTAGGTTGGCAGTGACACAGTACTTTGTGAATGGGAGTGGGTACGCCTATAGTATGTGAATGAAAGTGTATAGGGGTGCAGGAGCGAGTGTTTTCTTTCCACACTGTGTTACCTGTTGCAATGTGTTTCTGCATAGCTACGTGGTGGTGCGCAGGTTTGGTAGGAGTGTTGGTGGCAGTGGTGTGTGTGTCAATGGTCGCAGTTGGTGAAATGCATGCCAGCATTACGTTGCTGTAGGTGTGTTAAAGGTCTTCGCTGTGTGCAAAATTGGTGAAGTAAGCCGAATGTTGTGGTTAGTGACACAATACTTTGTCAATGGCTGTGGGTAGAGGTAGTGAAGGATGTGGTATGTTTGTGCATTCTGGTAAGTGCGACCTGTGTTCGTGATTGGGTGTTTTATGGTGTGGGGGAGTTGGGGTGTAATGCTCCTACCTACGTGTGGCACGCTTGTGCAAAATGGTATCTACCCACATGCCCATCATGTTAACTGTTGCAATTTGTTGCTGCATATCGCCATGGCGGTGTACAGGTTGGGTAGGAGTGTTAGTGACAGTGGTGTCTATGTGGATTGTCAGAGAAGCTGACATAGAGACATGCATGGTGGCATAATGTTGCCGTGAGTGTGTTCAAGGCCAAGACTATTGGATGCATGCCCGCATTCAAGACCCTATGCCTTGAGGACACGCCCGCCAGTAATGCATTTTTCAATGTGCAGGAGTTAGAGGGTGGTGACATGTAAGGAATGGGTGTGGAGCACATTTAAGCCATTATAGGCCAATGTTGCAAATTGATTGTGGGTAGGTTGGCAGTGGCACAATACTTTGCGAGTGATAGTGGCTACGCCCATAGTATGTAAATGAAAGTGCATAGGGATGCAGGAGAGTGTGTCTTGTTTGTACATTATGGTAACTGTTGCAGTGTGTTACTGTATACCTCCATGGCGGTGGTTCGAGGTGATGCAGTGAAAGGTCACGCTGTGTGGGCACTGGGTGCAATGCTTGTATACTGTCAGTATGTTACAGGGTATGGTTGAACCGCAGCTTATATGTGCTTGGATAGCGTGCTGTGTGCGCAATGCTTGCAGTATGGGCAATGTTCTAAACATGTTGTGTTTACGTTGGGGAATGTGTGTGGAGCACATTGTCGACGTGCTACAACAGGACAAGTGCGTTGCAAAGCGTGAATTGTGCATTCTATGGTTGTGGTGATAGTTGGAACATGCCACGGTATTTGGTGTGTGGCAGGAGATGGTGCAGTGAGAAGTTGGGTAGTGTGGCCACAGGGTGCTGTGTGTACGTAATGTGAGTATGGAAGTGGGTATGGTTGAAGAGCAGCTTATATGTGGTTGGTTACTCTGCTGTGTGCACATTTATTGAAGTAGGCCCAATGTTGTGAAAGTTGTGTGGATAGGTTGGCAGTGACACAATAGCGTGTGAATGGTAGTGCGTAGGGGTGGAGCAGGCTGCGCTATGTTTATGGCTTCTGCTAAGAGTGACACGTTTTCCTGAATGGGTGTTTTATGGTTTGGGGGACATGGGTAGAACTGGTGGTACGCATGTAACATTTGTGCATAATGTTAGGTGCTCACATGGTCGCTTGCTTGGATGTGTAGTGTTGCAGTGGGTGTGGAAAGGGTTGCAATGTTGTGTGCATACCCAAAGGTGTTCTGGGGGCGTGTTAGGATGTTTTGCGGATGCTGCAATAGTGCCTTCTTTAGCAGACATTTCTGGTGGAGGGTCTTTGTAAACAAACGGAACGTGTACTTAGAGTGTTTAACGGTAAAAGAGTAGTGTATAGAAATGACAGTGTGCAATGCAGAGGTTTTGTATGAGAATGGTGCATGCATGTTTTGAAATGTGACCGCACCCAATGTGGGGAGTGCTGCAAAAGTGACAGTGCAAATGGAAGAAGTATTGTCGCAGCTTTATTGGGCC
The DNA here is from genome assembly GCF_040938575.1 of Ambystoma mexicanum. Lineage (NCBI taxonomy): Eukaryota > Metazoa > Chordata > Amphibia > Caudata > Ambystomatidae > Ambystoma > Ambystoma mexicanum. Next base: position 658,995,271 of record NC_090935.1, on the reverse strand, counting down.
ATGGCCCTCACTGTAGATGGGAAAGCACATGTGCACATCCTCCCATTATGAGCAGGGTGGAAATGGAAATGGAATTGTGGGAAATTGACAAATAGGAGTTTAGGGCGGGGTTCATAGGAAGGGGCGTTAGCCTTTCGTCACAATACTGTGTCATGAGGGTAGTCGAGATGGAGAGATGCACAGTGCTTATCGTTGGTTATATCTGTGTGCGCCATCTGCACAGGTGTTACGTGCAAAGAGGCGTTGCTGGTAATTTCGGGTTGGAAGGAGTGGACACTTTCTGGGCTTGTCGGGGTTACTGCAGTTTCAGCGGGATGGTTCGCTTTTGCAGATTTGTGGCGTCCTTCACAAACGTGGACTGTGGCGTGGTTCACTATGGTAGTGCACATTTGGGTTGCATGCCGTGTGGACGATTAATCTATCTACTGATGAGGTGGCTGACCGCAGTGATGCACATTTTCCCTACTGCTGAGGTGGTTTTCACATGCATAACACCAAGAGCAGTGTGGGTCCGTGACAATGTCATTTGTCCCCAGCCAGCGGTCGGAAGGTGTGTTATAAACAGATTTATGTGCCGGTTTATGCAGATTGCTGGCATGTTCTCCACCCACTGAGATCATGAGATCGCAAAATATGCAGTGGTTCCGTAGAAATGGTAATTATTTCACACTGTGCAAGAAGCATTGACCAGAATGTTGTAAAAATGTGAGGACAGGCAAACAGAAATGCATACAAAGAAAAACAAATGTATATATATATTTTTCGTGTACGCACGTAAAAAAAAAAGTATACATATACGCTGGAAGACTGAATCTCCTGCCCAGTTTCATATTATTCACCACCCACCCGCCACACCCCCCACCCCCATCACTTTCATGAAAAGGTAGTGGAATATGCAGTACTTTCAGGATGGCACGTGCAACATCCTGGCTGGCTATGTGGATGTATGCGGATGGAGAAATCGTGCATACTTTCATTGAACTTTGTAGTGGACCTGCTTTGGAATGGCACGACATTTGCACTGTAAATGTGTAACATCCACTTAAGTGTTGTACAGCAGTGACAGTGTTCGATGATGGCAGCTTTCATGCAATTGGTGGATGGGTGTGTGCTTATTTACCAGTAACCCAATGAAATAGAGCTGCAGAGAAGATTGTGCAAAGGGAAGGAGGACTGTTCCAGTTTCACAGGGGTGCGGCCCTCGCGCTTACACCACCTTGCCCAATTGCCATGGCAGTGTAGTGATTAGCCAATCAGATTGTGTGGGTGTGGTTAACAGGAAGGTGAGGTGAAAGGGTTGCACATTAATCTCTGCATACAGAGGGTGGCTGACATGGGGAAACCTATTGGGTTGACTGTAGGTGATCCCTTCGTAATAGATCTGCACAGCTATGCGCGGCAAAGAAACGTTGCCGGCAATTGTGGTTTGGAAGGAGTGGGCGCATTGTGGAATGCTGTGTGAGTGCAATTTTGTCAATATGCATGCACTTTGCAAAGACCTTGCCACTTTTGCAGCAGTGGTTATCGTAATTCATTACGGCAGCATGCATATGGGTTACCTGCCTTGCTTACATTTGTTTCGTAGACTGAAGAGTTTGCTGGATGTTGTGAGCACGCTTTTTCCCACCGCCAAGTTGATTTTCTCATCTATAATATTACAAAGAGTATGGCCTACTGCTCATGGATGTTGTTCCGAGCCAGACGAAGGAAGGTGTCTCATCAACAGAAGCATGTACACTTTTTTGTCTGCTCGTGGAATGTTCTGCAACAATGACCTAATTACATGTGGAAATGCAGAATCTTTCCAAGAAAATGGCATTTCGTTGTCCTCCATTGGCAATGCAGTTTTGTTTGTTCGTCTACAGGATGCGGTAGAGTTTACTGAACTAATGTGCGTAGAAGAAAACACTTTCTTCACACAAAAACAGACCAAAAAGGTGTTTTTGTAGAAGGATCTACACACAAAAAAGAAATTGGCTCTTTAAGAGTCGGCCCTTACTACCAACTCCCCCTGCCCTGGTTGCAAGTTATTACCCCACGACCGCACGCAGCACGAAGTCACATGCAGGGATTTTTGCGGTTGGTGGGGATTGTACAATGAGTTGCTTAGGATGTGCGACAATAGGGACCGGCCCTCGACGTACTTGGGAACCCGCACGTGCCACCACATTCGACGTTTCTCACCATGCTGGCCTATGGAAATGGGACTGTAGCGATTGCCCTATCATGTGCTGCTCAGGGTGTGCGTCAGATGAAAGCACGCCAATATGAAGGACAACTCCTGCTTTACTGGGGTGCGGCCCTGGGGGTAATTGGAGAAAAGCATGTGCACATTCTGCGTTTGAGCGTGCTGGCCAATAGAAATGGGACTATGCCCTTTGTCCAATTGGGTGGGCAGGGTGTACGTTACACAAAAGAGCACCAATAGGGAAAAGGAGGAGTCCTGCTTCACCGGTCCGCCTCCCTCTGGGCGATTGGGGAAAGGCACGTGCCACATTTTGCCTTTCTCACCTTGTTGGCCAATGGAAATGGGACTATGGCCAAAGCCTTTGGCCAATCAGGTGCTCTGGGTGTGCGTCATAGGCAAGGGAGGCATTCACATTTCCAGAACTTTGTGTGCTGCGGATGGCAAGGTGCACAGTTTTCGTCGTGGGTGATTACTTTGTGGAAGATCTGTGCGTGTATGCTCTCCAAGAAGACTTGTCTAGCAATTTATGTTTGGAGGGAGTGGACATTTTGTGGAGTGGTATGAAATTGTGCTGTTTCGGCGGACTGCTTCTAGAATGTCGCAGCATGGCCTCTTCGGCAACTGTACATGTTGTGATCGTGCACTTTGGAGGCTTCTTTTTGGGTTCCATGCCTTGTTCCCGTGTGTTCAGTCAACTGAAGATGTTGATGAAAGCAGTGCAGCGCATTTTTCCTACTGCCAAGGTGCTTTTCTCATGGATACTGCTGAGAATCGCGTGGCATTACTCCAACACTTCCTGTCGCCAGCCAGTGGTCGAAAGGGGTCTCATCAACAGAAACATGTGACTTCTTCAGTGCTGCTGGGATGTTCTCCTGTGAGAATGAGAACATTGGTTCCAGATAAATACACCTTTTCAAGGGAAATGGCATGTCTTTGTCGGCCAGTGGCAATGAAATGTTCGTACACCATCTACAGACTGCACTGAAGCCCCTACGGTAAGAATGTGAGCTGCAGTTCAAAACACACATTCTCGTATGAAAACTGCAAAGAAAGTGTTTCTAGGGAAGCACCTTTAAACAAATAAAAAAATGTAAAAAACCACCAAAAAAAACAAAGGTTCTTTTAAGAGCCACCACAACCAACAATGTGCACTCCCCTGGTAGGTCATTCACCCATTCCCGCGCACGTGCGGCACGAAATGTTAGCGAATATCACTATATTTGCAGGGTGGCATGTGCTACATAAGCCTCTTTTGCAGATGACGCCCATAGAAATAAGCCTGCAGAGGCTATGGGATTGGGCAATGAAGTTTGTGGGTGTGGTGTGTACGGACCGACAGAGCTACACTGTGTATTTGTTCACAGGAATGCATAGGGTGCCATTATGGGTATGTGTGTTACGAGGCACAGCGTGCAGATTTTAGGGTATGCCGACATACATTTAGTGAAAGTGAATGCAAAACACTGTGCACTTGCTACTCATTTACCAATCTATGATGTACATGTGTAGTGCTATGGACTAGGTACAATTAAGTGCCTGATTTTGGTTTGTGTGTGATACGCAATCATGATGACATTATTGTTTTTCGTTGTGCAGGGAACATTGCACAGAATTTTACACAAGTTTCAGTGCCATTTGCAATGAAGGAGGCACTTTCCTAGTTCATGCTTTTCTTTCTGTTGTCTTGCATAACTTTCTATCGCAGTATGCAGCTACCGATGTGGCAGCGTCATTTTCTATTTGGTCCGTCATGAGATTTGTGATGCCATCTTTTGATATCATGGGTGTTAGTCCTTACAGTGCACACTGGTGGCACAACTTATGGTTGCTTCGCTAACCATAACTGTCGGATTTCGTTCTTTTTCCCATTTTTACCTGTAACCATAACGTCCCTGTAACAACGTTTTTCCATCGAATTTCATAGGTTTTTGCTAGTGCAACTTAACCATAACAACGTTTTTTGTTATTGATATATAATTTCTGAGGTTTTTGCATCTGCTTAGGCCAACAGCCAGTGGTAGCCGCAGAGTATTACTTTTTTTTTTTTCTTTGAAACTCAAAGAGGGACGTAGACAGGGCGTGCCAGTAATACCATCCCTAGTGTGACGTCCACTGTACCCATGGTCCTTCACGCATCGTACCTCCGATTGGTTTTTTTTCCGCCATCATAGTCTGACGCATATCGCGGAGTTCCTTCTTCTGGCTGACGGTATTACTCATACAAGTTTAAAGTTAGACTTTCTTTCTGTCCTTTCGACAACCGTACACTGCAAGATCTCCGGCGACTGCTTTTGAGGACAAGACCATCAGTTGACGACTCCCGTCTCGACAAACTTTGTCTGCGGCCTACTGGGCCTCTCCCCTGTACAGTAGGGAGAGTGGGGGGAGGTCACATTCTATCTCACTTAGAGAATGCATATTCCCTTATACTTCCTTGTATTCTGCCTGGCTGCCATCTTTCCACACTATGGAAAATACTCCTTTTAAATTCTGTCCTTCCTGTAACATGAATTTTTCCTGGAAGAATTCACACCGAGTGTGTAACCTTTGCCTCCCTAGGGACCATGCTGAAAAACAGTGCAAGTCCTGAAAATTGTTTAGGCCAAAAACTTTAAAGGACTGAAAAACTAAGCACTGGGCCCACCACGCCATTCAGGCCGAGGCCGCCATGAAAGTCAAGGGAGCCTCCAGCGATGGCCGCGTCGGCATCCTAAGTGATGCCGAGGGCAATCTGGACTCGATGGATTCCTGCGTGCCAGCCCCCGACTCGAACAGGCAGGCCAGCAGTTCTGCTACGGAGATGACACCCGGCGGTTCAAGCACCTCCACGCCACACTAAGCACATCCCCCATGGCCGACAGTTGACCGATAAGCCACACGCGGTGTCGAAGGGAAGGTCTAAAAAGTCTGTCCTTTGGGCCATCGCGGTCACTATCGCCACATGACCGGCCCCTGAAACAGAGGCCAAAGTCAGTTTCCGACATCACAACCAAATCAGGGAAGTGCTTGGATTCCGGCGACCAGGCGTCGAAAGAAAATTCCAAAATGAACAAATTAATAAAAAAACACATCTCTGATAACCTGCTCAAGGCAAAGACGTTGGAAAAACTCAAGTCCTCGATGCCCCAAGCCTCAAAATCACAAGGTTCAAAGATTAGCGATTATTCTACCCCTAAAGACACCTGAAGACAGCTTATTTTTTTGCCATCCGGAGCGTTGCTGGTGAGTTCCCCCAGGCTAGTGATCCCTCCAGGCCTGGTCTGCTAGCCTAGGCCATCTGTTGGACCCCCGGGGCCCGTGCCGCTCCATCTCCCCAGCTCCTTCTCTCCCTCCCTCCTCCTGCCTCCCACCCTGCCCCCGGAGCCTGATTGGGCATTGCAGCCCTTCTTCCTGGTGTATCCCACCAGCGGCCCCCTGCACGCTCTTTCCCATCCGGAGCGTTGCAGGTGAGTGCCCCGAAGCCAGTGACACCTCCGGCCTCGGGCATGGTCTGCTAGCCTAGACCATCCGTTGGACACCCGCGGCCCACGTCGCTCCATCTCCCCAGCTCCTTCTCTCCCTCCCTTGTCCCCCCCCCCCTGCACGCTCTTTGCCACCCAGAGCGTTGCAGGTGAGTGCTCCCAGGCCATTGACTCAACAAACGCCCCAGGGCAGCCCTCTGCCCACTCAGCCCAGGGACAAGGGCGGCTCCATCTAAGGCGGCTCCAGAAAGTGTCAGCCGGGGTCCCCCATTGACCACCCGTCAACCATCAACTACAAAGACAAGTAAGATAGGAGTGGCCTGGTGTAGGGGAGAGCTACAACTCTACCCAGATTCCTAGCCACTTAGCAAACCAACATTACAAAGGGGGATTAGGCCTTCTATACAGGTCTCTTGAGCTGAGCATGGGTTTGGTGTCCTAATTGCAGTGGGTGACATTTGGATTGCATCGATAGGACTCTTTCCCACTATACAGGACTCTCTAGTTTTCTAGAGGGATTATAGGTTCATATTACTTTGTGTAATGTTTTGATTACATTGGTGGGCCCCTCTCCCACTAGACGCGTCTCTCCAAGTTTATAGAGGTTCTCGGGCCACATTGCATTGTGTGATGTTGTATTTGCATTGACAGGCCTCCCTCCCACTAAACAGGTCTCTCAAATTTGGTAGGGGCTCTGTTTCCAGGCTGCCTTGTGTGACATTCAGATTGCATTGATGGGCCTCTCTCCCACTATGCAGGTCTCTCTAATCTTCTAATAGGGGTTCTAGGTTCATATTGCATTGTGTGAGGCTGTGATAGTATTGATAGGCCTCTCTCCCACTATACAGGTCTCTCCAATTGGACAGGGGTTCTGGGTCCACGTTGCATTGTGTGATGTTATGATTGTATTGATGGGCCTCTCTCCCACTACACAGGTCTCTCAAATTGGGTAGGGGTTCTATTTCCAGGCTGCACTGAATGTTTTTCAGACTGAATACACAGCTCTCTCAAATTTGGTAGGGGTTCCTTTTCCAGGCCGCATTGTGTGATATTCAGATTACACTGATAGGCCTCTCTCCCACTATATAGGTTCCTCAAATCCTATAGGGGTTCTGGGTCCATATTGCCTTGTGATATACAGATTACATTAAGGGACCTCCCTCCCACTGTGCAGGCCCTTAAATTCAAATAGGGTATTGTCCCCAGACCGCATAGTGTGACAGTTAGAATGCATTAATAGGCCCCTCTCCCACTATGCAGGTCTCAAGTTTAGTAAGGGCTCTGGGTTCATATTGTATTGTATTGTATCATATTTAGATTGCTCTGATAGGCCTCTCTCCCACTATACAGGTCTCTCTAACTCTACAAGGGTTCTGGATTCATATTGCATTGTTTGATATTTAGATTGCTCTGATAGGCCTCTCTCCCACTATACAGGTCTCTCGAATTCTATAGGGGTTCTAGGTCCCCACTGCCTTTCGCGATAATCAGATTGCATTGATAGGCCTCTCTCCCACTATACAGGTCTCACATTTTTCTATACGGGTTCTGGGACAATATTTCATTGTGTGATGTTTGGATTGCATGGATGGACCTCTCTCCCACTTTACAGGTCTCTTGGGGTTGACATTGCATTGTGGAAATGTTCTGATTGCATTGACAGGCCTCTCTCCCATTAAACAGGTCTCACAAATTTGGTAGGGGGTTCTGTTTCCGGGCTGCAGTTTGTGATATTCAGATTGCATCGATAGGCCTCTCTCCCACTATACAGGTCTCTCAAATTTGGTAGGGGTTCTATCTGCAAGCTGCATTGTGCGATATTCAGATTGCGTTGATAGGCTCCTCTCCCACTGGACAAGTCTCCCAAATTAATAGGGATTCTGTCCCCATACTGCATTGTGTGATATTTAGATCGCATTGATAGGCCTTCTGCCACCAAACATGTCTCCCAAGTTTAGTAGGGGTTCTATTTCCGGGCTGCATAGCACGATATTCAAATCTCATAGACCTCTAGACAGGACTCCCAAATCCTGCTAACCAACTCACTCCTGAAGTGAGACAGAACCAACCGGTGAATTACTGTGGAGCAACTCCCCGATTAGGGACTCGCGCCTCTTCAGGCTTAAATTCTAGCTGCTCCCTCAAAATCACTCTCAACTAGTACATATCCTTCTTAAACCCACACTGCCTGTCCACTGCAGTGAATCTCGCATAGGGTGACTGACACCATAGAGAGCCACTGATAAACCTAACTATGTAACTCCCAACCACCTCCCCTACCCCTTTCAAGACTGCGACAGAACAAGTCGGCTACATCAGCCAGAAATACCACCCACAGACAGGACCCAATTGTTAGCGGACGACCACTACTCCCTTACTACACCACAAGACAACTTGACCTAAGTAGAACCAGCTGGACATCAGCAAACAAATATAGGCTAAATAACTCTCCATCCTATAATTCCGTGAAAACGACCCATTCCAAGGGAAAGAAAAAGAGAAGAAAGAACAAACACCCCTGAACAGCAACAATGAACCACAACTACAGAACACAACCCTGCAGTCAAGAACAAGAATCGAACCAACACGGAGAGAAGAGACAAATCCCTCTACTTAACTCCTTACCTCGCTGACAAGTGGTCACCAGTACAAACCAACCCAAAACTAGAAGCCGCAACATCAAACAACCCAGCACAAACGCTTAGAAGACGGATGAACAACACAAGAAACCACAAACCCACAACCGATGCGATAACACCTTACATCACCAAAGCAAGAAGAACTTCCAATAAACCACCACAACTCATGGAAGACGAACCCGATGAAAACAAGAACCCAAGACAGAAGACGCTGACAGCCCCAAAACCTACACCTCAACAAGAGATCGACCAGGAAGGAAACCCCAGCACAGTTCAAAAGACGACCTCAGCGAGAAAATCCAAACCAAACCCCTCCAAACTCCACTGCAATTTTATAAACGCCAGATCCATGTCAAAACACTCAACAGAGATCTTATACCTACTCGATGACGGCAGCATTGACATCCTGTTCATCACAGAAACATGGCTGGACGACAACTACAAAATCACACTCCAGGGCTGCCTTCAAAAACGACTTCAAATGCCTCCAAATAAACAGGAAAAACAAAAAAGGAGGAGGGATCGCAATAGCATTCAAAGGACACCTGAAAATAAAAACAGACAAACCGCTCAACATCCTCAACTGCGAAACCATGGTAGTACACCTAACAGCAAGCCCAAAAACCAACATAACATTCATCCTGGTGTACAGACCACCGACATATGATGCAACCTTCGTTGACAGCTTCATAGAAGCCATCACCAACATAGCCATCAACCACGAACACCTAATCATCCTGAGGGACTTCAACATCTGGTTTGAAGACAGTCACACCAACTCCCAAAACTCACTGATCGAACAGTTCAATACCATGAAACTAAAACAACTAGTCAAAGGGCAACACACTCGGCAGGACACACCCTTGATGCAATTTTCGCCCAAAAAAAACACTCGTCACCACGGCACCGCCGATACAAATACTGTGGAGTGACCATCTCATTATCCCATTCGTGATCACTCATGTCAAAAGACGACTATGCAAACAGACTATACCTCGGAATACCTCTTGAAGAAACTACAACGGATCCAAAATACAGTTGCAAGACTACTCCTCAAACTATCAAGAAGAGAACACATCACTCCCGCCCTAAAAACACTACACTGGCTCCCAATAAAACATTGCATCACCTTCAAAACATTGTGCATAACGCACAGGGCAATCAGCAGACAAGGAGCACAATTCCTACAAAAGAAAATAACAATCTACAAGCCAACTAGATTCCTCAGGTCGTGCAACAAAATCCGCCTGGAACCAAAACCATGCCTCAAGAAAAAACTTGGAGGCACCTCCTTCTACTACTTACTTGCAAAAACCTGGAACAACATCCCAAAAGAAATAAGAAACACCAAAGATCACTTAAAATTTAGGAAATTACTAAAAACCTGGCTATTCAACAACACAGACTCAAACTGAAAACGGAAACAGAAAGGAAAAGGGATGACTAGACTAAACTAGACACGGACAGCTCCCAGAACCCACTGGGAAGCTCCCATCGCACCCACACGAGTCTCACCGGGTAGAGTGCAACACCTGCGACACCCATGGAGACGGAATCAACATCCCTACCCTAATCCAACCCAACATACACACTCGCCCCTTAGTTGCCACCAGGTACCACAGTCTTTGGAATTGTCAGGATCTTGGCATTCACCACAATAGATGAGATGTGGACGTAGGCAAGTGCATTGGCTGTATGAGTGGGACGGGAAGATTGGTAGCGCTGCGAGGTAGGCTGAGGGAGGAGGGGGCCAGTTGTGAAAGGGACCTTGAAGGCTGGATGGACCCAGATCATGACCGAGGCATAGGGGTGCTACCAAAACCCATCTGGGGAGAATACAGAAACCCCGCCGCCTCAAGTCAGGATAGAGATGACAACTAATCAACTACACTAACAATTTCCCCCTCTGCATACACCTCTCAAACTCAAAACCAAACACAACCACAAACCTACAGCACAACTAACCGCACAAACTTCACTACATGGCAACAACAAAACAAAAAACACACATAGACTTGCACAACAGTACATGACGACTACCGGCCGCAAAACACCCCAGGCCCAACCAACTGACCCACCGGGCTGAGGCCGCCAACAGCACATCACTGCTCTCTTGCACTTTTCCAGCTCCTTACCACTAACCCTCCATCCCTTCCCTCTTCAGAGCCGCCAGGGCGCCACTTTGGTGGTGATAGTGGGCGGTACAAATATCCTTTAACATTAACCCCTTCAGGGGCAAGGCATCGCAACCTCCCACCCCCCGCACCCCCCGAGCCTCCTCCTACATCTGCTCCCTCAGTGTTGCCAAGCTCCTCCCAGTGGCCCTCGGAGCAGTTTTATAGGGTCATGAGAAAGTCTAGTTTTGTAAATTTCTTCAATCAACACCCAGATCAACTTATCACCCACCAGGGGCACCCTCAGGGCGAAGCAGCTAACAAACAGCCTGACGCCAAAAGAGTCTGCCTGGACACAACACAAACTAGTGCCTCGTCATATCAAGACATAGCTCAGGAAACCTATTACTATCACACTCGAGGCTCCCAAGGCTCTGTCTGATTTACAGACCGAGAAGACCAAGGGGACACAGTGGACATAGATCAATACTATGACAAAGACCATACCGACCAACCAGTGGCTGATTCCCTGTTGGACAACCAGCTGCAGTACAATGACCTGCTTTTAAAGACTGCAAAACACTTAAAGATAAATAGCCAGGAAGCTCAGGTTGCTAAAGACTTTGTAGAGGACATCCTTGGGCATAAGAGATCTGCAGCACAGTTCATCCCACTGCTTCAATCTGTCCAGAGGTGTATTCAACCCTATGCTCTTGTCAGATTGGGGTTAAGTACAGTCAACCCACGCATTGAAAATATGTTTAGACCAGCCCCATCAGGACCATTGTACGTTAGGGGGCAGCTAAAGCCCGACTCTCTATTAGTCGCCACAAAGAGGAACAGAGCAGGAACACCCTTGGCCTCTGCCGAAGCCCCTCCTGACAAGAAGTGAGAATAGCGAACACTACGCTATTGCCCAGCTATAATTGCCACAAGTGGGACGATGTCGCACAACAAATGGGCTCAGTCCCGGAACCTCTAAAGACACAGCTCTTACAAACTATCGCTGAAGGGAGACGAGTAGCAAGCTGCATTCTTAAAAACGTATACGCAGCGGACAATGCGAGTCGAATTGTGGCAGAAGGTACCCTCCTCAAACGCCATGCATGGCTTCTTCAATCGGGTTTCAAATTGGAGACCCAGGCTACCCTTTTAAACATGCCCATCGAGCCCAGTGCATTATTCGGCAAAGCGATCGAGGACGCACTAAAATGTGCTAAGGAGGAATATGATACCCTCAAAACCCTGGGACAACTCCCTAACAAACCCTGTGTTCAGAGAGGAGGTTCAAATACACGCCGGTTTATAGAGGACAGAACTCCCAGCGGTCCTCCAACTACATCCAGGGCACGCAGAGTTCGCTCTGGGGCTCCTCCCAAGGCCAGTCCTCCCAAAAGAACTTTCAAAGAGGCCACAGAAGGTTTAGAAGTAAGTGCAGATCCACCTCCTCGAGAGGGGCCTCCACCCCTCCAAAGCAATGATCACCTGCTTCAGGTCCCCTCCCATGCCTCTCCAGTAGGTTGTATTTACGCACGCATGGGAGGGGAGGGGATCACGTCGGACAAGTAGGTACTTTCCACTGTGACGGGGGGCTATTGCATAGAGCTAATACAGACACCAGCCAACCACCTTCCAAGACAAAGACAAACTACACAGGAAGAACAACACATCCTGCTAGAAGGGGTCAAGGCACTGCTACTAAAGGAGACAAAGACAAACTACACAGGAAGAACAACACATCCTGCTAGAAGGGGTCAAGGCACTGCTACTAAAGGACGCCATAGAAATCGTCCCGGCAAACCAGATAAACAAGGGTATTTATTCAGTGTACTTACTTGTGCCAAAAAAAGACCTAACAATGCGCCCTGTCCTAGACCTGCGCCCTGCGAACACCTATGTCAAGCCACAGAAATTCTGCATGACAGCGCTACAGGAAGTAATCCCACTGTTAAAACAGGGGGGCTACATGGCAACCTTGGACATGAAAGATGCATACTTTCACATTTCAGTGTTCAATGTTCCCAGCGCACAGATTCCTGCGCTTCAAAATGGTGGATGAACACTGCCAATTCAAGGTGCTACCCTTTGGCATAGTCTCCGCTCCAAGGGTATTCACCAAGGTACTAGCGGTAGTAGCAGTGCACCTACGCAGAGGATCAATCCCAGTGTACCCTTATCTGGACGACTGGCTAATAACAGGGGAATTGCCTCAAATTTACAAGCAAAATACCCAAAGAGCAATCAATCTTTGGGATTCTCAATCAATGAGAAAAAAATCAAGTCTTTCCAAGCAAAACAAAACAGTTCTTAGGAGCTATCATAAAGACCGACAAGGGGCTAGTCTTCCCGTCAAATGAAAGAGTGCAAAACATACTGCTGCAAATACCTCCGTATCTATCCGTTCGCCAAAGTTCTGCACGCATGGTTGCGCATGCACCCAATGCAAGAGTGGTTAGCAAAACAGTGGTCTCAGGCAAACAGTCAGTGGGACGATCTAGTGGTTGTTTCGCTAACCCTAGTTCAATCTCTACACTGGTGGACAAAGGAAAATCTGTTGAAGGGAAAACCCTTTCGCAACCCTACAGTGCAAGCGATTGTCACAACAGACGCATCACTCACTGGGTGAGGAGCCCATTGCCCTTTTTAGAGTTACAGACAGTACCACTGCCATGTTTTACATAAACAGGCAGGGAGGCACACAGTCTCCAATTCTGTCCAGGCTAGCACAAGAAATGTGGAAGTGGGCACTCAAGTGGAACATGTTCATAGTGTTGCAACATGTTCCAGGGGAACTAAATTCATTAAGCAGAGACCCTCTACCCGATGAGTACGAGTGGCAACTCAGCAGAAACATTTCAGATGTTATCTTTTCTTTCTGGGGCTATCCTCCGTTCGACTTGTTCGCCACACGCCAAACCATACAATGCCCAGACTTCGCATCCAGGTTTCCCCAACCCGGATCCAAAGGTAACACCCTGTGGATGAGCTGGTCAGGAATATATGCCTACGCATCCCCCCCACTCCCCCGCAAACACCGCTACTGAGCAAGAGAGTGAACAAAATGCACCAGGAACAAGTGACTCTAATCCTGGTTGCTCCTATGTGGGCGAGACAACCTTGGTTTCAGCATATGAGCAAACTGGTGATGCGCAATCCAATCAAACTCCTGTGCCCCTTCAACATACTCGCCCAACATGGGGGGACAATGTTACACCCACATCCTCAATCTATGAACTTGGTAGCTTGGCTCCTGAAGTCATAGTTTAGCCATTTAAAACCACCTCAAAAGTGTATGGAAATCCTCAAGGAGGCATGCAAACCGCACACCAGACACTGTTACTTTAACAAATGGAAAAGATCAGTAATATGGTGCCAGTCAAAAGATGTAAACCTGTTCGAATGTACTCTACATGCTCCACTTACTAGACTCTGGCCTAGTAGTGAACTCAATCAAGGTTCACCTAGCGGCTCTATCCGCATACACCACTTCTCAAAGCAAGGTGTCCTGGTAGAAAGTCCCCCCATTTCATACCCACCTCCAGGGTGGCATCTAATGTGGTACTCGCAAAGCTAATAGGTCCTCCCTTTGAGCCTATGCTGAAATCCAGCCTTAATCACCTGATATATATAACGGCTTTTCTGGTGGCCATCACCTCAATAAGAAGAGTCGGTGAACTACAAGCTTTGTCAGTGCAAGACACTTTTTGTTATCCACAAAACCAAGCTCGTACTAAGTACACACCCTAGGCATTCACCTAAGTTCATATCCAAGTTCCATGTAAACCAGTCCATTGAACTACCGGCTTTCTTTCAAAACCCTTTAGACTCAGCTGAGAAACCCCATACTCTGGATGTAAGGAGGGCAGTTTTTACCATGTAAACAAAATAAAACCGCTACGGAGAACAGACCAACTGTTTGTCTCTATAGCACCTGGCAGGGAAGATGATCACGTTTCATAGAACGCCATCTCCAAATGTATAGTGAAATGCATACAACTCTGCTACTCTCTATCAAAAAAGACTCTGCATTTCACACCAAGAGCTCACTAGCAGGGGTACAGGAGCTACCTTGGCCTTTATTGCAAATGCCCCACTGGACGCCATTTGCAAAGCAGCTTCATGGAGCTCTATACATACTTTTACTCAGCACTACTGCATTGACACACATTCTAAAGCAGATTCACAGGTGGGACAAGCAGTGCAAAAACATCTATTTGCTGCTGTACCTTCTCAGAACCCACCAACTTCTCCAGACACTGCTCGCTAATCTATGCATAGCATGTGATCTAAGCAGATCCACAAGCCTGAGAAGGGATTCATTACTCATCGTAATCGTATTTCTGATGTTTGTTAATCTGCTTAAATTCACATGTGCCCACCCTTCCTCCCCTGTGGAGTTGAAGGTGCATAGATGTTTTCTGGTTTATCTAATATTGTCTGCTGTATTACATCTGTACTCGCGCTACACTTCATGCTACCTCATTTCACAAACAAAATAAACTGAGGGACCTTGACGCGTGAAGGACCATGGGTACAGTGGATGTCACAATAGGGATATTATTACTGGCACGCCCTGTTGATGTCCCTTTTTGAGTTTCGAAAAACAAAAAATGTAATACTTTGCAGCTACTTCCATGATCCCAGTAAGTGAGCACAGTTCCTATTCGGGCATGCAGGAGAAGCAAGGTACATCACATCAGTCAGCAGGTCAAAAGTGGGTACAAGCCTGGCAAACGTGGCATTTGTACCATTCATAGCATATGCTCCCATAGTCTCTCCTAGTGCTTACAGTGGTCTCGTACATTAAACATGGCCGCCGCAAGATCCATTGAAAACTTACTGCATGCTCTATACTTATTGCAGAGGGAGCTAGTTAAGCCACGCCTCTGCCAGAGCGCTCGCTTCGCGTCTTCTTCGCTGACAGCGGGTAACGCTAATGGCGCCTCTCCTCACAAAACCTGTCAAAGGGAAAAATCAGACATTCGTTTTCACAGAAAAAACAGAATTCCATAGCTATTGAAAAGACTTACCGAACCAAAGTTATCTCCGAAGTAGTTTTTCAGTCAGCTGTGTTCGTTCGTAGCCACAGCACCTTGTCAGAAGTTCTCTCACAGCCGCAGCATCTTCAAGCAGCATTCATCTTTCGCAGTCGCAGTACCTTTATTCATCAGAAGTTTCCTAAGCAGCCACTGCATCTTCCAAAGGTATTTTTCCTCAGCTTTCCGAAAACCTGCAGACAAATAAGGTATTTAATTAATGAACAAACTTAATGGAAAATAAGAAGAAGTTGAAATAAGTTTATGTACCTGAAGTTTCTTCATTTTTACCGCTCAGTTATTACCGCGCTCTTCCCTAAAGACTCCAGTTACTCCGCATAGACAAACCTACGCTAGTTGAACGTTTCTCCATCCCGAGTAACATCAGTCATTCCGCAGTCATTAGACTCTCTGAATTCTGAGAACCTGCAAGAAAAAGGAAAAATATTAGAAAGAGAGCTCTCTCCAACGTAGGGACTATTCCAAATCTAAAAGAATATAGTCATTTCTCCAGATAATTACCCAAGACCAATTCTGGAAAAGCAAAGACATTATAAAGGCAAGAGTTTATTGAACACCTCACCCTTCCAAGTTAGTTTCTTCATTCCAACACGCTCCTGTAGAATAACAGGATGGAGAGCTCCACAAAACATAAACACAAGTGAGAAGGGAGGGATTACCAAAAGCACACAGTTCTACAGTAACTTCTCTATAGCAGTTCTATTGTTATTGTTGTTTAATCAGAAAAGGAATCCTAAAAGTGCCCAAGTAACAGGTCCACAGGCTGAGAAGGCATTACGCTCCCTAGGAGTCCAGTTAAGCGTTACAGCTACCACTAGATGTCGGCCTATGCATAGCATGTGAAGCTAATCGGATACAAGCATCAGAAATATGTTTATGGTGTGTAATGTATCCTATATATAGTTGAGGCACACCAGACTGGCTCCGAAGGCTGGCAAAGTCTGACACCTCCCCCTCTGGACCGACTCCTTGTGTGTTAAAAGTCAAGTCGAAGCTCAGTACACATCAAGAGTAAAAGCTTTTCACAGGAAGAGAGGGCAGCATCTTGCAGATGAGCAATATTTATCTATATATTTCTGAGGCTTGTGGAATCTGCTTAGATCACATGCTGTGCATAGGCCGACATCTAGTGGAAGCTGCAGAGTATTACAGTTGTTGTTTTCGAAACTCTAAAACGGACGTCGACAGGGCGTGACAGTAATACTATCCCGAGTGTGACATCCACTGTACCCATGATCCCTCATGCGTCGAGGGCCATCAGATTGTTTTTTTCCGCCATTCTAGACTGACGCTTAGAGCAGAGTTCTTCTTTTGGCTGGTAGCCATTTTTGTTTACCTAATTACCGATAATTCCTTCTTTCTATCACCGACTATCGACATACAGATGCCGGTGAAGGACAAAGAAAACAACCGTCGTAAGACTTCAGCGACGGATCCGTTTCGGTCTTGGAAGGCTGCTACAGGCTTCGGCCCAAGCAGAAGGGAGAGAGGGGGGGAGGTCATTATAGAATGTATATGCCCCTTTTCTTGCACTACATTCGCCTAGCTGCTACATCTTTTTGTTATGGACAAGACCCCCTTTAAATTCTGCCCCAAATGCAATATGAAATTTGCCTGGGTCGATAAACACCTAGTCTGTAAATTGTGTCTCCCGAGAGACCACGTCGAGGTTTCTTGTCGGGTGTGTAGGCTCTTAAGCCCAAGACTTTAAAGGACCGATCTACCAAACGCTGGGCCCACTACGCCAGGCAACTCAAGGCCATGGAAGTATAAGGTGCTTTCAGTGATGGAAGCAACTCCGCAGTTTCTGACGGCGAAGGCAATTGGGTGGCTTCGGCTACCCATGCGCAGGCCCCTGACCCCGGTAGACAGGCCAGCGGCCTTGTTATGGGGACAACACCCGGCGGCGGAAGGGCTAACACTTCATCCACCACTAAGCACACAACCCGACGCCGAGACTCGACACATGTCGAGCGGACGGCAACGCACGACGTCCAGGGAAAGGTCCGTACAAGCTCCGTCCTCTGGGCACTCTCGTTCGAGATTGCTGCATGACGAATTCCGACCGTCGAAGGATGGTACAGACGTTGCATGAAAACCCCCCACCGAGGGCTGATCGTCTGCAGACGCACCCGAAATTCAACGTTCTGCGTCAAATCAGGTGCTAGACCCCAAGCAGTCTATTTAAACACGCTTCAGGGAGCGAAAGTAGGGAGAAAGAGCCCAAGAAGAAGACCTCAAAGACCCCTCGTAGGAAGAAAACCCATCATGGGGAGAAAACACCTCATAGGGAAAAAAAAAAAACTCATAGGGAGATCACACAGGAGGCTAGGGCCACCCCTCGTAACGAAAAATATCAAGAGGCTAGGCCTAAAGAACCTCCAACAGGTGACGATTTAGGGCTCCCCTCCCAGCCATTGGTCATCCCTAGCTTGGCGCAATTGTTGGCTGAGGATATACACAAGGTCATGAGGAGGATGTCCTTCATGGCTACCTTCTATGAAAAGGACCCTGCCTATTTTCAAAGTTTCCAGTCCACTCCCCCCACTACAGAAACCTCTGGGTCGCAGATCCCTGTTCTACCTGCTCGCCCCGAAATTCCAGTGCAAAGCAGTCTTTGATCTCTAGGGCCCGGACTCGGACCATGAAAGACCTCTCTATTCAAGGCAGCAGACCCTTATTACGGGGATGAGGCAGCAGACACTTATTACGGGGATGATGAAGACCCTGAGGTTGATCCCGAGGCAAATATGTATCCCATGGACTCACCCGTTCATCAGGACCCCCTGGTCATGGACTCAATTGACAACCAACCCCTTCTGTATGAAGTGTTTGTGAAAGCCGCAGAGCATTTTCAGATAGAGACTCAAGAGGTACAGCAAGATAAGGATTTTGTAGAAGAAATCCTTGGGGATAAGAAGGCTGTTACACAGTTTATCCCACTCCTCAAATCTATTCAGCAAAAAATACAGCCATCACTGGAGTCCCCTTATCTTGCGCAGGCAGTGAACCCCCGCATAGAGAAACTGTTTAGACCTGCCCCTTCCGACCTGCTGTATATCAGAGGGCAACTGAATCCCGATTCATCGGTTTTAACTAAAACTAGAAAAAGGGCTGGTACGCCCCTAGCTTCCTCTGAGGCCCCGTCTGACAAGGAAAGCAAGAAAATCTACACGATGGGTAGAAAGGTTGCACGGCTTTCCAAACTAGAATTGCTAACAATTCTACCCTGTTGGCCAGTTAAAACTGCCACAAATGGGATGAGGTCTCGGCCTGACTATCATCGCCCCCAAAACCACTTTAATCTTAACTTGCCCAGGTAGCCGCAGAGGGCAGAGCAGTGTCAAGCTGCTTATTAAAGAACAATCTTGACGCTGCAGACAACCCA
Organism: Ambystoma mexicanum; assembly: GCF_040938575.1. NCBI lineage: Eukaryota > Metazoa > Chordata > Amphibia > Caudata > Ambystomatidae > Ambystoma > Ambystoma mexicanum. The sequence goes on along the minus strand of NC_090935.1, from coordinate 658,976,424 downwards.
GGCAGAATAATAGCAGAGGGTATTATTATCAAGCGTCATGCTTGGTTGCGCCAATCAGGTTTTAAACCAGAAATGCAAGCTACCCTTATCAACATGCCCGTTGAGCCCAATGTGCTCTTTGGCAAGGCTGTCGAAGACGCCTTAAAAACAGCCAAAGAAGAGTACGAGAATCTCCGGTCTCTAGGCCAAATCACCAATAACCCCACTGGCCAGAGGGGAAACAAGAATTTCATCGCTTTCAGAGCCAAAATTCTGAAAGGAGTTCCACTTAAAGCCAAAGCCAAGGTACTACCTGGGGAAACAATCGGGGACAGTCCCCCCAGTATTACCCAAGAGGAGCGCGCAGAGCCCGTGGAGGCGGTAGAGGCAACTCCTCCTGAGGTGGCACTCCACCTCAAAAGCAGTGACTATCCGCTTCAGGTGCCCTATCATACCTTTCCAGTTGGAGGGCACATATCCAGCTTCACCCATGCATGGGTGGGAATCACCACAGACAGATGGGTACTGTCCACTGTAACAGGCGGATACTGCATAGAACTCCTCGATCAACCCCAGAACCATGCACCACGACAAAAGACCCATTCCAAGGAGCACCAGCGCATCCTCCTCGAGGAGATCGCCACACTTCTTCTGAAGGACGCCATCGGGGGTGTCCCGGCCAACCAGGTAAACAAGGGTATTTATTCAACCTACTTCCTTGTACCAAAGAAAGATCTAACAATGTGCCCAGTATTAGATTTGCGCCCTGCAAACAAAGATGTCAAGCCACAAAAGTTCTGCATGACTACGCTACAAGATGTAATCCCACCTACTAAAAAGGGGGACTACATGGCAACACTGGATATGAAAGATGCCTATTTTCATATTTCAATGTTCCCAAAGCACAGAAAATTCTTGCGTTTCAAGATAGTGAACCAGCACTACCAGTTCAAAGTGCTGCCCTTCGGAGTAGCATCTGCTCCAAGGGTATTCACAAAGGTACTGGCGTTGGTGGCAGCACACCTGTGCAGGGAGGCAATCCCAGTGTACCCTTGGACGACTGGCTGATTATAGGGGAGTCTACCCTAATTTGCAGAAGAAACATTCAAAGAACTATCAACCTTCTCTTTCAATTGGGCTTCTCCATCAACAAGAAAAAAATCAAGCCCAGTGCCAAGCACGACCAAACCGCTCTTAGGAGCTGTCTTAAATACTCAAGAGGGGTCGGTCTTTCCATCAGAGGAAAGAGTCCAAAACCTGTTACTGCAAATACCACTTCCTATAAGGCGAAAACAGACCTCTCTTCAAAACGTCCTCACACGGTCAGGGGATGACCTAGATATATTAATATTTAAAGGAGACTATTACAACATATAACATTTTACTGATCTGGTGCATATGTGTTGGTGTGCACCCCACAATGCTGGTACCTTCAGTCCTGAAAAAATAGACCCGGTACTTGTTGTTTCTGTTGTAAAAAAGTTTTTGGATTTTTAATCATTTTTTAATCATTAGTTCACAAATATAAAAACACTTCTAAAAGTGTTTGGTATGTGTCAAACCCAACCTCACACAGCATGATAATAAAAAACAATACAAATTACAAAATTACACATCCATATATCCACATAAAACGATGAAAAAATTACACAGACAGACAATTAATTAAATGGATTTAACAATTTTCCAAAGCCTGAGTGTAATGACTCGGGTACAAACAAATCCCGACATGTTTCAGTTCTAGGTTGCTCAAATGCATGAACTTTCTTCAGGGGAATATTTCAATTTCAAATTTTCCACCATGCAATCCAAGGTCACAATTATGGGTTCTCACGCATTTCCTAAAACAGGAAACAAACAAATGGGGCAGTCACCACCCATATATACCAGTCAGATAAGCTCAGAAACAAATTCCATGCATCAGTGCAGTTTGTTTAATAAATCACAAAGCACTGATAAAATTAGGACATGATTACACTCAACCTGTCCCCAATAACAAGCTACATACCTCTTCAATTGGTACCGGTAGCGCTGGTGTAACAACACCACAATTTGGCCGAAGACTCCAACAAGGTGAGTCTTGATTATTCGATAGCTCCTAGTAGCTGAAGGCCCACTTAAAAGCTGCAAACCAAACAACACATACAGTTCATCACAGTCAGACCACCAAAACGTTTCTCCCTCTACCAGGAAAAAACACCAGTATGTCACCAAACAACCCTTATTGCTCCACCAAAGTGTACCACCACCACACAGTGATAATATTCCGTGGCCGACATGTGCCCAACACCCCCGTTGGTTTCGTCTAAGTATGACACCGCCATAAATTGTTAAATTTAAGATACGGTGATCTCTAGTGTACAGTGCGGTACATCCACCGTGGTCAAAAACAACACATCATACCTCCTTTTTAATACGTACAATGTCAGGATCTATCCTGTTCCTCTCAGAAAATGGATCAAAAATCGCTGTATTTCGGTATCCAAGGCTAAGGACCTGTATGGAGAACGAAGCGGAATAGCCTCTATTGAAATGAAACCACACTGTGTCACTATATTGAATTATTGATTAACACGTCCTAGCAACACAACGCTCATCAAATAGTACCACATGAGACTCAATGCCCCCTTAAAGACATACCTGTGACACGCGTAACGACAGATATATTCCGGAGCAGCCGTGTCTGCCGTGACAATGTAACACACGTTGTGCTGTGATTATCTGATCTCGCGTTCAACCCGGAAGTGAGTAGTGCGACATAGAAAGAGGACTACGGAGGCAGTGCCAGAGGACAAGAACACAACAAAAGGACTAATGTGCTCAGGACCTACGGCTGTTACAATTGACACAAGATACCTAAAAAACAACACTGGGAGTGCTATACAGATGAAAAATAAGCTAGAATGCCGTACATGTGAAGGCCAGCATAAACGGGCCCAATATGCCTCAATTGAAATAACTTATCAAAACGAGTATCATACAAATACAACACTTAAAAATAAGTGAAAAACACACAACATTTTTTTTAAAATAAATATAAACAGGCCAGATTACAAAGTATCTACCAAAATCACACTGCCTCTTAAGTCAAGTAAATCAGGATACACAAAGATTGACAGCCATAATGACGCTGGATTGCATGTGAGATTACAGATAACACCCAAATATATATCTTGCACATAAGTATAAACAAGGCAATACACATTACATCAAATATATGACCATACAGATTTGCCCAACAGAGGAAATTTACTCGTGTGTATGTTGCCACTCAATCTCTTCATTTAGACCCACAATGTGGCTTTGACACTTAAATATCATTTTCTGTTCGAACAGTAACAATTTCCTATCTGTTTCAAATTTGTTCTTGCCTACCACTTTCTTCAAAATTACCCATCTCAGGGGGGCGTGGCCAGCGAGCAGCCGATGTAGACGTGTGCCCGCTGAGCTCCTGGTGCCGCCAAACATCCTGTTAAATCCTGGGGGAATCTGACTCGCAGCACCCCTGCAAAACTACGAAAAGTTGGCGGAAAGACAGCAGAAGGCATCTCAGCTACTCCAAAACAAAAAAGGAGACCGAAAGCGGAGATGACTTCGGCGGAAGGTGAGAGAGTGTGGCTGCCGCCGAACACGATCCAAGATGGCCGACGGCGACTTGGAATAACTTGCCATTCATACCTAGAACGAAGAACAGTGGCCTACGGGAGGTACAAACACCTAACGGGAAGGCCGCGACCCCGCCTCGAGACGTGAGGACACTGGCACTGTGCGGGCGGCCCCGGCGCACTGCCCCCTGACGACTCCATACACAAGACCGCCGGCGTCGTCCCCGTCCCCAGGCGTGCCGTCCAGCCGCAGGCGCTCCGCTCCGCGCTGAGCGCCTGCCACTCCAGAGCAACAGGAATCCGGCAACGGCGGGAGGGACGGCGAAGCCAGACACGCAAAACAGTGAGGAGAAGGGTGGGCGGGAGGCGGTGGTTGCGACCGGTCCCTTCCCGCTCCCGGCCTTCCCGCCCGCCCGCTCCCAGTAAATCCCCCCGATCATTGCGGCGCACGGAAATCACCGCTGCAACTTTAAGACCCTCGCTGGGAGTGCGGCAAAACACAGAGGTAATCCCACACGGCAAGTCTTGGGAAACCATCCAGATACACAGAATCAAGCTGAAAGGGACTAGCATTACTCTGCACACAGGGAGGCGCGGGAAACCCGGAGTGTAGGTGGACGGTCCCGCGGAAGGGAACGGGAGGTGGGGGACGGAGAGGGGGAGCCGCCCCACCCGCCCACCCCCTCTCAACAACCTAACACTCTGAATGCAAATAGCCCCTTTCCTCGACCAACAGCCCAAGTGTTCAATCCGTGTCCCGGCTCACGTACAACACTTTTAGGATCAGGAAACCCCTGAAAGTGGAAGAGGGTGTGGGTAAAGGTAAGGGCAGAAGAGACACGACACAAAGCAAAATGGAGCAATACGCAGTGCCCACACTGGCCTTGGAGCCGACACAGGCAGCTACTGAAGATGAGGAACCCGAACCCTCTCTCAAAGACATTATGAATGCCATAGCCAATTCCAGAACGGCTATGGAGATTAAAATGGATGGCATCAGCACAGAAGTGTCCCTCCTACGCCATGATTTGCAGAAACTCACGTCTCGCACGGGAGAGGCGGAAACCCGCATATCCAACACGGAAGATGGCCTCCGTAACATGAGTCAACAGATGACCAGAGTAATGCAACGTGTTAAAACTCTAGAGGAACGAGTGGAGGAGGGGGAGGGACGCTGTAGGCGAAATAATATACGAATCCTGGGACTACCTGAGAAAAGTGAAGGCCCCTCCATGGAACTATTCCTGGAACAACTGCTCATGGATCTATATGCCCCAAAGAAATTCTCAAAACTCTTCTCTATTGAACGTGCACACCGAGTCCCAACAGGCAGACCAACGCCTGGGCCCCACCGCGCACAGTGATCGCCAAAATCCTAAATTACAGGGACCGAGACACGGTACTACAGATGGCTAGATCCAAAGGTTCCATGACCTATAACGGCGCCAAAATCGCCTTCTTCCCGGACTTCACCAGGGAAGTACAAAGAGCACGCCAATCCTTTGACCAGCTCAAGAAAAAGCTACAGATCCAGAACGTCAAATATGGCCTCCTGTTCCCGGCACAGTTGAAAATTTACCATAATGGCACAACAGTGCACTTTAATGATCCAAAAGATGCATGGAACTGGGCAGAAAACAACCTGGAGGGAGATTGGGGCCCTACAAATAGAAGGGAACGTGAACGAAATAGACCGCGCCCAGACAGACCCCCGAATGCACAGCTACTGTAAGACCAGGATGAACTACCGCCAAGAGGAGCCGACTGAGGCGGGCAGGCACAGATTGACACCAACATAACCGCCAACATCTGCAAGGGACTTCAAGTTGAGATACCTGTTGGCAACGCACCGTCAGACCTCCCCCGCAGAATAAAGAAATGGCGGCCCAAGTGGGCCCCCCCCCTGACAAAGGTGAAAGAACTAGTGTCAAGTAACAGCGAGAGACACACAAACTAGTTATACCAAATGTACTGATTAATTTTTCAGTCCGAGCTGACCCCAGTCAAGCTCGGCCTAATTTTCGGGCGACAGATACTTCTAGTTGGGGTGGAGTATAGGGAGGGGGCAAGGGAGCTTGTTTTCATGACAGAGTTTGTTTGTCTAGTTTACTGTTTTAGGATCAATGCGCGCAATGGGCTGGAGTCTGGCTCCCGTGGGGCGGACAGGGGTCACAATCCGGGGACACACACAGCATTACCTGGTATGCCCAACTCCCGACCACCATGACAGAACACGCCATTGTAAGCAAGACCAGGTCCATTAAGATAATGACCTGGAACGTGAACGGGCTGGGCACCAGTATCAAGAGGCGCCTTGTACTACAATATCTGAACCGTCATGCGCCCGATGTGGTTTTCCTAACCGAAACACACCTGGCGGGTACGAACTGTAACCTCTTTAAGCGAACCAATTACCGCATTGCGTTACACTCGGGTTTCTCCATGGGAGCCAGGGGAGTACTGATCCTGGTACACAAGCGACTACCATTGAATCTCCTATCTGTCACACAGGACACGGGAGGTAGATTTGTTTACATAACCGCGACTCTCTGGGAGCGGTCCATATCCATGCTAGCTGTATACGCACCACCAACCTTACTCACCGCACTAATTAACGATATAACGCCTATGTTAGCGGCGGATTCCTCGAACTTGGTAGTGGTGGGGGGAGATTTTAACGAAGTCATGAACCTGGAACTCGACCGTACGCACATCCGTTCGAGAAACCCAGCTGCGCATACTAAATTAGCCACATTCGTCGACGCAATAGGCCTGAAAGATGTGTGGAGACACTAACACCCCGGCACAAGAGAATACTTGTTTCTCTCCGGAGCACACGCCTCACTATCCAGACTTGATTACTTTTTTCTCCCGACTTCCGAATTACATCTAGCAACCGATGCACACCTCCTACCCAGAGGCATATCGGACCATTCACCGCTCGTACTAGAGCTTAATACCCACAGGCCGGTCCCCCCACCCGCATGGAGGTTAAATAATTATTATCTAGGCTTCCCCGACTTGGTGGAGCATATTAAAAATGCGACAGAATCATACTTTGAATTGAACAGAACCTCCGTGGATAGCCCTGTAACACTGTGGGAGGCATACAAGCCAGTACTGAGGGGGGAACTCATATCCCAGATCGCAGCCCACAAGAGAAAACGGGTAGCAGCGATCCGGGCGGCCGAAGTGCGCGTGCAAGAGGCAGAGGTAGCTCATCTATCCCAGGACCTCCCAGAATCTCATCGCGAGTTGCAATTAGCACAAAAACAGTTCCAAAACGTAGCCCTGGACAATGCCAGACAGGCACACGCAGCGATGCGTGCCAGAGTATACGAAACCGGGGATAAGGCAGGCAAAATGTTGGCATGGCTGGAGAAGCGAGACGAGGGGCTCCGACATGTTAGAGCAATTAGATCACAGGGGAATACACTAACAACAGCGGACCGCGACATAGCGGAAGGGTTCGCAGCCTATTATAAGGAGCTTTATGGAGCACCAACCTCCCCCATTGACACCACGGCCATCTCTGGAATCACCCTTCCCTCCTTGACGCCCGAACAAAGAGCCCTGCTAGAAACCGATATAACAGAGGATGAACTGTCTGCAGCCATAGCGAACCTCCAACCCGGAAAAACCCCGGGACCCAACGGCTTTCCCGTTGAGGTGTGGAAGAAAATAGGCACAAGCTTAATCACACCACACTTACTGAAAATGTATGAAACCTCCCGCAGCAGAGGGTCTCTCCCACAGGACCTGAGATAGGCCACTATAGTGGTCATACCTAAGGCGGATAAACCCCCAGATTGCTGCAGCTCGTATAGACCGATTTCCCTCATCAATACTGAAACCAAAATCCTAGCGAAAACATTAGCCAATAGACTCCAGCAAGTCATACCCTCCTTGATCCACCCGGATCAGTGTGGTTTTATGCCGCAAAGATCCATGCGGATGAATATACACCGATTATTCACTGCAATGGAAAATGCGACCACTATCCGAGGCCCTCTGGCCCTGCTGGCAGTAGACTTCGAGAAGGCCTTCGATTCTATTAGATGGTATGCGATCTGGGAAATAATGCATAGAATGGGATTTGGGCCCCAGTTCATGAGTTGGGTTAAATTACTGTATAATTCTCCATTAGCTGTCACGAAAGTGAATGGTCAAGTATCAGACCCCTTTGAAATTGGCACAGGGACCAGGCAAGGATGCCCATTGTCAGCCATGATATTTGCAATAGCAATTGAACCGCTCGCAATACTGTTAAGAACTAACGAAACATGGAAGGGATTCCGATGGTCTGAAGCCTGGGAGTAAAAAGTGTCCCTATATGCAGACGACCTGTTGGTATACTTACAGGACCCGGTCAGATCCTGCCCCATAGTGACTGATCTACTCCAGAAATACGGCTCCTTTAGTGGCCTGAGAGTAAACTGGGCCAAACCTACCCTGTTCCCGCTTAGACAAGGGGAAGAATCAATCCCGCCCCAATGTCCCTACCAGGTAGAAAGGGAACAATTCAAATACTTAGGTATATTAATAACGAATAATCTGACTGATTATGTTCCCAGAAATTTGTACCCAGTCATGACAAGATTTGCAGAGGACACCCGTCACTGGTCATCCCTTCCTCTGACATTACTGGGTAGAGCTGCGCTCTTTAAAATGATGACCTTGCCTCGACTCCTGTACATATTACAGAACGCCCCCTTATACATTCCTCCAAACATATTCAAGAAAATAGATCAGACACTTCGTAGACTACTATGGAATGACGGCCACCCACGTATAGCTCTCGCCACGCTCCAAAGATCCATATGGGAGGGTGGAATAGGACTACCCCGAATGCAAACGTATGATTGGGCCAGTCAATTGATGAAAGTGAATGACCAACTACACGGCGACACCGGCGCACCACATAACAGATCTCTAGAACCCGACACTCCCGGGAAACCCATTATGCTATATCTCTACAAGAAAAGAGACCGCGCGGCCACCCCCAACATGCGAGCACAGATAACACAAATCTGGATAGATGCACACAAATTTGTGGGATGGGGCGACAAACTATCGCAGGCGCAACCTCTGTGGAATAACAGGAACCTCCCCAGTGTATACACGCTCCCCAGATGGCCGAACTGGTCTCGGCATGGATCACTCACACTGGGAGACCTTGTGAAAGATAACACCATGGTTCCTTTTGCGGAGTTGGCGCTCCGATTTGGACTTCCCCAAACTGAACACTACCACTATGCCCAACTACAACACGCACTACAGAACATTCTCCCCAAAGTGATCTCTCTACCAGACTTCACCCCCATTGAAAGAAACTTATTCCCGGAACAAATCACTCATAAAGTGACATCGGTTCTGTACAGTGCCATAAGTTCCTTTGGCACACCAGATCTGCTGTCACTGCGGACCAAATGGGAGTCGGATGTGGGGGCCATACTACCGGAGGAATGGGTCATAGCATTGATGTTCCCTAGGGAGATAGCAATATCATTGAGGCTTAGACTGATCCTGTTAAAGATACTACACAGAGTATACTATCCTAGGGTAGCCCTATATAAATGGGGAAAGATCAATGACCCGAGCTGCCTGCGATGCAAAACAGAAGAGGGCACCTTCTTCCACATCCTGTGGGATTGCACGCACATCCAACCACTTTGGGAGGATTGTTGTGTGGAACTCTCCAGAGTTATGGGGAAAACAATTCCCAGAAACCCTAAGCTATTACTGTTGGGGATAGATGATGAAATTGACTTATCTAGATATGAAAAATTGCTTTTGTTCACCACTACTGCACTTTTGAAAAGGAACATTGCTCAGAAATGGGGCTCGGACCAAATACCGAGCTACGAACAATGGAGGACCGATGTGGATATTTGTATCGCAACGGAATACAGAGTATACGCAGCCAGAGGATGCCCGGCTAAAGCCCCGAAAGTGTGGCAGAGATGGGAAGAAGCCCAATGAGGGCTAACACAGGCAAATTGGCCATTGGGACACATCGAAAGGCACCCCCCCCCCCTGGCGCCCATGGTGCCCGCAGGATAATGCAGCTAGGCGCTGCCCCGTGTTCGGACAAAATTGACCCATTTGTTCTTTGCTCTTTCTTGAAGCATTATGTGTACACCAATCGGAGACAGTGACCTATACCAGCAATGCGCATGTATTGATTGTTTGTTTGTTTACTTGTTTTTAAAACACCAATAAAATATGTTATCAAAAAAAAAAATTACCCATCTCAGATCCTCATGTGTATGCTTCATTTGCGTAAAATGTTTTACCATGGGGGTTGTAAGAATCTGATTCTTTACACAGCTACGATGTTCCACCATCCGTGTCCGACACTTTCTATTTGTTTTCCCAATATATTGCAATCCACATGGACATGTGATTAGATAAATAACATTTTCCGTGTTACAATTCGTCATATCATCAAGAGACCACATCATAGTCGGATTCAGTAAGACCTGTTTGGTTTCTTTTGTATAGGCACACATAATGCATTGTCCACATGGAAAATGTCCTTTAACAGGTGGGAGACCCCACAGTGTAGTTTGTCTAGGAGCTATCATCTGTTTTACCGATATATCGTTCCTAATCAACATGTTTCTGATGTTTTGACTTTTCTTAAATGCTATTAAAGGAGGATGTATAGACTTATTATAGACCTTTCTCCAGGTTTTGTTAATGATACCTTTAATTTTGTAGGATAGATTAGAGAAAGTATTTACAAACACAATGCGGTTCTCTTTATTTTCCCTTTCCTCCCTTTTCTCTAGTAGAGCTTCACAATTATTATTAAATGCTCTTTTGGATGATGTTTTCACCAATTTGGCCGGATACCCTTTGTTGCACAATTTTTTGGACAGTACGCACGCACTACTACAGTAGTCATGTTGTAAGCTGCTATTCCTTTTTAGTCTTAAAAATTGTCCTAAAGGTAAGTTTGTTTTGATGTGGTTTGCATGATGACTTGAGAAATGTAACAAGGCATTTTTGTCCGTCTTTTTGTTATATGGTTTCACTTTTAATTTCCCTTCATGGCGAAAAATAGTAATATCTAGGAAATTAATTTCCTGAGTATTTATTTCCTTGGTAAAATTTAAAAAAAGGGTTTTGCAAATTTAGCCATTCCACAAACGACTGGGCCTCAACTTCTGAACCTTCCCATACTATGAAAATATCATCTATGTATCTTAGCCATTTGACTAGATGTTTTTTTTTTTTAAAACTTTTATTTATTCATTCAGCTTGGCAACACAGATACAGGTGAGTAACAATAGAGCATTTGGAATGAAGACCGTGCAATCGGCACAAATTCATACAGTACATATAAACGAGGTACATAAAGGAAAGGGGATCGACATATGCACCCGGGGACCCATAGAAGGTCGGAGCGAAGGTAGATGAAAGACAGCTCAGGGACCAACTAAGGTTGAGTTAGGAGAGGGAGCTGGGGATGCAGGATCTGAGTCGGTGTCAGTGGAGGACATGAATGAGCAGAACTTCAGCCAGATATCTCTAGGTCTGGAGCAGGCGGGTTGTTGAACCGCCCAGGACTCTTCGGTGTCGGAGGCCCACGTAACTGCTCTGAGCCACTGCGTGTGGGTGGGGGTGATAGGCCGTAGCCAGCAAAGTAGAATTGTATGCACAGCTAGTAGCATACAGAGGCCAGCCAGTTTTCTGGAGTCACGGCGGAGCTCGGGGAAATCGTGGAATAGGCATTTCATTGGGGATGGAGAGATGGGGGATTCGAGAATGGACGATGTAGTGGAGCACACTGAGATCCAGAATTGAGTGAGTCGGGGACATGACCAGATCATGTGGATGTAATCGGCATCCTCATAGCCGCATCTAGGGCACCTAGGGGAGGAGTCGCCCGAGATGCGATGTAGCCTGGTCGGGGTGTAGTGGTACCTGTGGAGCACCTTGAATTGGATTAGTTTGAACCGGGAGTTGAAGGAAACCCCATGGATCCGTGCACACATGTGGGTCCAACGCTCATCGGTCATCTCGAGGCCGAGATCTGTCTCCCAGGAGCGCCGTAGTTTGGAGAATGTAGGGGGTGTTCTGGTTTGAAGCAAGGTGTATAGTCTGGAAATTTTGCCCCTCATAGGGTCAGGTGAGGACAGTTCGGCGATTGCAGGTTCATCAGGTGGCAGTGTTGGGAAGCATGTGTACTTGTGCTTGAGTACTCTACGGAGGGATGAGTATTGAAGTCAGATGGAGGGTCTTCATCTAAGGGGGGCCGGGAGGTCAGGCCATTCTATAAAATTACCCTGTTCGAATATATCACGCAGCAATTCATAACCCGCCTCGGCCCATGTGCGAACCACGGAGGGAGGGACTCGTGGGACCCCGGGAAGGAAATTCCAAATTGGGAAGTTACCGTGAAAGGGATGGGCGGTGCCCAATATTTGCCAAGATTTGGATAAGGCCAAGGATGTGCATGTCGCTGGATCCAGTGAGTCCGATACCACTGGCATTGGCAAGAACACCAGAGATCGGATGTCGCGATCACTAACTGACAGCCTTTCCAGTCTGACATGAGGTGGGGGGTCCGATATATTGAACCAATGTGCAGTGTGTTGGAGTTGAGCCGCCAGCCAGTACTTGAGGAAGTCTGGTGCCCCAAAGCCGCCAGCTTCCATTGGGGCAGAGAGGGTCTTGAGTTTAAGGCGGACCGCACCAGAGTGCCAGAGGAAGGAGTTAAGGGTGCGCGTCAATGCCTGAAAGAAGTCAGCTCCCGGCCACCACGGAATATTAGCAAATCTGTACAGGAGTTGGGGAAGTACCACCATCTTCAGTACCCCTTTCCTACCCGCCAGTGAAATCGGAAGTTTGTTCCAGCCCTGTATTTTTATCATAAGGTTTGTGAGGTATGTCTGATAATTATCTTCCAAGACCCGTTCAGTATGACGAGACACCACTACGCCCAGATAGGTGAATCTAGATTGGGCCCATGCGAATCCCATGGGATTGATTTAGAGCAGTTCACCGTGAGACCAGAGATCCGTCCGAAGAGAGCAATATCTCCCAGTATTGGGGCTAGATTAATATCGGGGGAGCGAATATAGAGAAGAGCATCATCAGCATATAGAGAGACTATATCTTAGGAACCGGCAGTGCGTAGACCCCTATGCGCATGGTTTTGGCAAAGCATATCCGCAAACGGTTCCATTGCCACAGCGAAGATTAAGGGCGAGAAGGGGCAGCCTTGTCTGGTGCCCCTAGCTATATGGAAAAGGGGGGAGCAACGGTCCTCAGTACGAACTCTGGCAACGGGGTTGGAGTAAAGTAGCCTGACCCAGGATACAAAGGTGGGGCCAAATTTGCATTTGTCGAGTACCCGCCAAAGGTAGCTCCACGAGACCGAATCAAAAGCTTTTTGCATGTCTAGTGTCGCGGCCACCGCGTGCACACCCGGGTTCACTCTACTTATAATATTAAAAAGGCGTCTCAAGTTCAAGGAGGTGGAGCGGCCCGGGATGAACCCCGCCTGGTCAGGGTGGATGATATGTGGCATGTAGGGGACCAGTCGTAAAGCTAGTAATTTTGCGTAAATCTTAACGTCGCAATTGATCAATGAGAGCGGGCGGTAAGAGCCGCATTGAGTGGGGGGTTTATTAGGTTTTAGTAGGACTGTTATGGTGGCTTCGCGGAGTGAGGGGGGAAACTGGCCCGCCTCGACCGACTCCTCCCAGAGAGCAACCAGACGAGGGAGTAGGAGTGATTTGAAATGTTTATAAAACTCGACAGGAATACCATCCGAACCTGGGGCTTTACCCGAAGATAGAGAGTCTATAGCATCCGAGAACTCCTCAGGGGTGAATGGATTCTCGAGGGATCCGATGGTGTCAGGAGAGAGGACCGAGAGGGGGAGTTTATCAAGATAAGCATCGATCTCTGCAGCAGTGGCGCTGTCAGAGTGTGCATATAGGGATTGATAGAAGGAGAGGAATTCCGCATTGACATCTCCAGGGGAGGTGGCCAGGGAGCCATCAGGTCTCTGAATTCCGGGAATGGGTGGGGAACCAAACTCATGGCGGAGGAGTCTAGCTAGGAGACGGCCAGGGCGTTCACCCTCACCATACCTCCTCGCCCGCCCGGGATTATCGAGAAACCTCAGCTCGCGGTCCGCGAGGGCACGGAAGGTGTCCAATTCCGTGCCAATTAGCGCGAGGGTTACAGGGGTTGGGTCTAGAGAATACTGGGCCTCCAGCGAGGATAACGTGGCCTCGCTCTCTGCGATTTCCCTACGAATAGTTTTAAGGATACCATTTTCCTTGGAGAGGGCAATGCCTCTGATGTAGACCTTAAAGGACTCCCAGAGAGTGGCCTGTGAAGACACGGAGTTGGTGTTGATCTCGAAGAACTCCTCGATCGCTGACTCCATCTCAGAGCTAAAGACCGGATCGAGGAGGGAATGTGGCTTCATTTTCCAGTATCTGGTTTGATCCAGATCCGGGCCCCAGCATAGGGTAACAGTCACAGGGGAGTGATCCGATAGGGTCCTGGGGAGGATTGCCTTACCAGATATGTTCCTTATTAGCCCATTGGAGACCAGCCATCTGTCAATCCGAGAAAAGGAATCGTGAACCGCGGAATAGAAGGAATAAGAGCGGGAATCAGGGTAGAGAAGCCTCCATGCGTCAAACAGGGCCAAGCGGGGAAGAGAGGAGAGTGTAGTGTAAGCAGCTCTGGAGAGTTGACGGGGTCTGGAGCCAGATCTGTCAAGATCCACGTCGAATATCGTGTTGAAATCGCCTCCCCAGAGAATCGGTATCAGAGGGAAGCCATCTAAGAGAGTTAAGAGGTCAGAGTAAAATTCGGGATCATCAATGTTGGGACCGTATATATTTAGCAGGACAACTTCCCTATTCTGTAGGGTACCATGGAGTAGTACGTATCTGCCCAGGGGGTCGATAATCGTAGCAATGGGGGTGAATCTAAGGCTTCTGTGAATAAGGGTCATAACCCCGCGGCTCTGGGTAGAATAGGTGGTAAAGTACCTTTGGGGACCCCATGTTTTAGCAAATTTTTCACAGTACTCTGTGCATGCATGCGTCTCCTGAAGGAAGAGGATTTTAGTTCCATGTCGCTCGGCCTGAAGTTGTAGTAGCCTCCTTTTCTTGTAATTACCCAGTCCCCGTACATTCCAGCTCATAAATGTCGGGGTTTCCTCACTCAAACCTCCAGGGATAGTCATAGAAAAATACGGGTGGGTGGAAATGTACCCCCCATGGACGGTGCCCAGTGCGGACTGATCTAAATCGCCGACGGGCCCATGATGCTTCGGACTCTGCCCTTTCTGCGAATACCAAGCTGTTTTTAACATATAACCCCAATCCCCTCTCCCCCATCCCTTCCCCAAACGAAGGGATGATCAACCTATACCCAAACAACCAGAACCAACACAATGGCATCAACGCCTGGGGGGCCTGTGTACCGGCCCGGCGGCGATGCTCCGAACCATAAGGCAATTTTAGGATAAACATAATGCCCAACAAGAATACCTGTTCCCACCCAGGGGAGGTCCCATGGGGGAAGGGGCGGGCATGGTCAACAGGTAATGAACCAAAAGAACGGGAGTGAAAATGTATATATCCGATCCACTGGACCGAGATAGCGTATTAGCTCAACTACAGGAACTGAGAAAGAACCCTAAAGACAAATGAGCAAGGGGGAAAAAAGCATGTAGCGGGTATCCAGAGCCCATCAAGGGGGGGTCGGGCCGAGCAAGCGATTGCCCAGCAGCCCGGCCATATTGTGATAGGTCAGTGAGTCAGGGGGCAACAACAACAGTGAGAAACAGCAATGACAATAACATTTTTGTTACAGGTGCGACCAAGACACTACACAGGAACCACTTCAGGTAGTGTCGGAGTGACGGAAGTCCAGATAAGATCTAAGGCAGGATAAGGCGGCGTCCATTCAACAGTTAGTACAAGCTGTGGCGAGCCAGTGTCAGTGACTGTTACAAGTACATTTCAGCCAGGAACCTGGATGCCTCTTCAGGCAGCGTGAAGAAGTAAACCCGGTTTGTATGCTCGATACGCAGCTTAGCGGGATAGAACATGGCATATTTAACCTGGAGGTCGCGTAGTCTCCTCTTCACCGCCAGGAAGGTTTTGCGCTCACGCTGAACCGTCACCGAGAAATCTGGATATAGGTGGATCCTGGCTGCGCCTAAGAGAAGGTCCCCCTTGGCCCTCACCGCCCTAAGGAGGGCATCGCGGCCGCGAAAATTCAAGACCCTGGCTATAATCGGGCGTGGGGGTGCTCCAGGTTTGGGTTTCGCCGTGAGTGAACGGTGGGCCCTCTCGATCGCAAACTGTGGGGAGAGTTTAGGGGAGTCAAGGAGTTGGAGTAGCATGCCCTCCACGTAATCCTCCATGGGTTCATGTATACCATCCTCTGGCACCCCGATTATGCGGAGGTTGTTGCGCCTCGTGCGGGATTCGAGGTCCTCATTCTTCCTCTCCACCTCAGTAACGCGGGCGGATAGCGTGGAGACCTCCGCACGAAGGGAACCCAGACCTTCCTCGGCGGTGCTCACCCGTGTCTCAATCTCGGCAACACGACCATCAGTTCTCTCCATATGTGCTTTAATGGAGGATATCGTGCCGTTCATGTCATCCAGTTTACTATGAATTGCGGTGAACCCCTCTCGGATAAACTCCATCATTTTCTGGGAGTCGGATGGTTCCAGCACCAGTGAGGGGGAAGGTTCCTGTGAAGACGCCTCCGCTCTGGGGCCCCCCCGAGGGTTTCGTGAAAATATTGGTAGAGGATTGTTTCTTGCCGGTTCGTGTCGACATGTTGCCGGTGGGGGGGAAAACTTAAGTCCAGAAGCCCAGGCAGGAGAGAGGGTAGGGCCACAAGGGGAGACACCAGGATTGAGAAGGAAGCGTATGAGCGGGACTAGAGCAGAGCACCAGGAAGGAAGGAGTATGGCGTCTCCGATGGGGGGCCCCACGGCCCAGCCAGACCACGCAGGAGCCAGTGAACACCAAGCGATCCCAAATAATTCACTGGAAATTCTGTAGGGGGGTCCGGGCCCAAGTGGCAATGACCAGCGGTAGAGGCAGAAGTAGCTGGGGTCGTAAATGTTGATATAGTACAGGAGACCACCACCATATGAGGCAGTGAGACGGGTGGCTCACGGTGCAGGTCGTTGAGGGCAAGTGGAGGGACTCGAGACCCCAGAGCAACCTTGGCAATAGGTCCACCAGTCGGGAGGTTCGGTGGGAGACAGTAAGGCTGTCTCCGTGTCAGAACAGTAGATAGACGTGCCGACTACCACATCCAGAAGGCTTGAGGGGGAGTCGGTGGCTGGGGGAGAGACCAGTGGAGAGGAATATCCCTGTATGAGGCAGTAAAGCGGTCGGTAGGAGGAGGAGTTCAAGGGCAACTGGGGCCCAGGAGCAATGGCACGTGGAACGTTGTTGGTCTGTAGCCACAGCGCACACAGGTGCGGAAGGAGATCCAACCGATGGGTGGCTTGGCAAGGGTAGGCTCCCCAGGTTGTCCCAGAGTCAATTTATCGGGCCGGCGAGACCCCCAACCGCAGGCCAAGGATCCGGGGAAAAACGTTAGTGGTGGAGCAACGTTGGCATGAGGAGGACCCGAAGGGGGGGGACCCCCGGGCCGGCACACAATTAGCCGCGAGGGCAAGGGTCCAGTACAGGTGGCGGGTTACACCAGCACTCACCGCGTATCAGGGGGCTCGAGCGAATCTCGCGGCCTCAGGGATAGAAGAAGCGTAGGACCGGAGACCGGGGCCCGGGGCAACTCACCGCCCGGAGCCGGAGCAATGGAGGCTCAAAGATGTGCAGCACGCCGCCCAGGATGGGGCAGCGGAGCGGAGCGCTCTGGAGTCCAGTGCAGGTGCCGTCTGGAAGCGAAGGACGAGGTCAGCCGCCCTCGTAACAGGCGGGGGAGGGCGATCGCACAGAGCGAGTAGAGCGCCCCTCCCCCACAGTAGGCCGCAAGCCGCGGACCACGGACGCAATCCCTCGGAACCAAGAGCGGGGCCGGGGAAGCACTCGTTCCCGCCCAGCCCACGATGGGTTGTAGCTCCGCAGCAGGAGCGGCTCCGTGGGCGGCGCTCGGACAGCAGGCGCCCGGTCTCACCAGCAGCCCCTCTGATGGGTCGGGTGGTCGTGTCGCAGGGGCAAACAGGAGGATTACAGCAAGAACGGTGCCTCACAGAACGGAGCAGAAGATCAGGCGGCCATCTTCTCTGAGCGCAACAGCGCCCCCCTCTACTACTGATGTTTTTTTAACGGATTAGCGTCAGGGTAGATGACCAGTTTTTCAAAGTATTCTACATAGAGGTTGGCCAAATTTGGAGCCATGGCTGCACCCATAGCAGTACCCTCTATTTGTCCGTAGAAGCTTCCTTGAAATTGAAAGAAGTTTCTAGTCCGTTCCACTTCAGCACACCACATTATAAAAGCACTGCTGACTGGATGACCATCTTGTCTGTCTCTCAGAATTTCTTCGACTACTTCCAGAGTAGCTCTTTGTGGAATAACCGTGTACAAAGATTGTATATCGAGGCTAATCAATAGAAAGTTGTTACAATTGTTGGACAGATTCTCAATTTTATTGATGGTATCCCTCAGGTAACTACTCATTTTCATTACAAAAGGCCTCAAATAAAAATCCACAAATTTCGACAGAGGTTCTAGTATGGAGTTTACCCCTGATACAATAGGTCTACCTGGAATGTTAATTAGACTTTTGTGTACCTTGGGAAGGATGTAAAACACAGGCACACGTCCTTACTTTCTTGTGAGGTATTCTTATTCCTGCTTACTGATCATCTTGGCCTCATAAGCACTAAGTACCTTGGTTTCAATCATGGCCGAAAGGGTGATGGATGGGTCATTGGGTATGGGGCGATAGCTTTTGACATCATTGAGTAACCGTAAACATTCCCCAACATAATCTGTGCGATTAAGGAGGACAATAGCTCCTCCTTTATCAGCTTGTCTCACAATGACATCCTCTGGTCTAGCCAGTTTGAGAATCAGTGCCCTTTGGGTATTACCAAAGTTAGTGATTGGGTATACCACGTTGTTCCAGTTTGAGGACTTCCTTGAGAACTTGTTTCTCAAAAACCTGGGATTCAGACGTATGACTGTGAGAAGGGGCACAGAATGTAGATTTATTTCTTAAGCCCGTGTGATTAAGATTTTCGTAGATATTATCGTTCTGAAAATATTCATTTAGATGAACCTTGCGCATAAAACTATGGAATTCCGATCTAAACTCGAAAGGATCGTGGAATTTTGTGGTCACAAAATTAAGACCTTTGTTTAGTACTTGTTCTTCATCACTATTCAAGGTGTAATTGGATAAATTGATTACCACTGATTCCTCGCCCTGCTGCGAGTTTGTATCTGATTTCCCCAATCTCCTCGGTTGGGTCCCTGTCCTAAAAAAGGACGGCCTTGTCTTTGTTTGTTCTGGTATCGTTGTGCTCGACCTCTGCCAGTCCCCTGTTGGTTACCAGGGTCCGTAGAGCCTGTGCTTCCATCATCACTTGAACTATAAGAAGTGTTGCGGAAGTGAACCCTCTTTTTAGAGGAGGACTGACTATTTGTGCCTTGATAGAAACTCCCAAATTTGTAGCCTTCAACAATATAGGGGAACATTTTTTCATGAGAAAAATTAAAAAGGTCTTTTCTCATTCTCTTGACACGCTCCAAATTTGTGTCATTTTTAAATTGTAATAATTCTTTAAGATGTTGATCTAATTTATTCTTGAATACCTCAAGGTCCAAGTCTGCAAATACAGCATCATCAGGCCGGCCGCCAGATAAGGGTGCGCAAAGCTATGCGTTTGCTAGGCATGATGGCATCTTGCATTTACCTGGTACCTCACGCGCACCTGCGCATGCGACCCATGCAGGAGTGGTTGGCGAAACAGTGGTCTCAGGCAAGTGGTCAGTGGGACGATCTAATGGTCGTTTCACCAACACTAGTACAAAATCTTCGCTGGTGGACAAGAGAAAACCTGTTGAAGGGGTAACCCTTCTATGATCCGAAGTACATGCGAGTGTCACAACGGACACCTCACTAGCTGGGTGGGGGGCCCACTACCTTCACCACACAGCTCAGAGTCTGTGGTCTCATACGGCAGCACAAAACCACATCAATCGACTGGAACTTCTAGCAGTATTCAAAGCCCTTCAAGCGTTCGAGTCTCACCTAGCGAACCAATCGGTGCAAGTCCTGACAGACTGCACTACAGCGATGTTTTACATCAACAAACAGGGTGGGGGGCACACGTTCTCCAAATCTGTCCCGGCTTGCCCAACAAATTTGGAAATGGGCACTCAAACTGAAAATATTCCTATTGTGACAGCACGTTCCAGGGGAACTCCACTCTCTCGCAGCCTCATTGAGCAGAGATCCCCTACCAGAAGAACACGAGTGGCAACTTCACGCAGGAGTCGTAGGACACACCTTCTCTCAATGGGGGTTCCCCAGAATAGACTTGTTCGCTGCAAATGAAAACCAGCAATGCCCAGACTTTGCGTCCAGGTTCTCCCAGCCAGGCTCCAAGGGAAATGCCCTAAGGATGAACTTGTCAGGGAAATTTGCTTACACCCCCTATCCCCCCCAACACCTCTTAATAAGGAAGGGGGTGAACAAGATCCACAAAGAACAAGTGACACTCATCCTAGTTGCTCCTATGTGGGCAAGACAACACTGGTATCCACATCTGCGCAATCTGGCGATGTGTGATCCCATCAAACTCCCGTGCCCATACAATCTGCTCACTCAGCACGGGGGCCTAACAGTGCAACCTCAACCTCACTCAATGAACTTGGCAGCATGGCTTCTGAAGTCATAGAGTTTGGACATCTTAATCTGCCACATAGATGTATGAATATCTTAAAGGAATCAAGAAAGCCTAACACTAGCCACTGTTATTTTGACAAGTGGAGGAGATTTGTGATTTGGTGCCAGTCCAAACAAATAAACCCCATAGAATGTACCTCTTCACACATTCTAACCTACATGCTCCACTTGCTAGATGCAGGATTAGTATTCAACTCCTTTACAGGTCCACCTAGGGGCTTTGTCAGCCTATACCACCTCCCACAATAAGGTCTCATGGTGGAAGGTACCCGTCATCAAGGCATTCATGGAAGGGATAAAGAGGTTCCACCCTCCCATTTCTAACCCGCCGCCAGGATGGGATCTCAATGTTGTACTCAGTAAACTCATGGGACCCCCTTTTCGAGCCGATGCATAAGTCTAGTCTCAAACACCTGACTTATAAGACTGCCTTCTTAGTGGCCATCACTTCCGTAAGAAGAACTGGTGAAATACAAGCATTGTCAGAGCAGGACCCTTTCTTTGTTGTTCAGAAAGACAAACTGGTTTTTACATACTCACTGTAGGTTCTCTCCTAAGTACATCTCCATATTTCATGTAAACCAGTCTATCGTGCTACCGGGTTTCTTCCAGATTCCCACCAGCTCAGCTGAGGTAAAACTCCACACACTAGATGTGCGGAGAGCGGTCTTCTACTATGTAGACCAGACTGCTAAGGAAAACAGATCAACTGTTTGTCTCCACAGCGCCAGGCAGAGAAGGCGATCGCATTTCAAAGATTGCCATCTCTAGGTGGATAGTTGGATGTATACAATTGTGCTATTCCCTATCAAATAAGACCCTGCCTTTTACGCCCAGGGCTCACTCCACGAAGAGTACAGGAGCCACTCAGGCTTTTATCGCAAATGTCCCTCTAGACAGCATTTGCAAAGCAGCTACATGGAGCTCAATACATACTTTCACTCAGCACTACTGCATTGACACTCGTGCCAAGACGGATACACAGGTGGTTCTAAGATATCTGTTCGCCCATGAATCTTCTCCCATACCACCACCTTCTTCTAGCAATGCTCGCAAATATGTGCACAGCATGTGATCTAAGCAGATTCCACAAGCCTCAGAAGGGATGCATGACTCACCGTAATCGTATTTCTGATGCTTGCATCTGCTTAGATTCACATGCGACCCACCCTTCCTCCCCTCTGAGAGATGGCGCATGGATGCTTACAAGCTTGTCTAATACGTATCTGCTTGGATACAACTGTACTCGTGCTACACCTCATGCTACCTCATGTCAGAAAAATAACAATTTTGGGACCTCAATGCGTGAGGGATCATGGGTACAGTGGACGCCACACTAGGGATAGTATTACTGGCACGTCCTGTTGACGTCCCTTTTCAAGTTTCGAAAACAACAACTGTAAAACTCTGCAGCTCCCTCTAGATGTTGGCATATGCATATATATGTACATATATATATATATATTTGTGGCAAAGCGTTGTTCCTTATACAATTCCACACCGTTTCACCAATCTGCACCACATTTTGCATGGTTACCTGTTAGGACCCCTCCGGACATTATTAGCTACATGACATTTGGAAAACCCTCCCCTTTCACTGGATTTCAGCAAAAGTCAACATCAGTTTGTGGGTTTGTGCCTTGGCGAAGAGTTGTCCCTTATACAATTTTTATTTCAATCTATTTATTGGGTATTTATAATGCGCCTATAGAGCAAATGGTGTTTCAAGGCGCAGCAAGACAAAGGGGGGAGGGGAGTGGGATGACAAAAACAAAAATGGTACTACTTGGCCTTGTCATTCGAGTTGTGCAAGTGCAGTAACAAGAAGTGCAAGGGACTGGGGGATGCCGGTCGGTCAGAGCGAAATGCGCTAATGCTAAGGAGAGAAAGAAAGTGCACGTCGGAGTGGGGAGCAATAAGTGGGGGGGGGCATCGGTGAGGCAAGTGCTAAGGGTGGACAAGTGTCGGGGGACTGCAGAGTGTGCTGGAGAATGAAGGTCCACAAGCTAAGTGTGAGGAACAGGGTTGGATGGTCGCAAGGGGTGCAGGCCCAGCCAGGCTAGTGCAGGGTGGAGTGACCCCAGTAGTGAGCCCCGTAGGGCAAGTGCAAGTAATGGGGGGGCGGGCAAGGTCAAGGAGACAAAGTGCAGGGGGTGGACTGGTCGTTGAGGGCCTGGTGCCCTATATGAATCTGAAGGAACCAGGCAGCCAGTCACAATGAGGCAGAGGGGGACATTAGCAGGGGAGGGGGAGAGGGAAGAGAAAAGGAGGGTCTTGAGAAGCTTCCGGAACTTAAGGAGATCCGGCTGAAGTCAGAGAGGGGCAAGGAGGCCATTCCAAAGGGAGGCAACTGTGGAAGAGAGATATCTACCGCCCACTCTGCTTCGAAAAGCATCTGATATGCAGAGAGTTGGAGCAAGAAGACAGAAGGGCTTAAGCAGAGAGGTATTTGGGGAGAGAGTGTTGGATGTAGTGGGGCCGCAGGCCCCAGAAAGTCTTGTGGTTGGTGCAGAGGGTCTTGAACTTGATCGTCGCAGCTACCGAGAGCCATTGGATAGATTTTAGGGCTGAAGAGATGCAGTCCCTGGGCTTGAGTCAAAGGATACGTCTTGCAGTCCTATTCTGGATTAGTTGAAGGGGGTGAAGGGAGGATTTAGGCAGATTGAGGAAGAGGCTGTTGCAGTAGTCCAGCCTAGAGAGGACCAGAGCTCTGGAGACAGAGTTTCTTGGGGATGGTGGGGAACAAGAGTATGCCTCTAAGGAGGTGCAGCTGGAAGTAGGCTGCCTTGAAAAGGTCAGTGTGTGGAGAGAAGGAGTGGAGTCGAAGACGACACCAAGGTTTTTTGCCTCACAGGAGGGTGAAAGGGAGCCCATGGAGGGCGGCCAGAGAGTAGCAGGGATGGAGGGAGCTGGGTCCCACTGAGAAGGATCTCCGTCTTACTGGGATTAAGGCAGAGATTGTTAGTAGCACACCTTGCCTGTATAGCAGTCTCAGTCGGGAGGAGAGAAGAAGAGGAGGCAGTGGAGGGAAGCTTCAAAGAGAGCTGCATGTAGTCCACACCGTTTCACCAATCTGCACCACATTTTGCATAGTTACTTGTTGGAACCCTCCGGACTTTTTTTTTTTTTTTTTTTTTTTTTTTTTTTTTTGTTTTATTTGTGTATATTCAAGAGAATTTTACAAAAGAAGAGCTGTAGAAGTAAGTTTCGCGGTAACTAACCAGGGTGGGACCCTGTAACAGTTGTCATTTTCATCATGTGCTCCAATATTTTTACGGTTGCCAAGAGCCAAGTAATTCGGTCTCCGCTGATCAGTCTGTTCCACCAGGTGACCTCGTCCCACCCTCTATCATCCCCGATTAGATGATTCAAGTAGGCCCCTCTGAGGATCTGGTTTTTCGGGCATGTTAAAAGCAAGTGTCTGATGGATTCGGTGTTGTTCTTGCATAAGCGGCAAGTGCTCGTGTCGGATAAACCTCGGATCTTTCGAATTTCATTTGTGGCCACCAAGTTCAGCCTTATTCTTAGAAGCGCATTCCGTGCCCCCCTATTGGGGAATTTTTGCAGGTACCTCATTGGCTCATTGAGCTTGCGGAATGTTGGAGGCAAGTGCTCAAGTAGTTTGTTTTTTGAGGCAGACTCCTGGGTTTGAATCCAGTCAAGCTCTTTCAATTTTTTGAACACTCTGGTTGGATTTGAGGTGAGGTCGACTTCCGAGCAGGCGACTGAATGGAGTAGGGTCGAATTTGTTTCTTTCCATGCTGCAAGCATTTGCACCTTGCCAGAATTTAACTCCTTATTTAGGAGGCCATGGATTTCCTCGGTCTCATCCATGATGCATTTTCGATAGAGTCTTAGGGAGCTGATGTCAACTGTTGTCTTTAGAGACACTATGCTCAGTTCTCTCCGGATTGCGGCTATGGGTGTTGATTTGGGAAGGGACAGGACCCCTTTCCAAAACACGCTTTCAAGTTTTTGCCAGATTTTACTGGGAATCGTAGGCATAGCTTCTGCTCCGTAAGTAATGGAAGGGATAACTTTCTTTCTGTAGAATTCAATCTCAGGGATGCAAGAAAATTTGCCGAATTTTATGTCAATCGCCTTTCCTTGAGATGTCAGCTTCTTTATTCTGGTTTGGAGGTTGGCCTGCATTGAACTCTCGTGTTTGGAACTGTCCATCAGAACTCCAAGATATTTGTATTCTGTGACTGTCTCAATCACATAATCTTCCAGCCGCCATTTGAAGTTTTCTGCTTTTTTTTTCTGTCCGGACTCCAGGATCATGATTTTTGTTTTTTCTTTATTTATTTTGAGGTTATTTTCTGAAGTGTATCGCAGGAGATTTGATAATTGTCTCTGCAGGCCGATCTGGGTCTGGTCGAGTAATATGAGGTTGTCGGCATACAATAGGTGACTTATTTTAGCTGTGGCCAGGGATGGTGGAAAGGTCCTTGAGCAATCTTCTGAATTTCCATAGTCGCCAATGTAGGCTAGAAAAAGTGCTGGAGCTAAGGGACAGCCCTGTTTCACCCCTCGGCCCGTCTGGATTTCAGATGACAAGTTTCCCATTTGTGACAGGCGGACTCTTAGGCTGGTTTCTGAGTGGAGGGCCTTGATGGGCTGTAGCAACTCATGCGGGCACCCCCAAGCTTCAAGTTTATTCCAGAGGCGATGTCTGTCAACCAAGTCAAAAGCTTGGGAAAGGTCGATAAAGGCCACAAAAATCCTCGGTTTGCCCTCCAAAACCTTGCTTTTCAATGCACTGATTGTAAGTATGTTAGCCGATGTTCCCATATTTCTTTTGAAGCCCGTTTGGAACCTGTCATAGCAGGGAGCCGACTTTGACCAGACGTCAAATCTTTTCAAAAGCAGGCTCCCAAAGACCTTCCCAATGCAGTCCAAAAGTGCTATAGGGCGGTAATTTAGTGGGTCGGTGATGTCGCCTTTCTTATAGATTGGGACGATAACCGCCTTCGTCCACGATGGTGGGAGTGATTTCTGGGCGGCACACTGTGCAAATATAGACAGAATAAGAGGAGCCCATTCCTCTACGTTTTTTTTCAAGTCAACATTTGAGATTCCATCCAGGCCTGTCGCTCTGGAGGACTTCAGCTTTTTGATGTGATCTCTAATTTCCGCCACGTCGTCAAGTTCCAGCCAGTTTTCGTTTTTCGCTTTCAGTTCAGGCAGGCCTGTGGCTTGTGGAGCTTGGAAAAGGGACGAAAAGTGACTGCTTCCGCCATAGCGTTGATGGACGTATTATTTAGAGAAGGTGCTGATGTTTTTAATAGGGACCAGAAGTCTTTCGCTTTATTTCCACAAATTGCTTTTAGCATAGATTCTGCATCCTGCTGGTACAGATTGTGGCGATGATTCTTTACCCAGTTTTTGTAGGCCTTGATTGCTGATATCAGTTGGGCCTGGTTTTGAGGAAGTGATCCAAGCGTCCGTTTCAACCTGCGCAGTTCGCGTCTTTTTGCCACCAATGTTGCGTCGAAAGAATGTCTCGGAGCAGTAAAGGACGGAGCCGACAGTTTTAGTTTTGACCTATATTGGATTAGAAGAGGGACGTAGTCCAAAGTATCTTGTCCATTGGAGTGTAACCCCAGCGCATATTTTTCAGACAAGTCTAGCACAGCTTTCGTTGTCATGTTCAGGCGATTTCCTCGTGAGTTTGGTTCCACTCCTGCAACATAAGGGGCCGGTGGTTTGAAGTGGGATTGCAGAGACATGATGAGCTGGTTATGATCACTCGCTTTTGTCTTGCAAACCTGGAAATCTTTTACCTTGGGGAGAATGTGACGGGAGGCAAAAATGTAATCAATGGTGGCATGGTGAGCACCTTGCTCCCAGGTAGGAGGGCGGTCAGCGTTGGGGAAAACTGAGTCCAGGTTTTCCATTTTCCTTGAGGCCATCAACGTGGACCACAGGCTCCCTCTAATTGAGGCAGGATTCGAGGAAGAAGGTTTGCCCAACTTGAGGTGGTTGTCGAAGCAGTGGGCATTCAGATCGCCGCAGATAATGATAGAAGGAACCTGATGGAAGGCTTGAATTTCGTCTACTAAATTTTCCATCATTGCTAGGTATGTCTGCTGGTTTATAGCTGCTGGGTTCCAGTAGGTGTTAATAATTGTGGTTTGTAAGGGCCTGCAATTTGGTTGCTCTTCCCAGTCGAATAGTACTGCCAAGATTGAGAGGTTGGATACGAGAATGGACTTGTTCTTCAGGCCCATCCCCTGACGGTAGGCAATAAAAAGGCCCGATGTCGGGCGGCCCGCTAATCCTTTGTTTGCTGGAGCCAATATGATGTCATAGCCATCCATAGCAGGAGATTTCCAGAGCCATGTCTCTTGTAAACAGATGATGTCAAATAAAGCCAGATTCGCGTCACTCGGCATTGTTAAATGCAAATGGCCACGGGTGTTCCACGAACAGAGGCGAAGGGTAGATGAGGTTGGGTCGGCGGTTGGAGAGTCCGAGGGCCCTTTTAGCCGACCTGCGCATTGCTATTTTTTCGTGAGTGTAAGAGCCTTTGGGAGCCATGCCCACAGACTCTGGAGTTTGTCTTTTGGGTATTCGTTTTTGTCCAAGGAGATTCTGTTTGTTGAACATTGGGCATCGTTACTAATAACGATGGGAGCGTCGGGTATAGAAGTCACCTTTACAAAATTCGTTGATGCCGAACAAGACCCCCGGCAGTCGAAGGTTTTTTTCAAGCCAGACAAGGTTGGATTTCGGTTTGTAGACGCTATGGCAGGAGCTAAGGGGTTCGAATCGTGGTTTTCAGAAGCTTGCTTTGGATCAGAAAATCTTTTCCTTTCGCTCCTATTTTCGTTTTCTCTACCTTTTACATGGCCACCCATGTTGCTCCCTGGATTTCCTGGCTGGGGAGAGTGGGGTTTCTGATTTAAGTTAATCAAGGTGAACCCAAGAAATGCCAAATCCTCTTCAGCACGAACAATTTCCTTTTTTGCGCTCGCGGAAGCCAAGTGAATGAAAGCTTTTGCTCTATGGTTTGAGTGATAAGGGTCCACTAGCTGTAGGTCTGACGATTTTATCCCCCGAAGAGTTGGAATGAGGCTGAACAGTGAAAGTAGACCTCTTCTGTTTAGGATTATATCGTCTTTGTTTTTGGCGTGCTGTTCCAGCTTTATAGGAGACACTCTTATGTGAGCGTTGACTTTTCGGTATTTTTCGGTTTGCGAAGAAAAATGAGGTTTTGAGTGTTTCCCTCTGTCCTTAGTTTTTTCACCCGAGTGTAGGCTACTTTGGGGCCTGAGATATCTATCTGGTGCCGAGGCGCCAGGCTTCTCTCGCACTTGTTGTATCCCGGGGTTTCGCTTTGAGCGCTCTTTGGCCCCAGGGGTCGTGAACGACACGACTCGAACGCTTGTGGGACTAGAGGGCTTTTGGCTAGGTCCCTGGTGTAATTTCCTCCTGCGTTCTTCCAGGGTACTAAACTTTGGCGATAGATCGACTTCTGATAGATCTTCAGTTAATTTCAGGTCAGCCAAGGCGCCAAGGGAAGGGGGCGAATCAGCGGCACGGTACACCCGTGCTTGCTTTCCTTCCTTCACGAATTGATGAACTTGGGGTCATCAAAATGCTGGGAGATATTCATCAGGTCCGCATCTGCCAGAAATTCCTCCGACGAGCAAGGTGAGGCTTTGTTCTGGTTTTGTAAGGCAGGCGGAAGCACCAGAGTTTGAACCTTGTTTTCCGCAATCTTGGATTGTATAGTTGGTCCTGCGATCCCCGAGGGAACTTGTTTTTCTTTTTGGTTTTGTTTTTGGACCACGCCACTTTGTGGAGGAGGTATTGATAATGTTGGAGAGAATATTGAGAATGCACGTTCCTCTGTTCCCTTCACAGAAGGTTGAAGTGTGGACAGTGACGGCGGTTCATCGGTGATGTCAATAACTTCCTGGGATGTTAATCTATATTCAGCCGCAGGGATGGACCTTTGGATGTCAGTGGTGGTGGGTGTTGAGGGAGGAGGAGCCCACCTTTTTTGTACGCCTGCCCCGACTTCCATCTGGTTTTCTGTGGGGGCATCCACAAAGATTTTAGTTCTTTTTGCTGCGTCCAGTTGTAAGTTTGACAGTTTCCCGTCAAGGGCGGTAATGTAACCTTCTAGGAAAGTCAGTTTTGTGAGCATCGTCGCTTGAATCGAGGTGTGATCTTTTAATGACTCGTTTATCCCCTCGTACAGTTTGGTGAACGGATTTAAGGCTATCGTGACCGCTGACATAATTGAAAGGAAATCCCTCTTGTTTTGCGTAGGAGAATCAGTTTGATGCGCTGCTTGCTGCATATGATTTTTCGGGTTTGGGGTGGTTGATTGACTCTCGTTTAGAAGTCTTCTTACTACAGAAGAGGATGTTATCTCTAAGGATTCACTAGTGGACCGGTCCGGATGAGTCAGTTTGTTTTGAGGAACGGATGGTAGGCCAGCCCGACCCAGGCGGGATTGCTGCCTTATGTCTGCTGAGGCTTTGCATAGGGCTTGAGGTGTAGTTTCGAGCAACCGAGCCTTTGTTGGAGCCACCACCTTTTGAACAGAGGGAGTGGTAAGATGAATAGGTTGTGGCAGAGCTGGGGGTGGGCAACCCGGCAGATCCTTGATTTTCTGCTTTGTTGGATGAGAAGGACTGTGGATCTGGCCAAGTAAGTTTAGTTGATTGTCCTGGACTGTACTCCCCATAGGGATCGAAGAAGACTTATAGTTATGGTTAGTCAAAGAAGTTTGGGCGGCCAAGCCCATTTCGCTTTGTTCTGGGGTTGAGGTTCGGCTGGGCAGGGCGAGAGAGGGGTCCTTCGGGGTTGAGCCTGTGGCGTTTGAATCGGAGAATTTAAGGCCGTTTGTGGCTCAGAGGACTCTTTCACCTTTGGCTGTTGGTCTAACGCCGAGGCCCTTTTTCTAGATTTTTCTGGAGGGTGGCACGTTTTAACTGCTTCTAGGATTTCCTCATCGGTAAGGTCCTCTTGTCTATTCCGTGTGTCCGGAGCAAAGGCATGAAAAAAGTCTGTTACTAGACTAGCCACTGAGGGCTTTATGGACTCAGGATTCCATAGTTTTTTTGCGGGTTGGTCCGTTTGTTTAGTTTTACCCGACGCTATGCTTGTGAAGATTTTTTTTTGCATTTTTTGCTTCTGTGGACCTTTTCTAGTGAGAGTGCGAGGTTTTCTGGAATCCGATGCCTCCACCTCCTTCCGACGCCGTTTTTCGGGATTTAAGGGTTCTACACGTGGAGGGGGGTACGGCTCCGTGAGCAGACTAGGGTTTCCTTCAAGTGGTAACTCATTTCGAGGGATCGCGCCCCTCCGGTCCACCGGAGGGCGCAGACAAGAGTCCTCCCGGAAATCAGGGGCAGATGTATCAGAGCCCGAGTGGACTTGTGCCTCGATTTGTATCGGGGCATTTGCGGTGAAGATGTGAGGACATGAGTCAGCTATCAAGACGTTGTTTTTCCGCTGCCCCAAAGGAGATGTTACCAAATGGTCGGGTAAGTGCACAGGCGGCGTTTGCTTTGCCGTGGGGGGGGATGGGAAACCCTCTCCCCCCAGTCCTCACTACTCAGAGCTTCAACAGAGGCCGCCTCCCTAGCGACTTCAAGCTCCGCCCCCTGGGTGGGTCCCAGTTTGCGGGCGATTGCAGACGCCCCCCCCGCTCACGGGCCTCGGTCCTCCCTCCGGAGGCATCCCAGGCTCGGAGCTGTGGGGGGGGAAGCCGCGATTGCAGAAGTGACGACGGGAGTCGCTGAGCCACAGGACCCAGGGGTGAGTGAGTAACTTCGGCGCACTGTGAATCATCGCGGAGGATTTCTGAGTCCACCTGACTTCCTCGAACCGTTATGGTAGGGGTTTTTCTTGCGGCTGGGTCTTTGTTTTCTTTGTTCTCGGCCCGCCGCCGAAGGGCTTGAGATTGTGGTTGTGATTGTGTTTGACAATAAGTTGTATCCGGGTTTGAGAGGCTCGAAGCACCACGTGGAAGGAGGGGTTGTTTTTGTGCGAGTCGAGGACGTGCACTTCTAAGTAAGCGGCCCTCCTCAAGGTCTATAGAATCTGGCACGGAAACAGAGGCGAGGCCCAAAAGAAGTGGGGTTTCAAGAGCGGTTGCCATGACAGCCATGCACAGACTGCCAGAGACTGCACACTCGGCGGTCCGCTCCGCGGAATGAAGGGTTCTTGTAGGTGCAAGCAGGTAGTAGCGCCTCCCACAGGATCAATGGAAACAGTAGAGTGACTGCCAGAGACTGCACACTCGCAGCCACACTCCGCGGTCCGCTCCACGGAATGAAGGGTTCTTGTAGGTGCAAGCAGGTAGTAGCGCCTCCCACAGGATCAATGGAAACAGTAGAGTGACTGCCAGAGACTGCACACTCGCAGCCACACTCCGCGGTCCGCTCCACGGAATGAAGGGTTCTTGTAGGTGCAAGCAGGTAGTAGCGCCTCCCACAGGATCAATGGAAACAGTAGAGTGACTGCCAGAGACTGCACACTCGCAGCCACACTCCGCGGTCCGCTCCGCGGAATGAAGGGTTCTTGTAGGTGCAAGCAGGTAGTAGCGCCTCCCACAGGATCAATGGAAACAGTAGAGTGACTGCCAGAGACTGCACACTCCCAGCCACACTCCGGACATTACTAGCTACATGACATTTGAATACCCCACCCCTTTTTGCCGGATGGATTTCAGCACCTTCACACGAGACGGTTGCCTGAAATCGGCAAAACATCAATGTGCTTCCGACACAAGGAACAAACCTCCAGGTCCAAGCCCTAGGATCAGATTCAGGATATGCTTCCTGGCCCAGTTACTGAGTTCAACTTAATCAATGAAGTGGTGAATGCCGATGA
This sequence comes from Ambystoma mexicanum, assembly GCF_040938575.1. Lineage (NCBI taxonomy): Eukaryota > Metazoa > Chordata > Amphibia > Caudata > Ambystomatidae > Ambystoma > Ambystoma mexicanum. Next base: position 658,945,090 of record NC_090935.1, on the reverse strand, counting down.
AGCTGTATACTATCCAACTGAATTCCTCAACTCACTCGACGTCCACCCCCGGGAATACCACACCATCACCTTCGACTGAAAGTTGGGTCACTCATCATGCTACTTTGCAATCTTGACACACCTAGGCTATGTACTAGGCTATGTAATGGCACAAGGCTGGAAGTAAAAAAATTGCTACCCAATGTAATTGAAACAACAGTGTTCACCGGGAAGGAAAATAAAAAATATTGTTTATATACAAGTTTTACAATGAACATGTACTTTAGTAATATTGAACCAGTAGTTGGCACCGTTGACATCATGTCACCCATCATGCTGCTTAGAATACTTCATGTTGTTCTCACGTACAGTTATACTTTTCAGAATGACCTTTTAAGAAGAACAATAAATTGTGCTGTGTAGTCTTTGAAAAACCATTTTTAAAATGAGAAATAATCAAAACATTTAGTGAATTTTTCTCTTCACCATTCTTATGGAGCCTTTACGAAAAACGCAAAGCTACCTAAGGTATTTCTAACAAATAGTACCTATAAGAATATAAAATCCCGGGCAACGGGGGGGTATATCAGTTAGTGAACCATAAAAAAAACCTTGCAGCTCCTTTTCATTTGTCAACATTTACTTCAAAATTCTGCGATGAATGTGAAAAAGTTAGCAGAAAATTGAAATGTTAAGCCATAAAAAAAGAAAGAAAACCTCTCCCGTCCTCAGGTTTTCTGCTTTTCTGCTGCGTTATTGCTGGTTGGAACCTTTATAACTCGAGAGACTAATCAGTTAACCAATCGTCTCAACCAGGGTTCCCTCTGTTTTCTTTGTTACATTGCATTATAAAGCGTCTTTTATTTAGGAGCCCGAAAAACACTCATTCACAGGACTCTGCAAATGCCCCCGAGCAGGAGGCAGAGAGGTAGGGTGACCAGACCAGAATAGCGAGACCAGCAAGCCGACCAGCCGGCAGAGTGCATGGGCCGATCAGCCCACATGTACCGGAGCAGCTAAATCCTCGAATTAAGTCACAGAGCACAGGACACAAGATACGGAGCGTACTTGCTCTAGTGCCAACAAACAAATGCAGCAATAGCAACATTAAATCTGCTACAGCCCCTATGTGCAGAAGGGAACAGTGAATGGAAATCAAAGTTTTAAGCGCTGCAGGTGCAGTCCTGGAATCCTCATTAATGATTAGCAGTAATGTGAAAGGAAAACGACAGGTAACAGCCCACTTACGGCCCGCTCCGAAATGTATTTGAATAAGGAAACAGTGAAACTTAGTCCTGTGTATTTTAATTTGGGGTAAATTATTATGCATTTTGTATGTGATGTACGGTATTAATAGTGTGAAAAGTTTACTTGTAAATAAAATAAAACTGTTATTTTTTAAAATAATAAACGTAATTTCTTAGCACTCCTTAGCCACCTCCTGTGTTGCAACCCTAAAAGTTCCCAGCAGTCAACCAAATGATGCAGTTATTCCTGTAGGCTTTTATCCTGGGTAGCTGAAGGTTTTTCCCTATTATTGCTTTGCCATCAGTTATCTATGGTAAATTGCAATTAAAGATGACATTTTCTGCAATGATGAAGGTAGTAGCATATTTTTGCTGAAGAATGTTTTGAGGTTGCTCTTCAATTTCTAAAGAATTTGTTTTCTTAAATGTAACACATTTTATTAGGAACTACATTTGTGCTCTGGTTGTAATCTAGACACGCTTTGATTAGATGTAGCTGAAGGGCAATCTTGTTTGATAAGGGAGGTTATTGGGTTTTCTTCAGCCTGTTAAGTTGGGTTAACATTTATTATTTTTAGCTCATATAATTTGTTTTGTTAGTAAACGTTTAGTGTAGTAGATCTTTTTCTCGGTTTATTTTATGAATGATAAGCTTTCTCTCCCAAAATGTAACAGATTTAAACATGTATAATTTCCACTGCACATTTCAGTGTTGAATGCTTTTGGAGGTGACTTTGGTGGCATTCATAATATTTGTTGCCCTCTTGTTTAGATGCGGCATCTTTATGTGGTCATTGATCAGTCCCGAACAATGGAAGATCAAGATTTAAAACCTAACCGGCTTGCTTGTACTTTAAAGGTATGGAATACTCTTAATTCCAAATACGGTGAAGGCTGTCAATAATGTATCTCACACAATTTAGTGAGTGTTGTGTGTTTTAATTGACTCTTGAATTTTCGTGACATTTGAAAGGTTTTTGGCATGCTGGCAGGACAGTAAAGGCAAATTGTTACCAGTGAGCTCATAGTACATGAGCCTGTTGATGGGTTGTTGGAAGGCAATAACTCTGGTTGTTTTGCTATCTTTTATTATTTTTGTTAAGATGACTTTTCAGAGTCCACCTTGAGGTTTGATTCTGAGAGGCCAACCTATTATGGTGAACAGGAATGACACTGAAGCATAGATAGACCCAATCAAAGTAAGGGAGCAGAAAGGCTTAGACTCAGGAGAGGTTTGAAAGAGGTCTATGGCTACAATGAGACACCCACAGAAACTTCCAATAATTCAAATATACAATTATTTATGATGCCTTTTATACACTCTAAACAATGAAGACCTCAGGTAAGTATTATCATATACGTATACACATCCACTTTGGGGGGCCTCTGTATAGAACCCCTACACTTTACCCTTTAAGACAGTTAAGCAACAGTATTATTATAAGAAACACTTTCAATAATTGTATGGTAAAGCAAGTGAAGAGTTAGAAAAACAGTAGATTCAAAACCAGTAAACACATGTAAGTAAGCATGTAGAAAAGTATAGTAAAATACGTATGAGCAATCCTAGAATTAGAAAACATTAGGAAGTCCAGCCGTGAGAGTTCCCTAAAGTCACCAGTTCACAAGTTCTACTGTTTGGGTAGGTTTAGTATTGGATCATGCAATGCCAGTGGTTGTGGTAAAGTGTTCCACCAATCGAGTAAAGTTCAGGTAAGTGTCTCTCCCAGTCCCACCATGCTAGGGAAAGCCCAGGGGAATACTTGACCCAGACTACCACCAATCTTATTTAGGCAAGGGAGGGATAGGGCCAGGATATTATGCCCATGCAACCCTATTAAGGAATGGGGGGGAGGTTATGGAAGTGGGGGAGGGTAGGAACAGGTATATTAACTTAACCCCTTAATCAAATAATCTGCTTTCTAGGTTTGGTCCCGTTCAGCGAGGTCCAGGGGTGGCGAATGCAGAGGTCGTTTTCAGACGACGGATTTAGTTTTGGTCAGTCGCGGTAGCTGTATTGCAGTACCAAAGACTGCCCAACAGGGCACCCTTAGCATGAAAGGAGGAAGACTCCTGCAGAGCATGTGCCCCCAGTAAACCTCCTGGCAGCGAAGAAGATAGTATTCAGCGGGAGTCAGCACAGTGAGATGGCGACAGGCGATCTTCGGATTGCGAGCAAAGGAGCAGATTCTGCACAGCTTCTGTTGGGACTGGAAGGCTAAAAATCCAGGAGGAAACATCTTGTAGCACATGTTGAAGATCTTCCAAGGATGCTTTCGGAACGACGATGGCTGGAGCAAGTTGGCCCAGGAGAGAGCTGGTCAGTCCACAGGGTGGCCCAGGGACACTTGGGAAGGCTCAGTAGGAACGTATCTTCGACTAGGGATCGAGACTGGTGGTTCCCACCAATCCAGGGGTCTGGGCACTGATGAGGGCCTTCTTGAGATCGGGATTGAGGAGCCGGGTTTGACCAGGACTTGGCTGGAGACTGTTGAGCTGCAATGGTTGTCCTCAGGTCTTCAGATGGCTGCACTTGTAGGGGTCTTGGCTTCTACAATGATCTGTCGAATGCCTGCAGGAGTCCTTCTTTCATCCAGGATTTTACCACCAGGTCCACCAATTGTAAGGATCTCCACTTTTCAAACTGACAATCGTGGACAGCCATTGGTCAAACATTCTGGCCAGCAAAATACCCTCAGGGGCATGGATGTGGATTTGGACCAGAGAGTCCAAACCCCCACATCAGTGTACGCACACGCACGTGCGCACACACGCACGTGCGCACACACGCGTGTACGCACACGCACGTGCGCACACACGCACGTGCGCACACACGCACGTGCACACACACACACACACGTGTGCACACACACAGCAATTTTAGAGTATATGGTGCTCTTTATGGCATTTTACGGTAAGATGCAAAAGTGCAGGAGTAAAAACCAAAAACAGTAGAATTATATCTGTGGACATATTGTTATGGTAACCACAAAGTTACAAAAGAAAAGTTTAAAATGATGCAAAGTAAATCCTCTAAGGGAGACATAGCCTTAGTACTGATATTCTTAGGGACTGATACGTTTCCACATATAAATTAGCACAAAGCAAGGAAGGTAAAGCTGAGGGCTTTACTTGCCACCAAAAAAGTCAGGATAGCAGCCAACAGTAGAAAAAGGAAAGGGTAAAGGGTGTCCCATAGAAGAAAAAGATAATCTTTCCTAACAATTTTGGGTAAGAGTTTCTTCATTAATTATCACATTCATTTTTTTATTTCTTTATTTGGCATCAAGTGACATACCTTTGTGTGGATATTGTAGAATGTGTGCCATATCTATTTCGCACCTTTGTGATTAGATCATGTGATGAAGGATCAGCTGAACACTCTAGACAAAAGCCGAGTTCAGCAACCTTGTTTTGCACACAATCATTTGTTTGGAGGCCTATAGACTTCAGGAATTTGCTAAAACTCAAACTGGTATAAATTGTGACAATGGAGGACTCCGCGATACACTCAGACAGCCAACCCTTCCTCCTATGTGTCCCTATTTTTGTGATAGCCCACATGAGGCCCACAGGCTACATGAAGCCCACATCTATTGCACACAGTTATTGCATGTGTTTGGATGGGCAGCTAAGAGAACAATTATTTAAAAAATAACCTAACTAGAGGCCACTGTTTTCTTCAAGAATCCATGGCCTAATAGAAAGTGTTCAGGCTATAGGGCCATTCACTTCTTGCCTCAATTCTTCGGGTTGTAACACCCAGTTATCATCTTGTCCTCTATCGTGGGGATCAGGGGTCGCCCAGCTCACCTCTCGACTGCCTGGTTCCGAAGGATATTGTAGGCTACTCACTTTTTGTCACCCCTACCAGCAAGAATTTCTCTTCTCCCCCCCCCCCCCCCCCCTTGTATAATTATTTTGGACTCTCTCCTTTCAGCCAAGGTTTCTTCCTTCTTGCTTTGAGGTGTCATGGAGAAATACACCACTCGGTCAAAACTTCTAGGAAGAAAGGCACAAGTTAACATGGCAGCCATTGGGTTCTGAACTTTTACAATCGAGGAACAGACTAGTACATACATGCAGGGAGCAATTTTACTTGTTTTCAACTGCAGGGGTAAAGCCACATACTCCCTCAAACCAGCAAGTATTTCTTCCAGCTTTTGCTTAGACTGTGACATTCTCACTCGCCAGCCACAGGTCACCCTCCTGGGCCAAATTGTCTACCACGTAGCAGGTTCTTGGTTCTCCCTCTTGGTGCTCGGCTCCTACTAGGTCTGAGATACAGTACTCAAGAAGCTTACAGCTCTCATCCTCCCTCGTTGTCCGGTCTTTGCCAGTGTGTAATATATAACCCAGAGCAGCAGGCTTCAAGCACTCTTCCTACTGGCTCCTTCTCTGCTCTCAATGCTTTTGAGAAGTTTTTTCTCCCAGTGTGATACCTACATTTTTGTGTTTGTGTTCCTATCTCTTTGTTTATGAGAATACTCAATGCTTTTGAAACACTGACACTGTCTTTCCCGAACTCCAGCTGTGTGCTTCTATAGTACTCTCGATTATCTTGGCCACACAACTCCAGGTAGGAGTCATCCAAGCCTTTTTTATTTGAGACCTGGGAATTAAGGCCTACCTCTAAACAGCTGCTTTGAGGTATGATGTGTCTGCCTGTTTTATTCTCCAGCTGGTATTCATTATTTCCCCCTGTTAAGTAATTGGATGCAATTATCTGTTTCCCCTTGATGGTCATCTTGGAGCTAAGTGATCGGGATGATATGCAACATTGGAGGCAGACCTCCCTTGATCCAGCAAGTCACTTTGCTTTGGTGAAGCACACTCGCTCAAACACTGGCACACTCGCCAGCTTGATAGCTGGATTCGGCCTGCAGCCTGAAAGGTGGTTTTGCTTAATGGCTTCATTTAATCCCCTAATCAACGGAATCTGCACAATAAAACCCTGACGCATATGGGTAACCCCATCTGTACTTTGCCCCCTTCTCTTGGAGCCACCTGTTGAGGGGCCCGCACTTCTTGCAGCTCAATCGGGTGTGTGCTGACAGGCATTGTAATATGGCGACCCGGAAATCTCTGTAATCGTCGATATCCCCATACGTCGCGCCTTCTCAAGGATTCTAGCCTTATCACTGTAGTAGTGCAACCGTGCCAGGACCGAGCACAGTCCTCTGCTTCCCCCCCCAGCAGGGTGCACTCTGCCAGTGTCACCTGTTCTCCCTCTTTAGTCCAGGTCCATGGGGGATTCCCCTTCCGTCTCCCTCAGCCCGAAGAACTAGAGGTTGTTCCGCCTCTCCCTGTTCTCGATATCCACCTTAAGACGCAGTTCCTCTTCCTGTCTTGCCACCTCCAAGAAGTGGGCCTCCGTCTGTGCCTTTGAGGCCTGGTTTTCCTAGACCCTCTCCCCTCTCCCCTCTCTCCTCCAGGGTAATCATCTTTGCCGAGAAATCAGCCACCGCAGCCCCTATATCCATCGACATTCCTCTGATATCTACCAGGATGGCCTGGATATCGCTTTTAATTGTACCAATCTTGAATGAGCAAGTGTGGGGGTCCCCCTTGTCCCTTGGCCATCCTAATCTCCTCATTGTCCTGATGGCGATATGTGCAAGGGCACCTCTCCAGCTCATCCACCTGTGTCATCTCTTATCCACGCGAGGAGTTGGAACCCCCTCAGGTCAATTCACTGCTTTCCTTGTCCTCTCCCAACCTCAATGTCCCCGCACATCCAAGGGGGGGGGGCGCACAGGCCCAAAAAGAGGATTTCATCTGGCCTTACTTTGCTGGGCAACCCCGTCAATGGGGCTCTCGAAGCTTGTCTTTCTCCCCCTACAGTCCGGTCTACTCCACACTGCCCCTGCCTCACAGGGGGGTTCTGCTGTACCACTGGTCCAGGGGCCTCACTCTGCTCTCCATGCCACTAGGCTTCCACGGCTATTAACCACTACAGTACCTCCTCTTCAGTCTGTCCTCACCTTGCATCTCTGGATCGCTCTTGACAGACCTCCTGGGGGTAGGGGTTGGAGCACCTGTCTGCCACCCGCGCCCGTAGACGTTCTCTTAGAGGGTCCCACAATGCTCTCCCCGGTGCCTGGAGCACACTTACAGGGCCACACAGTGCTTTTAGTGGTGACCGCTGGTCTCAGGGAGGTATGCTGTCACTACCAAGGTGCCGGTGTTCCAGTGGCTGCGTTTTGCTCCCTGAAACCTGGGAACCCCCTCTCTCACCTTCTTAGCTCGCTGGAGGGTTGCACCACTGCTAGGTCACTAGTAGTTGGGTCCTTTTGCCTCCAGGCCTATCAGCTGCAGGGGGACTGCCTCTCGCACTGCTTTTACCATGGCAGCCTCACATGCGGCTTCTCACTCACTTATCCCACTTGCTTCACCTTCAGCACTGCCATGTTCCCCGCCTCCTTCAGCATGAATTCTGGGTCAGTGGCTTCCTCAGTGTTCACCCACCTGCGGTGCTGTCGCTCACAATCTCTTGCTGGATTCTCTGCGCCGAGATCACTTCCTCCACTTGATCTGTAGCAGCTCCAATCACTCCTTGGGTTCAGCTCTGCTGCTGCCTGGGCTGCCCAACGTCCCGCCTCCAATCCGTTCTGCGGGTCAGGCTCTGTGTGGCACCACAGACTGCTGGGGCACTCTCTGCCGCCGCTCCCGCACCTTAAGGGGTTGCTTCCTTCGCTGCTCTGTCTGCCCCCAGGCAGGCTCTGCCCACTACCACACTGGCCACGCTGGCTCTTCTCCGCGCAGTCTGGACCATAAGCATGAGGGACAGAAAAATGAATATATTTGTGTTTTTCACACAGAAATGTGCAGTACCTTGGAGTGGCTTGAGGAGAATATTCCGCATGACGAAATGTCGGAAGATGGCGATAATAATGGTACACTGTTCTCTGCATAAGCAAATTAATAGTCAGTATTATGTGTACTTAACATGTGTACATTTATTTTTAACAGACCATGCAAAGATTGAAGAGATTCCACCAAAAGACACAATGCAAGACACCTTGCAACACATAGAACAGAAAGTGGACATGCTGAAAGAGAATTTCAATGGTTTAAGGCAATTTGTGGAGGAGCACGTCAAAGGAAAAATTAGATACCACTGTAATACCTGTACCTGTCCCCCCCCCTCCATGTCCCAGTGAAGTATCCCCAAACCCTTCGACGAAACTTCCAACCCTTCATCCCCTCACAACCATCCTCTGCAAACCCCCAATTCCCTTATATTTGTTTCAGTTTCTGCTTCGCTCTCTTTACAATAAAAAAAGTTGTTAGTTTTAATAAAATTGTTTGTGTCTAATTTTTTTTTAAGAAACAGTTAAAATGGCTGCGGACAGCGGGCCTGTCCAGCCTGTCCGTAATTAACAAAATATGGATGTCGTAAAGACACTACACCTATCCGTAGCGTTCGCAACCAAGATGACTGTAGAACACAGGAGGTGTCCGGGATGTCCGTAAAATAACAAAATGGGGCTGTCCTATCTGTACCGTTTGCAACCAAGATGGAAATGTCCGTAGTCAAACAAAATTGAGGTGTCCTAAGGACGCTATACCTGGACGTACAGTCTGCAGAACATCTACGCACATGCGCACCATACCCGTAAATCCTGCGACCATTGCGCCTGTGCATAACTGTCCGTGTCACTTGTGTCGCACTTTTAACTAGTTTCAGGACCCGAACACTGTCCGTAGAACACCTGCGCGCATGCGCACAACCGTTCCTGTGCATTTGGTGTCCTGCGGACACCCATTCCCTTCGCGGGCATGTTCACGACGTCATCATGTGACCGCACCCACGCTGAGCGTGTGTCCTAATTTGCGCACTTTGTCCGCTTCCCCAACATTTTAAAAGAACTTATGCAGACAATCCAAATTATTGTACAGTAAAAAATCACCATTTCACATGTTCCAGACATTGGCCCTAGCGTTCCACAGGTTTTGTGTAACTTTTTGATTGCTTTTGAGTGAGCGATATGGTCACAAGGCGCATCCCTCTACCCCTATAAAAGGCCACACCTCAGAGCTCATCTTCATTGTACTTCTGGCTATTGCAGAATGACGTTTGCTGCCTTTAGTCCTCTAGCTGAGATTACCTCACCAACCGTAATGGCATCCATGACTGCTGTTGCTACATCTGCCTCAGCACCACCCCCCAACCCTCCACCACCACCCCCCCCAAGGGCCTGCAGAGGGGAATATGCTTGAGGACGTAGAGAATGAGGATGAAGAGAATGAGGTTGAGGAACTCCCTACTACCAGCACTTGCCGGGTATCGTGGGTGTGGCGGTTGTTTACCGTTATCACATACCAAAAGCATGTGCGGACAAGGTCACCTGTAGCCAGTGCAAATTAGTGCTGAGTCGTGGGAGACGTGGTGCATACGTGGTGCATACAGCTTTGATATGACGTCCATGAAGCGACACCTCATTCCATGGTGCGGACATGCGGTACATTGTACCATGTAAAGAACGTAGTAGGTTGAGTTCCTCAGCAGCATCCACCGTTTCCGATCCTCTCACCACAAGAGACACTCAGCTGCTTCACAGGCCATTCGCGATGCTGTTGACCCTTACCTTTCGAGGGTCACAATATTGTGTATGTACTGCGACGCAGTACTCTGCAGGGGGGAGAGTCTTCGAAGTGATTTCAAGGAGCACCAGAAGAGCTGCTACCTACCTAAATAAGGCTCACCCTACATCTTCCTCTCTCCACCTGCCCTTATCCCCATGGTTAGTGTCCCTTCCTTACCCTCCTTTTTCCTCCTTTCCTAGTGTGTCGGGTGTACAAAGAGCCACAAAAATATATAAAACAAAGTTAAAAAAGGCTCTTTTCAGAGCCGCCTTTCTCAGTTTAAAAATAGAACTATCATGTAAACGGTGCAGGCCCCTGCGCGTTTTTTAAAAGTCAGCGGAGACTCCTAGGACCGATAAAATGTTGGGGTGCAACCCTAACAAAACCAATGCACTTTCCTCTGGGAGTAAGTGGTGGCTCTGAAAAGAGCCTTTTAGTGGTGTTTTGTGTTTCAATAACTTGGATTCGTCAACATATAATGCAAAATAGATAACCATACTTCCAGAAAAGGTTGCAATGCATTTTGTACATTTCGAATAAAAATCTGATTGCCAGCATATGTAAGATGGACTCTATCTCTGCGAAAATTGAATGTGCTACAAAACCTATTTTCCTTGTGGAAAGACGACATGCCAACACTTCTTAGAAAGGCACAAACAGCCTTATTGACATTGCGCCTCGCTTTCTCCATTTGTGGACCAAATGAAGAACAACACAGCCACATTTGTCTTCGCGCAATACGTGAAAAAATTACTTGGCAATTTTGAAACATGTCCATCACCTTCGCAGGTCCTTACTTCATTGTAAATTGCAAAGAAATTCCGGACACATGTCCTAAACTGTTCCCTCCACAATGAATTATAATTATGTCAGGATGACGCTCTGTCTGTAAAGTAGCACAGAGAGGTACCAAGTCCAGCCACTTCATTCCACGCACTTCATGCCAGTGCACTTCCACATGAGGGAATCCAATGTCTGCAGATATCCCACAACGTTCTGCATGCACCTTCAACCAATGTATCCATGAGTCTCCCAAAATCCATATAATCTGTTTTCGAGCACACACATCCATAGCTGTCTGTTTTCCTCTCAGGAAAAAGACGTCCTCACTAAATCTCTCCGTACACAAAACACCCACTAAACTTTACTGACCAATCCCTAGCTCTGCTCATTCTCATTTGCATGCCTCTCCACCCCAAAATCCCCGTATGTAATGCGCGCTGTCCAGACTACCGCCATGTCCGCGGACATGTAGGCGATCTGAGCGTGGCGAATGTACATTTAAATAGTGTTCCCCATTTCCCCTTTAAGGTGGGCTCTGAAAAGAGCTGTTTCTTTTGCAGGTGCCTGACAGACACCGGTTTTGTATTTTTAGGTTTTTTTTTCTTAGTTTACTCCTAAAATCTTCACATAACCTGTTCCAAAGCAACCCTTACATTCCCAAAAAAATGGCATTTCCCAAAAAAGATAAAGAAACCCCAAATAAGCTGCATTACTCGAAACGATGTTCTCGTGGCTACAGAAAAACATACCAGTTCTTAGCATGAAAGCTAGCATGCCTCGATTGATTGCACACCTAGCAATGCTTTGATCAGGAGAAAAAACAGAACTGTTGTCCCATTTTGCTCTAGGAATTAATCCAGAAAAAATTACTTTCGCAGTTGGCAAGATGTTGATTACTGCTTCAACCAACTGTTCCAAATCTCCCAACTAAGTAGGGGAACTCACGTAGCCCAAATGGAAAGCATCATAGTGCAAAACGACCACATGTGGACTGTTGATCCTATGCATATCTTTGCAAACAGTCGCAGCGCTCCACATCACCTCACTCCTCTAATATCAAAATTGTTTGCCACATGCCTGCATTGAGAATAGTGCTGTAAACCATGGACAAACATATCTCTGAGCATCAATACCCTGACTGTCTCCATCTCTGCCATCTTCACTAGAGACACTCTCTTTCTACACAAATCAACACATCAACATCTGATACGCTTATCCCTACAATCCCCTTTCCATGCTGGATTTGCTGTAAAACCCTGTATGTGGCACGCCCTACCCGTGGACAGGCACAGTGTCCGTGCGGCACGTAACTCTTAGCCAGCCCTTCTACCCTTTCCACATCACTCACAAATCCATTCCCTCATTGGACACAGCTAAGCAGTCACACAACCATCCACCAATCACATCCAAGACCTCTACATCTAACTCCAGCATCAGAGTTTTGCACTTCAAATGTACTGTTGATCACTCTGAATACAAGTCCCATATCATTGGAAAGCACCTACTACAAAAACTACTGTGCAAGTCTCGAAGATTTCTACTTACAGCTCGATGTATATCCACATGCATGATTACAAAGTACAGGTATGCATATTTTATTCAGAGTACATGTACAACTCTTATGAATCAATATAAAAAAGTAAAGCCACTAAATCTGCATAGCCAATACATACATGCCAACCCTCCCGATTTATGCGCGAAACTTGATTTCTCATTAAAAAATGTCACCATTTTTTAGAGTCTCCCACCTAAATTAATGCTAATCCCAATGTGATTGTATGAGAAAAATAAACGTTCCCGATTGCTGTGGTGAAATCTCCTTCTCGGGTGCTCCCGATCGTTTGCATGTCCTAGTTATAATATGAAATTATTCAAATTTTTCCCATCTACTATAATGAACTATCACTTCCAAACCTCTCTGCTATCTACAACACAGCTGCAAAAAAACAAATGAATTTCATGAACTTAAAATTGTACTAATTCGCGAAGCAGGTTGAACTAACGTACTGCAAATAACATATAAAGGCTGCACATAGTCAAATAAAATGGTTGCATACACTGTGTTCAAATATCAACCGAGAATACTACCACGAAAACATAAAAGTTAACATGTACATTAATATCAGTGCTATAAACACACAAAATTACTAACTTCTTCCTTTTACAATTGCAGTGAAGACCACGCTCCTGAAAATCAACAGCATCTAAACTACAAACAACATCTCTGAAGAAACCTGCTCATTCTACAAAAAAAGTAAGTGGATTAATACCTTTATATTCTTACTGTTCCTTAAAGAGTGTGTAGGTCATTCATGTAATTTGCGCACCAAAAAAACCATTGATTTCTGCACCATTCTGCCCATAAATCCCCATTTAGTAAACGGAGATTAACAGGCAGAATGGCACAGAAATCCCCATTTGTTTGTAACACAAATAACATACTGAAGCCTTAGAATGTTAGTACTACAAAACAAATAACTGTTTTAATTTTATACAATTATGTTAACTATGAATGCTTCTCCTCACCACTAGCTCACTTTCTACTCTCATCTGAACCAGAGTGTGTAGTAACATACAAACAGAAAAATAGCCTTCCCAACTCATTGTAACTGCCCAATGCACATTCACACACCACCACAAACAACTTCCCCATCAAACTCATACAGGCATACAGGCATGCACACATACATTGTAAAATGGACCAACCCATACCTTATTTTATTTTTTAACAGACCCCAAAGAATGCCTACCAAAAAGCAAGTCTTTAGAAAGGAACACAGAAATGGAGCAAATGAAAATAAAAGTATCCAAAATAAGCATCCATCTCTACCAGACTTCGTACAAAACGTTGAAACAAAACAGATAATGCAGTCATATAGCGAAACAAAAGAAGCTTCACCTACAGAAACTTTGCCTCTTCTATCAAAATGTCAAACGAAACAGAAAATGCTTAACAAGAATTTGACTACCACTACTGCTCCTCTAAATCCTCATGTACTAGCACGAAACCATACTTAAAAAAGTATTTTAGCAAAAATGTTACTAGAAGCTCTCATAGACAGTGCAATCCTTCTCAAAAGGAAGTTATTTATTTTAGTTTTAAACAGGATGAAACCACTAACAAAACTAAGTACTAAACTACGAAAGAAACTTATCAATAAACGGAATGTAAACAAAAATAACTTCTTAAATATCTGTGGAGGTGAATGGAGTCACACCACAACCACAGAACCATATTTTAATGAAGAAGCATACAAATAAACACAATTGCCATCCATAGCAGTGGACGAGGATATGAAAAATTAATAATGCCATCATGGAACAAGAAACACTGCTTACAAAAGTATCCCCAGAAAACTCAGAATTACCTCTCCATTCGACTGAACTTAAACGTCCAGTATACAAATGGCCGTGCACGTCAAGGTGTAACATTCCCAACAAATGTTTGAAATCTTTACGCCAGTTCCTCAATCAGTATGTGAAAGGTAAAGACACAATCAAAATGAAAGTGCTGCAAAATATGGATACCTGTCCAGTGCGCAAATACGCAGGACTACAAGGACATTCATTAGCCTGCATTTCAGGACCTATTTGCAAAAGCACCTTCCATGATATCAAAATGATCTCAACACATCATTCAAATGTAAGAAATCTAGTGTATAAACTGTACTATGCGAAAAGTTCCTGCTTTAGAGCTAGCCAATTTAAATAACACTCTTCTACATGGTACACCCAAATACCTACAAGAAGAAATCGACCCTATCCAGGGAAAATATTTTGGAAGTGAAAGCCACTTAGAAAATGCAATAGCTTTAGAACAGACTAGCAACAATTGTGCACATGGCAACCTTCTATGACACACATACAAAAAAGAAATATGAAAATCTAAAAGTACATCCGCTGAAGTACCAAACAATGTGTGTGTGTTGCCGCAGAACTTTTTAAAAAAGTAACACAAAAACTATAGACGTAACATACAAAATAGAAGACAATGAAGATTCCAAATGGTTTGAATTAGCTCTCTACCTTTTAGCAGAAAACAAATACGAAATAAGTGAGCCCTTAATATGTTTTAGTTACTGCACTACAAAACTTGACAACAACCAAACTCCTTCACGTGCTATCACAAATGCAACAACTCAATTTGTATGAGAGAATCATAATTCAAACAGTACACCCATTTCAAGCAATAATACACCTTCAACCAAAAACAGCAAAATTACCTCCCTCTGTATTGGTGAAAGGCATTTGTGGCAAAGTAGTATATTTGCCATTAGATCTGACAGAAAATGTGCACACTCTAGGAGTGCAACGTCCAATGGAGCATTCTTTAAATGTCTTAGTAAATGGTGTACCATCAAAAGACAAAACAAATTGGTGACAACTCATGGACTTACATAAAGTTAGACAAGCCTTGCAATATCTGAAAGACAATAATGAATGCTACAAAGAAATAAATATTGAAGAAAGCTTAAGGGAAACAACTGAAATAATTCAGGAGTCATGAGAAACTGGTCAAATTGAATTTCTGGATACCGCTGCAGCATCCACTTTTTTGGACCATCATGAGAGCATAGATGATGCACTAGAAACTTACCAAAGGTTCACCAATAAGCATATGGGAAAAAAGTATAGAAGTACGTGCTTTTCCACTACTATTTCCTACTGGCAAAGGAGGAAGATATGATGATAAACCCACTCAAATAAAATCATCAGAATACTGAAAATATAATATGGCTAAGTCTTGGTCCTGCTAAATCTAGAAAGAGTTCTCAAATCCTATGAGGACATAGAAACAATAGCCAACAATGATCCCAACAGCCAAGACATTATGAAAACAATTTACTAGACACATACTACCCGAACAAGAGTACCACTTTGGAAACCATGTGTCTATACCACATAGCCCAAATCTTTGCATACAAAAATAAAATGAAACTCGATGAAAAAAAAGGTAGCTATAGAGTGACAGATGGTGAAGGCAGATTAGTGAAACTTACCAAACTAAGCTTAATTAATCATGTCAAATTGTCATTAAAAACTCCTCAAGAGAAAGAACTATATTACATGTCCCTGCTTCAACTTTTTCAACCATGGAGAAAAGAAGAAGAGATATTAGATAACTATGACTGCTATGAAGATGCTTTCAAAGCAAATGAAAGCACTGCCACCAATGTGAACTTTACACAGTACAAAACAATGTTGCACAATGAACAGCAACACAAAGAACTCCATGCCCAACTAGATAAGGACACTCCCGACAGAAGTCAACCTTCTCTAACAGGAAGCCAAGAACCACTGGGACAGCCACTAATAGCAAATGAGGCAGAATTAGCTATGACTGGAGTAGAAAACACCATGTGTAACTATGAAGAAGATGCAGAAGACTTAACTGTACTACAATCAAAACTTAAAGACCAGCACACCATTTTTGAAGAAGTAATAAAAGAAATTGTACATGGTGTACAACACGAAAATAAAGAATGTACCTGCCAAAATTACAAACCTATACTGCAGTACATTGGTGGTGAAGATGGTTCAAGCAAAACATTCTTAATCAAAATCCTCAGCAAGTTCCTTCAACAATTGACAAACAACAAACTGTCAGCTGTTTTAACTGCCCCCACAAGTTTAGCTGCCTACAAAATAGGCGGTGCCACTTTATACCGATTACTACTACTTCCAGTAGAACACCAAAACAAATTAGACTATTACAAACTTTCTACAGAAGCTGCAGTGGAACTACGCAGAGTATTAAAACAAATGAAAATGCTACTAATAGATGAAGTGAGCATGGTCTCTAACCTAATGTTGGCTTTGATTCACCTCAGATTGCAAAAAGTACTTAAAACAAACTACGAAGAACTCTTTGCATGAAACACATTATTGTTTTCGGAAATCTTATACAATTGACACCAGTCAAAGGTGAACCTATTTTTAAAACCTTAGGGCACAAACTCTGCTGTAAAACTGTTGACAGAAATGTCAACCTTTGGCAACATTTCCAATACAGAGAATTAGCAGAAAACGTGCGTCAATCTGCTGACCTCACTTACGCCAACATTTTAAAAAGTATTAGAGTTGGTGTACTATCTCAAGAAGCACAAGCAATATTGAAAACCCGGCACATCCATGCACTTTATGGCGATAACGCATGTGCTACTGATGTTATGGAACAATTAGCGCACAAAAATGTCAATTGTATGGCCTTAATGCCAACTCTTGCAAGCTGTTCCAAATTCAATGAAACAATGTTAAAAGAAAAATGCAACCAATAATTGAAATTTGCTCCACAGACAAACTGGACGTACATGGTATGACACTACCCATGTGTCAGCAAGCCACAACAAGACTAAATACCTTAGAAAATTCAATCTCCAACACAGCTGGGTTGGAAAAAATATTAAAATTATCCTTAAATTGTAGAGTAATGCTTAAAAGTAACCTTGATGTGGAGCAAGGACTGGTTAATGGGGCACTGGGCACAGTTGTTGGCCTTCAAACATACCCACGTGACAACAACATTTCAGTTTGTCAATATTCACTTTGACAAACTTTCAGAAGTAAAAAGGATAGAGCGCTCAACAGCTCGATTTGTTCTCTTCAAAGACATGTATGTAGGTAGAGAACAATTTTCTCGAACTCTTGCATATGTAGTCACCATTCATAAATCCCAAGGTCTTACCCTAGACAAAGCATTGATAGATATTGGAAACGGTCTTTAAAGCAGGCATGAGCTACTTTGCACTATCACGCTTACATACACTTGACGGTCTATTTCTAATCAACTTTGATGCAAGTAAAGTGACCGCTGATATTCCTTGCATTTTAGAATACAATAGACTATGTTCACTGTACACCCCCCATCTGAAATCATATCCTGTTCCACAAAAAGGAAAACGTTGTAAAAGAAAACTAATTCAAAACAGAAATGCAACAGGATCTGACTGAAAATCCTTCAAAGAGAGTAAAAGAAGCGAATACTTCATCAATTACCGCAACCAAAGAAGAACCTATTAGTGAAAATAAATCAGGTACTTATTCAAAGAAGGAACACAAACTCCGAGAAAATCACTTGGACACAGAACTATCTGGTCCATTCAAATTTTCAAATGTAACTGGTGTAAGCTGCTGTGCAAATGTAGCAATGAATATTCTATTTCAATTAACAACATTTACTTACACAATACAGACCAATTGTCTTTGCAAATGTTAGTCTTTCATAGAAATGCAACAAACAATCCTGACAACACGTATAGTGTTCACGGAATAAGACAAGAATTGGACTACTGTGCTGGAATGGTGAGGTTCACTATAAACTCACAAGAAGATCCACAAGAATTTCTCATGTACTTACTACAAGTACTGGAAAACAGAAACATACCTATAAATGAAATCTTCCAGATTTCATACATGTGGAAACATACATGCACTCTCTGCAACAATGTGACACAGGAACAAATCCCTAATGAGCGCTTCGTATATGTATCCATACCTAATTGTGAATCCATTCCATTTCAGCAACTTGTGCAAAATGCAAACCATGGCAGATTATGTACTATCTGCAATTCAGATAATCACTCCACCTTACTGATACAAACACATAGTAACTACATAATACTAAAGCTTCTACGTTAAAATGCTGATGGTACCAAAAACAACTGCAAGCTGACTGGATTCACACACAGTCAAGTGTCACTTGGTAAGAAAACCTTCACAACAATAGGTATAATCTACCATGCAGGAGCCACAACCAATGCAGGTCACTACACTGCATATATTAAAAAGAAATGTGGATGGGTCGAATGTAATGATAGTAGCATTACTCTAAAGCAGATTACCAGAAAATCTTACAAACACTTATTTAATCTTCTTAAAGCCAGAATTTAATAACTAATCTGTACTTCAACGTTAACAAAAATGCAATTAAAAGATTATAAACAGTTATAATACGCCAACAGGTATCTAACTGCTTCAAAAATGTGCAACAGGCCAACAGATAGAACATTAACCAGAAACAACAAGTGAACACTTAAAGGAAACAAACAAATGGTGTGTAGCATAACAAAAAAAGTTTTTTTTTTTAATCCGACAAGGATTTTTGAAAAAACAAACACAAATTGAGCAAAATGCACAGTACACTGGTTTGTAAACTAAATATGAGGGTCGAATAAAAGCTGGAATGTTTATTATGCAATGTAATAAGTATTTATAAAATACTTACACTAACATGCTCTTTTCTTTCATCACAGAAATTGAAAAAGAATATTTCCTCCAAGTACTAAAGTCATGTAAAAAAAATATCGAATCTCAACAAATGAAACGGTAAGTATATTTTCAAACATTTCATACATATTCAAATCTATACGTGTGATCTATGGCTGTAATATGGTGCAGTGGTTGTAGCCAAGGCCTAGAGTCTTGGGTGTATAGCCTACGGCCTACGGCCTTCAGCCATGCACCCAAGACTCTAGGTCCTAGCCACAACCACTGCAGCATATCACACCCATTGTGGCTTATAACTTCAGTACTTACAACTTTGGTCTTGGGTGCGTGACCTTCGGCCACGCACCCAAGACTCTACATCCTGCCCACAACCACCACAGTATATAAAACCCATGGTGGTTTATAACTGCACTGCTTATAACTTTGGTTTTGGGGAGCATGGCCTTTGGCCATGCATCCAAGACTGTAGGTCCTGGCCAAAACCACCGTAACATATCACACCCATTGTGGCTTATAACTTTATTACTTACAATTTTGGTCTTGGACTCTAGGTCCTAGCCACAAAGACCACAGCATATCACACTCATTGTGCCTTATAACTTAATTACTTAGAACTTTGGTCTGGGGTGCATGCCCTTGAGCCATGCACCCAACGTCACTGCTTATAACTGCACTGCTTATAACTTTGCTCTTGTGTGCATGGCCTTCAGCCATGTATCCAAGACTGTAGGTCCTGGCCAAAACCACCACAACATTTCACACCCATTGTGGCTTATAACTTAACTACTTAGAATTTTGGTCTTAGAACTCTAGGTCCTGGACACAACCACCATAGTATATGAAAACCATGGTGGCTTATAACTTCAGTGCTTATAACTTTGGTTTTGGGTGCATGGCCTTCGGCCATGCACTCAAGACTCTAGGCCCTGCCCACAACCACCTGATATTCAATTCTATGGGTGTATCTATGAGTATGATATGCAGCTGTGGTTGTGGCCAGGGCCTAGAGTCTTGGGTATAGGGCCTACGGCATACAGCCTGTAGCCATGCACCCAAGACTCTATAGGCCCTGGCCACAACCACCGCAGCATATCAGAACCATGGTGGCTTATAACTCATTGTCACACCCATATCATGAAACGTTTTAACTGCGGCATATACTCAATTTGCAACCAACAATCTAGGCCCTGCCCACAACCACGTCATAGATATTCGATTCTATGGGTGTGATGTATGGGTGTGATATGCTGCGGTGGTTGTGGCCAGGGCCTAGAGTCTTGGGTGTATGGCCTTGCGGCCTGCGGCCATGCACCCAAGACTCTAGGCCCTGACCACCACCTCCGCAGCATATCACACCCATGGTGGCTTATAAGTCATTACCACACCCATAGAATGAAACAGTTTAACTGCAGCATATACTCAATTTGCACCCAGGACTGTACGCCCTCCCCACACCTACCAGATAGATATTCAAATTTATGGGTGTGATGTATGGGTGTGATATGGTGTGGTGGTTGTGGCCAGGGCCTAGAGTCTTGGGTGTATGGCCTACGGCCTGCAGCAATGCACCCAAAACTCTACGTCCTGCCCACAACTACCGCAGTATATGAAACCCATGGTGGCTTATAATTTTACTCCTTATAGCATATCACACCCATAGTGACTTATAACTTCAGTACTTATAACTTTGGTTTTGGGTGCATGGCCTTCGGCCGTGTACCCAAGACTCCAGGTCCTACCCACAACCACCACAGTATATGAAACCCATGGTGGCTTATAACTTCTGTGCTTATAACTTTGTTCTTGGGTACATGGCCTTTGGCAATGCACCCAAGACTCTAGGCAATCCCCACAACCACCTAATAGATATTCGATACACTCATAGTATCTATTGCTGTGATATGCTGCGGTGGTTGTGGCCAGGGCCTTCAGTCTTGGGTGTATGGCCTATGGCCATGCACCCAAGACTCTAGGCCCTGGCCACAACCACCGCAGCATATCGCACCCATGGCGGCTTATCAAAAATTTTAACTCTGCCATGTACTCGATTTTAATGACCGCTGACACCACGCGTGTCCTTAGAACAGTTTCAACTTGTCTGCGCATAGCACGAATGAAAATACTATTCTTATGAGACCCTCGTTTTCAGTAATTACAAACCTCCCGGACAGCGCGGCCATGGCGAATACATCATTATCACCTGCCGCCTAAACAAACACAGTATTTCACCCATCTCTTACTCTCTAAACCTCCCCAAGCACTCTGACACACCAAAACACTCACCAAAACTGCATTTCGCCTCTGTTCGCCACTGCGCTGTCGGCGATTCCAAGATGTCGGGCGCATCTGAACAATCTGACGCAGATCACGCCTCACTCCAGCCAATCGGCGGACACGTTGCGTGTCCGCGGTCATTAAGCGAGCCCATTAGCCAATCGTTATCTTGTCCGCAGAGCGAACGGGGAAGTGTGGCCGCGTAGCGAACATAGATATCACTAATTTTTTGAGACATACTTTTTGGTCGTTTTAAAGAAAACTACTGGACGGATTGGCACCAAATTTACAAAAGCACGCTTTCGGGACCAGGCTCCTGCCGCAAATTTGGTGAAAATCCATCCAGCCGTTTGGCCTGTAGGCGTGTGCAAAGTTTTTTCCCCCATTCAGTCTATGGGCAAAAAACGTTTTGGGACCCCCCCTATAATTCTCCCCCTCCCCCGACCAAACCTCACCAAACTTTGCAAAAAAATTCAGTGACCCATATACTTTTTTTGCAAAGTTTGGTGAGGATTCATAGCGAAGTTTTAAGCCACCCAAAAAGTGCTCTTTCTATTGAAACAGCAACTTAACCATAACTACACAGCCACTACCGTGGGGACAGGGGAGCAGAGGCCAAGGCAAATCCAAAAAAGAGGACAATCGGGAGCCCAGCTAACACGCTCTGGCAAGACCAAAAAACAGAAACCGTAACGACGACTCAAAATTCCAAGTTGTCAACTTATCAGAGAAAATATTAACTGATATGGAGATTAGAGTGCTGTCCAAGGAACTATCTTTTTGCTTAACCTCGAATTTTGACTATGCCCAATGTATGGTGGACTTGCATTTATTTGTTAGAAAAATCGAATTAATTTTTTTTTTCTTCCAACACAAACACCTCTGAAACATCTAATAATGCAAGACTTGATGTACCCTCTGAATTAACCATTAGGCACATACCAACATTATGTACATTGACATCACTACAAGAAGATGATGAAGTTGCAATAGAACTTAACCTACTTGAATCAGAATGGAATTCCAACATACCGGAGAATCTATCCACATGCATGCCCGCACCTAGTCATCTAAGAGAAAAATCAAAATGTATTCCTCCAGCCAACAACATGGCACACATTGACTTCTTCGAGGACCTAATCATAGATGATTTAAAGAAATTGGCTTCCACGAATCACAAGGCGAACCACAATGTAACCTTAGATGAACGTGCAGCAATAAACAATTTGAAACAAGACAAGTCAATTGTCATCCGTTCTTCTGATAAAGGAGGAAATATTGTAATTCTGAATACACAGGATTACAAGCGGGAAGCCATGCGTCAACTTAAACAAATCAACAACTATGAAAAGTTACCTGCAGATCCATACAAAATGTACAAAAAGCAATAAGACCTGAAACTGTCAAATTGGCATGAAAAGGGATTACTAACTGCACAATAAATGACATTTCTAGTGAAAGATTTTCAAATTTTACCAATCATACACTTTATACCCAAGATCCACAAGTGTACTAAGAGACCACCGGGCAGACCAATAGTTGCATCTATTGATTCATTGCTTGAAAATGCATCCAAATATTTTTATCAATTTCTCTTCCCGTTTGTTCAAACATTTCCATCCTATATCAAACACTCGTCGGATTTTCTTCAGCAAATTGACCAGATACCATGGAAACCAGGATATTTGCTAATAACACTAGATGTTGTTGCCTCATACACTTGCATAGATCATCAAGAAGGCAATTAGAAGATACTCATCTACCAGGTCACTAAGCTTCAAAGATCACTCCCAGGTTCTATTAGACATACTCCCCTTTTGCCTCATACATAACGCTTTTATGTTTGATGGACAACACTATAAACAACTGTGCGGGAATGCCATGGGCACAACAGTAGCACCCACGTATGCAAATCTTTTTATGGGAAACTGGGAAGAAAAATTGTTTGCTGAAGAAACCATGCATATTCACACCGACAAAGTGGCCCTATGGCGCTGCTACATTGACAATCTATTTATAATATGGGAAGGCAGTGACATAGAATGGATGAGCTTCTTCAATGTTCTAAATGCACAGAATAGCAATCTCATTCACTGAGAAACATGATCTAAAAGAAGTGGTATTTCTAGACATCAAGGTTAAAATAAAAAATTAAGTAATTACAACAGAAACTTACAGTAAACCAACTAGCACTAACTCTATACTTCATGCAGATGGTGCACATCCAAGATGCCAAGAAAATAGTATACTGTACGGTGAATATTTGAGAATGAAAAGAAATTGCAGTGAAAAAATCCTTTGAAGAAAATGCAATTATAACAGCGGCCAATTTTGCGGTTAGTGGCGACAATCAATAGTGCATTTAACCAATGTTCCAAACAAACTCGCGAGGAGATTCTGAGAAAAAACAAAGAGAAAAGCAAATTGAGATTACAGGAAAGTAAATCTGAAAACATACGGTTTATCACAACCTATAATAACGGGCCAGAGAAATTCAGAAAATTCTTGCTAGACATTGGTCTTTGCTACAAAGAGATCCGGATATCAAAAAATGCATTCAGACGAATGCTAGTGTGACCTTCAGGAAAGCAAAATCTTTACAGTCAGAATTATCACCAAGTCTCTTCGTAATCCCTACACCATCCACAACCCAATGGTTAGCGAGTAACCAAGTAGGTTTCTACAAATGCACAAAGTGCAAGGCTTGCAAATATGGGGTATCTCTAAAACATTACATACATCCACGAACTCGGAGAAAAGTAACAATTACCAAATATATCACTTGTTCAAAAACTTATGTTATCTATGCAATTACATGTGATTGCAATCTTTGGTATATTGGAAGCACTAACTTTGTGTGTTGCAACATCTCCGAGCCATCAAGAATTGAGATCCATCTTAACCCCTTGCAAAACATTTTGAAGAAAAACACAATGGGAACATATCTTTCAAATATTTCGGGATAGATATGATTCCCTTACATCCAAGAGGTGGGAATCGGGAACGAAGATTAAGACAAATAGAATGTAAATACATTGTAGATTACCATACTAAAAATCCGGGAGGCCACAACAAAGATGAGGAACTCTATACCTTTATGGGAGACTAGAGAACATTGGGAATAATTTGCCGTACTATAATAACTGTTCTTGCTTAGAAATAAGATATTATAACATCACATCTTAATTTGATAATCTTTCATCATATTTGTTTTGTATACACTTTTTTCATACCTTTTAACATGTAAGGAGCTTTTTTAACATATTGTATTATATGAGATAATCATAGGTTTCTCGTAATATTGAATAGTCTATTTTTAATTCCTCTTTCTTTCCGTTTTTGGAGTTTAAATAGCGACTGAATTGCAAATATTAAGCATTTTTAGACATCTTTGTGCCTTAAACAAATCAAATAATCAAAGGGTTGCCAAACGAGATTGCTCAACATATTATGCATTTTATTGACATTACCATATGTAAATGTATGTACTGCGGTATGTACAAATCGTATGCCATGAATTTGGCAGGCACTATGCACTTTTATTGACATCACTACATGCAAAAGCGTTCTTTCGCATAAGACTCTTTTGGAAAGCATATGATATTTTTGCCTATATTGTGTGATATCAATTTGAAAGGCACCATGAATTTCTTTGAACATCATTGTATGTGGAAGCACATTTTTGCTCAAACGGTTTTGTGAAAGCACAAAACACTTTAGTCCAAAATAGTTGGCATCAACTCCAAGATATTTCTGTCGTAGTTGCCTGATCCAGCGCAGAAGTAGCACAAACTCCTACCTCCCCTTAGCAGTTTTGGCACCTGGGACTTAATGCACACAGGACACCGCAACCACCACAGGGAAAGAGGGTTAGGGTCCACGGATTGGATGGGCACGGGGTAGTAGGATCACCGGGTAGAGGTTGAGGAAGAAGTTATGGCTAGCTACAGGGCTTTAGGAAAAACATGCTCCTGGTCTCTTGTTTGTTGGTTGGTTACACTGAGGCACTATGCAACACTTTCATGCATACACACAGAATCACTCTTAGGGGTTCACACTCAGTTAAACTGCACGGAGTTAAAAAATATGTGCTGGTTTTCTTGACACAGATTCAGAAGCTTGCACTCCAAGACACTTGATTCAGCGACTTCACCACAGTATAACACTTCAGTGTTTACTACACAGTATGACATGGGCACGTACTGCAGTGCCTTATGTTTAAACTCACAACCTAGGGCTTACTACACAATTAGATATGGTTACTTACTGCAATGCCTTCTACTTAATCTCCATAGCATGTGCCCTTAACATAAGAGCATGTGTGCACAAGTATCTGGTTTTGTACTGGCCCAGCGCCAGGCAGTCAATTGCACAATGCAGATCGTAGCAATAAAGAAACAATAAAGGAACTTAGCTTTGGTGATTGCCTGAAGTTCGGTTTTGTCTCTGGCCCCCAGCGGTGCCTTGGAAACCGTGAGCTGCGTCTGCCAAATGAGAAATTATTAGTTTGCGTGTTGAAAGTGATGCGGTTTCAACAATAATTAGCTCGCACACACTCTTACATGCGATTAGTAACATGCGGTATTCCCCGCGCCTGGTGCCCAAATGCGCTTCAGGGTTTCTTCAATGATCTGGTGCCTCCTGGGCCTAAACCCCCCCTCCCCCATGCTGTTATGCAGTTAGTAGTTCTGGAACTGCGTGTTCGAGTTTGAGCTCCATGAAAGGAAAAGAAAAGTACTTAGCTTTCATGCCGCTGTGCCGCAGTGATTAGATCTGGGCGAGGGATGGCCCTGCGTAGGAGTTTGCCTTATCGCAGCTCTTCTAAATGCATCCGCCCGTGAGGAAGTCGAGCGCGAATAGAGTTTCGTTGTCTGCGCATGTGCGATCCCGATTGCGCATGCGCAGTAGTTTGGGCGGTGTCCGCGTTGTTTTCAGGCCCTATGTGCCAGTTCCTTGATATGCTGCTCCCGGGGCTGCTGGGTATTGTAGTCCTGGAGCTGTTACATGCTCCTGTTGCCGCATTCGTCCAGCAGATGCCATCCTTCCCCATCTGCTGTTTCTGAAAGAGGGACAGAGATGGCATCTGCTGGGTAAGTAGGTCCCCATACAGGTGGAAGCCACACGAGGTCCCTGCTGTGCCCTGGCAGTACATCCCCTCCCTGCAGAAGGGCCTGGTTTATTTGGGTAATTGCGATGGTACAACCTTAAGAGGCGAGGAGCATGTATATTGGAGGCTGGTTCCCAGGATCTTTCTTCGGGACCATACCCAACCCAATCAATGAAGTAGTACAACTTTCCGCACCTCCTACGGGAATTGAGGATAGCTTGCACCTCATATTCTGGATACCCTTCTACTAGGGTCGGCGGAGATCTCACCATTCGGATGTGTGGTGCCGCGGGTTTTAAAAGGACAACGTGGAACACAGGGTGTACCTTCATATGGACAGGTAACTGCAATTTCATGGCCACTGGTTTTACTACATGTGTAATGCGAAAAGGACCAATGAAACGGGACTTAAACTTTCGTGACCCAGGTAACTTCAAGTGTTGAGTTGACAGCCATACCTTGTATCCGACCTTGTAAGTGGGGCATGCTCGTCTTTTCATATCTGCATATTTCTTACAAGTATCTTTTGCTGTGATAAGATGTTGATGTATCTTTTTCCATGTTTGTCAAAAGATCTAACCACGCCTGCACTGATGGTAAAGTGTCCAAGGTGTTTTGAGGGATGGTGGGCTGATTATGTGGATTATATCCATAGGTGGTGTGGAAGGGTGAATATCCCGTTGAGGTATGGCGTGAGTTATTGTACGCTATTTCAGCCATCCAAAGAACCTACACCCAAATACCTTCTGTGCTATGTGTGTAACACCTAAGATACTGTTCTAAAGTCTGGTTTAGGCGCTCTGTCTGCCCGTCGATCTCGGGATGGTAACTGCTAGACATTTGCAATGTGACCCCCACTCTTTTGCAAAATAATCTCCAGAACTGTGAAGTAAATTGTGCCCCCCCTATCGGACACAATGTGTTGAGGTATCCCATTGTTAGGCAGAAACCTGTGCAGTTCCCTTTGGGAACACTGCAAAAGATTTAGGACTACAGGTGTTAGCAGTAAACCCACTTGGTAGCAGTCTGTACCACCCAGATTTACCTGGTAGCTGTGGCTGAGCAGTCAGACTTCCCTCAAGAAGAGTTAAGCAGTGTGCAAAGTATACACAATAGGCACTCAGATACAATAGCACAAGCAAACACTTACCAGAGCTTTGGTATCAAAGTATATAATTATTTATTTAAAAACACACTGTTTGAAACACTCCAGCACTCTTATTGTAAAACACTATTATGATATATACAACCCTTATTCCTTATCAGACACGTCTTAGTTAACACCACTTATTTCCAGATAGAGGTGAGCGCTTAACTATAGATGGCACTCCAATAAGTTCATGAAAAAGGGAGGGAAAAAGGCAGAATATGTGAAGATACACCACTCTAAGATTTAGGAACACTTTTAGCAAGGCAGAAGAGCAAAAAGTCACTGGTGAGCCAAAGTTCATAGGCTGGGCCCACTCTTAGAGAGAGCAGAGCACAAATGCGCCCAAGATCACACAGTTACACTAGGCTTTGGAAGTCTTGCAGAGAGTTCGAAAAGAGTTTAGAAAGGCTCAGAAAAGTTTAGCCAGGGTGTCCCAGGCAAACCCAGGTTCGAAAGCCGGGGGCTAAATCTACCCCGTACAGTCGGTGCCAAGGGAAGCCAGGCGGGACACGGTACCTTAAGTGGGAAGGATCCTCCAGCGGTGGCAGTTGTTCCTGGCAGCGGGTGCAAGTCTCTGCGTCGTCCAGAGGAAGAGAAGATCTCGACTTGGAGGAAAGATGAAGGTTGTTGCATTGCCAGGGAAGAAACCAGCCGCGGAGTTTTCCGGTTAAAGGGATTAACCTTTATTTTGCGGTCGTGGTAAAACGTGGTATTCCGGTTGCCGGGGTGCTTGGCACAGGCAAGGCGGCCACGAGATGCGTCGGGAAAGCGAAAAGACGGTGAAACTGGTTATCCCCACCAGTCAAAGGAAGAAGACTCTCCGGCGGGAGATCTCCTCTGCTGTTGGGAAAAGTGGTAAGACGGTTCAGCAGGGCTCCACCAGTGGTGTCGTCATAGCAGGTCGGCTCAGCTTCTCCCTCATCTGATTCTTAGGTCCTGTGGTGACTTCTGAAGTTCCAGTCCCCAAAGCCCTGCTTTTATGCAGAAAACCCCCATTCACTCAGTCTAGCTGTCACTCAAGCATGCTAAGTGGTGAGCCGGCCGGCTCACCACTTGGGCCAATCAGGACGGAGTGCGACTTGAGTTGCTTAGGCAACTCAGTCCAGGGTGCCTAAATCCCCCTCCACTCCTCCTTAGTACCCCAGAGTGGCACCACCAAGCTCAACTTGGGTTGGAGTCACAGAAGCGAACACAAACGCCATATTAGAACGGAGTTCTGGCAAAACATACCAACCGGAGAATTAATATTAAATAAATAAACCGGCGGTATGTTCGAGACTATCGTAATTAAATAAATGAAGATAGTAACCTCGAACAATGGAAAAATCCCATAGAGAAATATTTGCGGTTTAATATAAAAAGTAGTATCCACTGCCACCAGCCAAAACTCGAATTTCCCCGGCCAGTACGTCCACATTATAATGGTTTGTACTGGTTCTGTTCAGAATTCAAGACTAGTAAAGTCGATGGTGACTTTACATGCCCTGGGAGACAGTAGTCGGTCTATACTGGGGGGTCACTATGACACCCCTGTGTTACTGCACTGAGGGTGCTGTGTAACACACATCACAAAAACACATGAAGCCCTATGGAGTAAAAGACCCCATAGCCCATTAAACACATCTAGAGTCAAAGGAATACACTCAAATCATGTCCAAGAGTTGAGGGTAGAAGAGTCTCACTCTTGGCAGGAGAAAAAAATAAACCCCAAAAATCCAGCAAAGCTGCTGGGGGACTCACTAGGTTAGGCAATTCAGCCTAAACGGAGAATTCTCCCTAACACCCATGTAAACGGACTATGTGCTGCAGGAATAGATCTACTAGTTCACCCGCAGTTGGGAGCCCTTTGCAAGGAACAAAGTGAGCTAATTTGGAGAATGAGTCCACCACTAAGAGTATGGTTGTGTAACCCAGGTCGGGGGACAATTCTACTATAAAATCCATGGAGATGGTATGTCATGGCTGTGTAGGCGTGAACAAAAGTTGTAAAAGTCCCATTGGTTTCCGATGGTCTGTTTTGTTCCATGCACAAACTTCACACAGTTGCACATATGCCTGTGCTTCTTTGTGGAGTCCAGGCCACCAATAATGCCATTGTAGTAATTCCTGAGTTTTGTTAATCCCCGGGTGTCCTAATGGGGAGTCATGGCACCACTTCAGAGCTTGTGCTCGCAAAGTGGCGGAGGGGAATTACATGGCGGTTCCACGATATGGTGCTCCATCTCGCAAGAACTGTTCTTTTTTTGGATCTTCCCACTGGAGCAGCTCTTGCGCCGACATTGCTTCCACAATTTATTCAAATAATGTATTGGTAACACTCCCTACAATTTTCTCTGATGATATTATGGGTTTTGCTTGTTCTTCCGGGCTCACCATTGTATGAACCTCGGGGTATTGTCACGACCCTTGGTCAAAACCCCCTCTGGCAAACCCTTTGGCCAGGTGGAGTCAGGACTCGGGCCTCTAGAGCCTGGCATCCTCTTCAAAAGCCCTCATGGAGCCAGTCCTGGCACCTATGGCGCCAGGCTCCTACCCCATGAACAATGTGCTTGGGAACTACATTATTGTATTGTCAGCCAACATGGAGACATCCACATAGCTTGGTTCCCAAGAACCAAGCTATGCGGTCTATTGTTTTGGGTGTGGCAGGCCTGGAACTACTTTCCCTGGTACTACTTTACCTTCGCTATATAAACCGCACCCTGACTGCAGAACATGCTTCGTGTAACTTTGCAGCTTGTAACGTGACGCTCACCGTGTCCAGCTATTCCCTCGGAGAAGCAGGAACTGCAAGGAGACAAAAGGAACATCATTAGCAGCAGCATCTTACCTGCAGTCTTCATCTTTGTACACTGGCAGCTTCTGAGAACAGCTTCCTCGAATCTGCACGCTTCCCGGACAGAACGACCTGAAAGAGGAAGATAGAGGCAACATTAAAGAAAGCTGTAGAGACATTTACAAATTACAAACTGCTCAAAAGGCTTACCTGGCTGGTCGCCTCTTGGATGGCACCACTCCGGACATTCCACTCGTGCTGAAGAACACCGCGACCTACAAGGAAGGAAAACACAGGTTAGCAAAGGCAAGACTTTGCAGCATAGCGCTTACTTACCGCATCATAGCGCTCTTAATGCGCCATCATTTACCAGCGGGGCTCAACCAAGCCAGTTCGGCGCGCTGAAGCTCTGCATACCTAAAGGAGAAAAAGAGACATTTTAAACAAAGAAAAGCATGCAGGATAGCAACAAAACTAAAGAACAGCAATAAGACCTACCTGAACAATATCAAACGGGTCAGCGTCAGTGAAGTAACTGGACCGCACTCGCCCATGAAAGACAACGCGCCACTGCATAGAAGGCAGGACGGAGAGCATGCTTAATTCTATCACAAGGTGAGGAGCGGGCGCCAGAGGGACTGAAAGCCTATGGGGATGGAGGGAGGATACTTACCCCAGTCGGTCAGTCTTGAACACAGTCCTCCTGTATTTTCAGGCAGAACCTTCCCCGCAGACTACATCAGGGCAAAGTTGAGAAGCATACCAGCGAGTAACCCAGCTGGGTGGCGTCCCTGTGGATACCAGGTGACCGTAACAGGTATCTAGATAAGATGTCTGCTTTTTTGTTTTCTAGTCCCGCTCCGTATGTTACTACGAAATCATAGTCTTCAAAATACATAGCCCATTGTAGCTGACGAGGGGTTAGCGCACATGCAGATTTGAGGAACTGGAGGGTACGGTGGTCTGTGAGCACCGGTATGGTGTGTCGTGCCCCAAGCAGATAGTGCCTCCACTCTGCAAATGCGGCTCAGATGGCTAGTAGTTCCCGGTCTGCTATAGTATAGTTTTGCTCTGCAGGATTTAGTTTGCTGGGGTAGTAGGCTACTGGTTGTAAGTGACCCGTTTGATCCTGTTGAGACAGAATAGCCCCCAGCGCGTAACTTGAAGCATCCATTTATACTATGAAAGGTTGCATGGGATCCGGGTGTAGCAAAATAAGCGCAGACGTGAAAGCCTCTTTCAGCTGGTTGAAACTGTGATCAGCCTCTGGTCCCCAAACGAATGATGTGCCCTTCTTTAGTAGTTTGGTGATATTCAATACCTTTTTCGCAAAGTCCTAAATAAAGTGCTGATAAAAATGTGCAAATCCTAGGACTGCCTGAACTTCCTCGCTGTTTTTAGGGGCTGGCCAATCCAAAATGGCTTGAACCTTCCGGGTTATCCACCTTCACCCCGTTAGGGGATAGGATGAATCCTAAGTACTCCATTGTAGTGCTGTGGAAACTGCATTTTTCGAGCTTAGCGTATAAATTGTGTTCCCTTAGGCGTTGCAAGACCGTCTTGACGTTTTGTACGTGTTCTTCCTCGGTTGTCGAATAAATCAGGATGTCGTCAATGTACAACACTACGAAACGGTCGAGAAGACCACGAAGAACCTCATCCAGAAAATGCTGGTTTCGTTCTAAACGTGGTCTTCGACTCGTCCCCTTCACGCACCCGCACCAGATGATACGCTCCTCAGAGATCTAGCTTGGTGTAAATAGCTGCTCCCCGCACTTGGTCTAACAGGACTGGGATAAGGAGTAGAGGATAACGATTCTTTATCGTTATCCTATTCACTGCATGATAGTCAATACAGGTCCTAAGGTCTCCAGTTTTCTTCGGCGCAAAAAACAATGGTGATGAGACAGGTGAGGTAGAGTGCCGTATGAAGCCGCTTCGCAAGTTGGTGTTGATGTATTCTTCCAGATGCCTATTCTCTGCCTGTGTTAGAGCATAGATCCGACTACATGGTAGCATCGCTCCTGGCTCGAAATCGATCCTAAAGTCAAAGTAGCGATGTGGGGGTAGTGTCTCTGCTGCCGCCTTACTAAAAACGTCCCGGAACTCGGCGTATGCCGAGGGAAGGCCTGCCAATTCTTCATTGGCAGATTGTTGTTGAACCCAATACTTGCACGGGTCTCTCACCGTTCCTGACACAATGCCGAATGCAATGTCCTGAGGTGAATGTGACCGTGCCGCGTGCCCAATCTATAGCAGGGTTATGTAGGGCCAATCATGGTAAACCCAGAATAAAACCGAAATGGGGAGCAGCAATGACATCCAAGGTGAGAATCTGCCTATGGCCTTGTATGTCCAACACTACCTCTTCGGTACGCTGGGTTACTGGTCCAGACTCCAATGGCGACCCATCTACAGCACAGACCGGTTCATGATTCTCATTTTGATGCATATGTAAATCTAAGATTTGCGCATAAATTGCATCTACAAAATTGCTTGTGGCTTCTGAGTCCACCATTAGAGTGATCACCTGATTCCTCAAACGTGTCTTCAGGATTCCTGTTACGGTGACATGAGTTCTGAGAGTATGGGTTGCATTGGCTAAAACGTGAGAAGGGGCGTCCAATAGGCTTGGGCTCGACAGATTCACCCCAATCACTGGCAAGCGTTGGCGTTTTCCTGCGGTGCACTTCCTTTAGGTTTAGTTCCACATTCTAACGAAATGCACTGACTTGCCGCAGTACATGCAGAGTTTCTCCCGTCTCCGCTTCTCTCTTTCTTCCTTAGTAATGGGGCCTCTTATTGAACCTATTTGCATGGGCTCGGCCTGTGTGGCTTTATGGAATATTTTGTTTGCCCTCCCGTCTCCTTTTGTCCTGACGTCTCTCCTTGACGGTGGTCCAAACGCAGCGCTAAGTCTATCATTCCAGTGCAGGTATCTGGTTGGGGGATCTACCTGCGTAATAAGGTCTTTTAGGTTGTCCCTCAAGCCTTGATAAAAGAGAGCTAGTCTTTTTTTTCGTGCGCCCATTCAGTCTCCACCACTAAACGATTGAACGATGTTACATAGGTAATCAGTTTCTTACTGCCTTGCCATAGCATCAATAACTCTTTGTCCCTTACTAGGGAGGCTGCCTTACGATTAAAAATCTTACCAAACTCCTCCTGAAAACCCCTTCAGTCATACAAAATCGCATCATCCTTTTGGACTAAGGCTAAGGGTGTAGCCCAGGCCGCGGCGTCCCCCGTGAGGTATGAGATAACAAAGGCCGTCCTGGTCTGATCAGAACAAAAAACAGTGGCTTTGGTTAAAAAATGTAACTGACATTGTGTAATGAAAGTTGTGCAACTCTGTGGGTCCCCCCACACCCCATAACGCTAAGGGCACTGGAGTTTCAGTGGTGACTTGTACTTGCACAGGGGTAGGTGCCCCTTCAGGCAGAGGAACCCCCTGGGTAGCCAGAACCCGTACCTGAGTGGAAAGGTTTGCATAATCTTGTCGAGAGGCAGCTAATTCAGCCTTGAGCTATTTCCTCCACGGCGGCTGCTGAGTTCGTGCTACCTGGGCACTTAAAATACTTGGGTTCGCGCTTCTGTCGTAGTTGCCTGATCCAGCGCAGAAGTAGCACAAACTCCTACCTCCCCTTAGCAGTTTTGGCGCCTGGGACTTAATGCACACAGGACACCGCAACCACCACGGGGAAAGAGGGTTAGGGTCCACGGATTGGATTGGATGGGTATGGGGTAGTACACTGAGGCACTATGCAACACTTTCATGCATACACACAGAATCACTCTTAGGGGTTCACACTCAGTTAAGCTGCACTTAGTTAAAAAATACATGCTGGGCTTCTTGACACAGATTCAGAAGCTTGTACTCCCAAGACACTTGATTCAGGGTCTTCACAACAGTATAACACTTACTTCAGTGCCTTCTGCTTAAACTCACAACCAAGTACTTACTACACAATTGGATATGGGCACTTACTACAATGCCCTGTACTTAAACTCCATAGCATGTGCCCTTAACATAAGAGCATATGTGCACAAGTATCTGGTTTTGTACTGGCCCAGCGCCAGGCAGTCAATTGCACAATGCAGATCGTAGCAGTAAGAAACAATAAAGGAACTTGGCTTCGGTGATTGCCTGAAGTCCGGTTTTGTCTCTGGCCCCCAGCGGGGCCTTGGAAACCGTGAACTGCGTCTGCCAAATGAGAAAGTATTAGTTTGCGTGTTGAAAGTGATGCGGTTTCAACAATAATTAGCTCGCACACACTCTTCCATGCGATTAGTAACGTGCAGTATTCCCCGCGCCTGGTTCCCAAATGCACTTCAGGGTTTCCTCAATGATCGGGTGCCTGCCGGGCCTTAACCCCCCCACCCCCCGTGCTGTCATGCAGTTAGTACTTCTGGAACTGCGTGTTCGAGTTTTAGCTCCATGAAAGGAAAAGAAAAGTACTTACATTTCATGCCGCAGTGATTAGATCTGGGCAAGGAATGGCCCCGCGTAGGAGTTTGCCTTCTCGGAGCTCTACTAAATGCGTCCACCCGTGAGGAAGTCGAGTGCGAACAGAGTTTTGCTGTCTGCACATGCGCGATCCCGGCTTGCGCATGCGCAGTAGTTTGGGCATTGTCCGCGTTGTTTTCAGGCCCTGTGTGCCTGTTCCTTGATATGCTGCTCCCGGGGCTGCTTGGTATTGTAGTCCTGGAGCTGTTACATGCTCCTGTTGCCGCATTCGTCCAGTAAATGCCATCCTTCCCCATCTGGTGTTTCTGCAAGAGGGACAGAGATGGCATCTGCTGGGTAAGTAGGTCCCCATACAGGTGGCAGCCACACTATGTTCCTGCTGTGCCCTGACAATATCAGTATGGATATGACATTGTTTTTTATTTCATAAGCACTATGCACTTTATCAACATCACCATATGGTGAAAGCAAATAACATGTCTATCCAAACTGTTTGGCACCAACTGCAAGATATATTAACATCGATGTAACATTGTTTTTATCTCGCAATCATCATGTATTTTACTATCATCATCATATGGCCATGTATCTTAATGTCAATGCAACAATGCTGTTTATAAGCACTATGCACTGTAACATTACCATATGGTGAAAGCAAATATGTCAATTTGAACTGCTCTGCACCAGCCGCAAGATATATTAATGTAAGCACTATGCACTTTATTAACACGATTATATGGTCAAAAGTAATAACATGTCTATCCAAACTGTTTGGCGCCAACTGCAAGATATATCAATATCGATATGACATTGGTTTTATCTCGTAAGCACTATGCACTTTATTAACACCATTATATGGTGAAATACCCTAATGTCAATTCAACAATGTTGTTTATAAGCATTGTGAACTAGAGGAACTTTTCATGTAGCGATATCTTGAGGTGTACCTTCGCAACTTGTTTTTAATTGCTCTTTGAGCTGATTACGCCTTCTTTGTGTAATATCTTTCTTTCTCCATTAACTGTTAAGTTGTCGCATGGGTGTGGGTCATCACGGAGACACTGAGTTCCTCGACTCCGTTTGAAAAATATAAGAAAAGTCAGCTTGTGCCTACACCTCTTTGCGCCAATTTTAATACATAGTCAAAAATCACAAAAGTTGATTTTTCTTGAAAAGGAGTATTCGTTGATTTATTAACTTGTGTTTAGCCCTTAGCAGATGACACGTGTTTCGGCGTATATCCTGCGCCTTTTTAAAATTCGGAGTGTTTATATACATGGAAAATAAAACAAAATCAAATACAATATTGAATAACTTTGTTGTGTTACATCCTCCTTAGCTATTTATTACGTAGTAAAAGTGGTGACTTTCATTATTGTTGTAAAACCTTATGTTAAACTTTCCCAAAACAAAAAGCAAAACAACACCTTTGCCTTACACCTCGTGCAATAATTTGTGTGCCAATCAAAGAAGAAGGAAAAAAATATCGATAAGATGTATACCTTACAGAAATGGGGAGGATAAATAGGAAATCTTATCTTGATTGTATTTTAAACTATATGTATTTAATTATTGTTTATAAGCATTCACTTTAGCAACATTAATGTTCTGCAACCATCCTTTTGAGGTTTGGTCCAGGGGGGCAAATTTATAGGGGGGGTACCAAAATGTATTTTTTTCCCCATAGACTGAATGGGGAAAAATCTTTGCCCACGTCTACAGCCCAAACCACTGGACGGATTGTCACCAAATTTGCGGCAGGAGCAGCGGCTTGGTCCTGAAAGCGTGCTTTTGTAAATTTGGTGAAAATCCGTCCAGTAGATTTTTTTAAAACTATCAAAAAGTAGGTCACACAAAATTAGTGATATCTATGTAGGATATCATACACCCAAAACTCTAGGCGCTGGCCACAACCACCGCAGCATATCACACCCATAGATCACAACCATAGAATCAAATATCTATCGCTGTTTGGTTTGTATACTTTGTATGTGAAGTTTTGCCTACGTCCTGTCATAAAGATTGTTGAGTTTGGTAACGAGCATTGCAGTACAACATATCCATGGAAGTAAACATTTTGTATTGTGGTGTATGTTTAGATGTTTGCTTCAATGGTTCTGTTATGCAGCAGTATTAATGCGTTCTATTAGAATATACTTACTGTTTGATTTTTTGAGATTGGATATACTTTTTTCATGAGTTGGGTAACTGGAGCACATATTCTTTTTCAATTTCTGTGATAAAAGAAAAGATCATGTTAGTGTAGGTCTTTTATAAAGACTTATTACATAGCAAAATAGGCATTTCAGCTGTTTTTCGACCCTCCTATTTAGTAGTTTACAAACCAGTGTACTGTGCAATTTGCTCAGTTTCTGTGTTTGTTTTTAAATCATTGAGTCTGTGGGAAAAAAAATCCATGTCGGATTAAAAAAACGTTTTTGTTATGGTACAGTCTGTTTGTTTTCAGTGTTCACTTGTTTCTGGTTAATGTTCTATCTGTTGGCTTGTTGCAGATTTCTGGAGCAGTTGGATACCTGTTGGCATATTCTAACTGTCTATTTGGTCTTATAATTTAGTGGTATTGATTTATCTGTTTGGTTGTTGCAAAATCTTGGGGCAGTTAGAAACCTGTTGGCGTATTCTAACAGTTTATAATTTTTTAATTGAAGTTTTGTAATTTTGGTTTTAAGAAGATTAAATAAGCGTTTGTAAGATTTGCTGGTAATCTCTGCTTTAGAGTAATGGTACTATCATTACATTTGAACCATCCACATTTCTTTTTTATATATGCAGTGTAGTGACCTGCATTGGTTGTGGCTCCTGCGTGGTAGATTATACCTATTGTTGTGATACTTGACCATGTGTGAATCCAATACAGTTGTTTTTGGTACCATCAGCATTTTAACGTAGAAGCATTAGTATTACTTATTTACTATGTGTTTGTATTAGTAAGGTGGAGTGATTATCTCAATTGCAGGTAGTATATAATCTACCATGGTTTGCATTTTGTACATGTTGCTGAAATGGAACGGCTTCACAATTAGGTATGGATACATATACGAAGCTCTCATTAGGGATTTGTTCCTGTGCCACATTGTTGCAGAGAGTGCATGTATGTTTACACATGCATGAAATCTGGAAGAATTCATTTCTAGGTATGTTTCTGTTTTCCAGTACTTGCAGTAAGTCCATTAGAACTTCTTGTGGATCTTCTTGTGCGTTTATAGTGAATTTCACCATTCCAGCACAGTAGTCAA
Organism: Ambystoma mexicanum; assembly: GCF_040938575.1. Classification (NCBI taxonomy): domain Eukaryota; kingdom Metazoa; phylum Chordata; class Amphibia; order Caudata; family Ambystomatidae; genus Ambystoma; species Ambystoma mexicanum. The sequence continues at coordinate 658,907,234 of NC_090935.1, read as the reverse complement.
ATTCTTGTCTTATTCCATGAACACTATGTGTTGTCAGGATTGTTTGTTATGTTTCTATGAAGGACTAACATTTGCAAACACAATTGGTTTGTACTGCAATTGTTGGCAATTGAAATAGAATATTCATTGCTACATTTGCGTAGAAATTTATACCAGTTATATTTGAAAATTTGAATGGACCAGATAGTTCTGTGTCGAATTCATTTTTTCGGAGTGTGTGCTGCTTCTTTGAAGAAGTACCTGAGTTACTTTGAGTAATAGGTTCTTCTTTGGTTGTGGTAATAGATGAAGTATTAGGTTGTTTTACTCTCTTTGGAGGATTTGAAATGAGATCCTGTTGCATTTCTGTTTGAATTAGTTTTCTTTTACAACGTTTTCCTTTTTGTGGAACAGGATATGTTTTTAGATGGGGGTGAATAGCGAACGTAGTCTATTGTATTCTCAAATGCAAGGAATATCAGTGTTTACTTTACTTGCATCAAAGTTGAAATAGCCTGTCAAGTGTACGTGATAGTGCAAAGTAGCTCATGCCTTCTTTAAAGACTGTTCCAAATATCTATCAATGCTTTGTCTAGGGTAAGACCTTGTGATTTGTGGATGGTGACTGCGTATGCTAGAGTTAGAGAAAATTGTTCTCTGCGTACATACATGTCTTTGAAGAGAAGGAATCGAGCTGTTGAGCAACCTATCCTTTTTACTTCTGAAAGTTTGTCAAAAAGAATATTGACAAACTGAATGTTGCTGTCACGTGGGTATGTTTGAAAGACAACAACTGTACCCAGTGCTCCATTAAGTAGTCCTTGCTCCACGTCAAGGTTACGTTTAAGCATTACTCTACAGTTTAAGGATAATTTTAATATTTTCTCCAAACCAGCTGTGTTAGAGATATAATTAATTTTTCTAAGGTATTTAGTCTTGTTGTGGCTTGTTGACACATGGGTAGTGTCATACCATGTACGTCCAGTTTGTCTGTGGAGCAAATTTCAATTATTGGTTGTATTTCTTTTTTCAACATTGTTTCATTGAATTTGGAACAGCTTGCAATAGTTGGCATTAAGGACATACAATTAACATTTTTGTGTGCTAATTGTTCCATAACATCAGTAGCACATGAGCTATGGCCATAAAGTGCATGGCTGTGCCGGGTTTTTAATATTGCTTGTGCTTCTTGAGATAGTACACCAACTCTAATACTTTCTAAAATGTTGGCATAAGTGAGGTCTGCAGATTGGTGCATGTTTTCTGTTAATTCTCTATATTGGAAATGTTGCCAAAGGTTGACATTTCCTATGCTGCCAACAGTTTTATGGCAGAGTTTGTGTCCTAGGTTTTTAAAAATAGGTTCACCTTTCACTGGTGTCAATTGAAGAAGATCTCTGAAAACAATGTGTTTTCCTCCAATGAGCTCTTCATAGTTTGTTTCAAGTACTTCTTGCAATCTGAGGTGAATCAAAGCCAACATTAGGTTGGAGATCATGCTCACTTCATCTATTAGTAGCATTTTCATTTGTTTTAACACTCTGCGTAGTTCCATTGCAGCTTCTGTAGAAAGTTTGTATTCTAATTTGTTTTGGTGTTTTACTGGAAGGAGTAGTAATCGGTGTAAAGTGACACTGCCTATGTTGTAAGCAGCTAAACCTCTGTGGGCAGTTACAACAGCTGACAGTTTGTTGTTTTTAAATTGTTGAATGAACTTGCTGATGATTTTGATTAAGAATGTTTTGCCTGAACCAGCTTCACCACTGACGTATAGTAGTATAGGTTTGTAATTTTGGCAGGTACATTCTTTTTCATGTTGTACACCATGTGCAATTTCTTTCATTACTTCTTGAAAAATGGTACGCTGCTCTTTGTTCAGTTTTGATTGTAGTACAGTTAAGTCTTCTGTATCTTCTTCATAGTGTCACATGGTGTTCTCTACTTCTGTCATAGCTAATTCTGCCTCATTTGCTATTAGTGTCTGTCCCAGTGGTTCTTGGCTTCCTGTTACAGAAGGTTGACTACTGTCGGGAGTGTCCTTACCTAGTTGGGCCTGGAGTTCTTCGTGTTGCTGTTCATTGTGCAATGTGCAACATTGTTTGGTATTGCATAAAGTTTATATCGGTGATAGTGCTTTCATTTGCTTTGAAAGCGTCTTCATAGGAGTCATAGTTTTCTAGTATCTCTTCTTCTTTTCTCCATGGTTTTAAAAAGTTGTAGCAGGGACATGTAATATAGTTCTTTCTCTTGAGGCGTTTTTAATGACAATTTGATATGATTAATTAAGCTTCGTTTGGTAAGTTTCCCTAAGCTGCTTTCACAATCTGTCACTCTATATGTACCTTTTTTCCATCAGGTTTTATATTTTTGTATGAAGTTTTGGGCTGTGTGGCATAGACACATGGTTTCCAAAGTGGTACTCCTGTTTGGGTAGTATGTGTCTAGTAAATTGTTTTTCAAAATGTCTTGGCTGTTGGGATCATTTTTGGCTATTATTTCTATGCCGTCGTATAATTTGAGAACTCTTTTTCTAGATTTGGCAGGACCAAGACTTAGCCATACTTTATTTTCAGGTTTTCCATACAAAGCAGTACCGGGTAACCGATCTGCAGCTTCATAGGAGCCACATTCTCTATGAGAGCATTTTTATGCCTAAGCTGTACAATTTCTGAGAGTGTTTTGTCCGATGATGGGTCATTCCATAGGTCTTGAAGCTCTGTTTTTTCTGCTTTTGTTAAGTAGGCTATAACATATTGTGCAACTGCAATGGAACTGTCTGCAATGTACTGCACATCTATGTTTACAATGCAATCATTACCCTCTTATGGAATGCAATCATTGATATACTTTGCTTCTTCTGTTCTTTTTATGTAATGTGTTCTTAGGTGATTTACCTTTAACACTATGTCTAACTGAAGACATGAAGTTGTTCACGTCACCTGTTTCTGTAACTGGTCTAGGGAAACCAATGCAGCATTTGGTGTAGTATTTCCCTTTGTTTTTGTATTTGCGATGACAATATTTGCCACATTTGTGTCTTTGAAATTGTACAATTTGTGCATGAAGATCACCATTTGTTGATTCCGATGGAATTTCACAGGTGACTGTAATACAGTGGCATCAGTGACTTGACCAAATTTAGGAGCATCTATAAACCATACAAGTATGTGGATATGTGGTGCTCCTCTGGCTTAGTGTTTTTTTCTCCAAAAGAAGTGTTGCACTTCTCCGAGGGGAGGAACAGTTTTAATACAAATAAAGTGTAGCATAGCAATGAAATGATGATGGCAATATCTTGAAACATTAACAGGATCTAGAGAGCAAAGTTCTCCAGGTGTTAGTATATCTGTTTGTTTTGTTTATGATTGATATGCGTAGGAAATCATGTAAATCTTCCCATGCATATTCTGCACAACTTAATGTAACAAACCAAGTGGGTGGGCCAAGGTTTCTTATCATTCATCGTACATCTCTGTGATGTCGGAACTAGTACTCTTTCGTACCATGCATGTTTGCTAACAGATTTGTAATGCTTGATTGTAAAACCTCATCTTTTTCTTGCACTTTCTGTATTAATTGCGTGGCTGACATATTTTGAAAGTGGGTTCCTGATTTTAATGTGTGTGCAACTCTGTAACATAGAGTTGCTAGCTCACTGTCGAAGAGTAGGTGGAATATGTATTCCCAGATTTAGACAAAATGTGGATCTTCAGAATACATTCGTAACAAGCAGTATTCTAATGCTGTTATCTGAGTGGGTCTATCATCGTACCTTCCTCCTTTGCCAGTAGGAAAGAGTAGAGGAAAAGCATGTGTTTCTATACTTTTTTCCCATATGCTGATTGGTGATCCTTTGGTTTGTCGCATTTGGTACGTTTCTAGTGCATCATCTATGGTGTCATTAGAGTGTAATGGATGAATTGTATAATGGTCTAAAATATTGGATACTGTAGCAGGATCTAGAAGTTCAAATTGACCAGTTTCTGTTGACTCTTGAATTATTTCAGTTGTTTCCCTTAAGTTTTCTTCAATATTTATTTCTTTGTAGTATTCATTATTGTATTTTAGATATTGCAAGGCTTGTCTAACTCTATGTAAGTCTACGAGTTGTTGCCAAATTATTTTGTCTTTTGTAGGTACCCCATTTACTAAGACAATTAAAGATTGCTCTATTGGACGTTTCCCTCCCAGAATGTCCACATTTTCTTTCAGATCTAATGGTAAATAAACTACTTTGCCACAAATGCCTTTCACCAATTCTGAGGGAGGTAATTTTGCTGTTTTTGGTTGAAGGCGTATTATTGCTTGAAATGGGTGCACTGTTTGAATTATGATGCTCTCATCTAAATTGGGTTGTTGTAGGTTATTTTGGTAGTGGGAATAATTCCAAGTTATTTGTGATAGCATGCGAAGGAGTTTAGTTGTTGTCACGTTTTGTAGTGCAGTAACTGCAAAGTATTAAGGGGTCAGTTATTTTGTATTTGTTTTCTGCTGTATAGTAGAGAGGTAATTCAAACCATTTGGTATCTTCATTGTCTTCTATTTTGTATGTTACGTCTATAGTTTTTTTGTTACTCTCATAGAAAGTTCTACGGCAAAACACACACACAAACACATGGTTTGGTACTTCAGCGGATGTACTTTTAAATTTTAGCATTTCTTTTTTGTATGTGTGTAGTAGAAAGTTGCCATGTGTAGAATTGTTGATAGTCTGTTGTAAAGCTATTGCATTTTGTAAGTGGCTTTCACTTCCAAAATATTTTCTCTGGATATGGTTGATTTCTTCGAGTAGGTCTTTGGCTGTACCATGTAGAAGATTATTTAAATTGGCTAGTGCTAAAGCAGGACTTTTAGCATAGTACACTTTATAGACTAGATTTCTTATACTTGAATGATGTGTTGTTATCATTTTGATATGATGGAAGGTGCTTTTGCAAATAGGTCCTGAAATACAGGCTAATGAATGTCCTTGTAGTCCTGTGTATTTGCACACTGGACAGGTATCCATATTTTGCAGCAGTTTCATTTTGAGTTTGTCTTGCCTTTCACATATTGATTGACATATTGATTGAGGAACTGGCATAAAGATTTTTTGGGAATGTTGCACATTGACGTGCATGGCCATTTGTATACTGGATGTTCTGGTTCAATCCAATGGAGAGGTAATGGTATTAAGTTTTTCATAACCTCGTCCACTACTATGTATGGCAATTCTGTTTGTTTGGTTTTGTTTGGTTTTGTTTGTATGCTTCTTCATTAAAATATGGTTCTGTGCTAGTGGTGTGACTCCATTCACCTCCACAGATATTTAAGAAGTTATTTTTGTTGACATTCCGTTTATTGAGAAGTTTGTTTGTTTATTTATTTATAACGTGCAGACCATCAGGCCCGGGGGCATCAGGGCGCAATTTGTACAGGGTTGCAAGAAAAGAACATACAGGGAGATAAATTACAAAAAAGTATAACAATACAGCATAATAAACAAACTTAATAATTACATATCTTACACATGGAACAGTGTCCCTAGGCTCTGCAGAGGAAGTATCCCTGAGGTAGTTGGGAAAGGTAGCAGACCGGAACTCGTGCAGGGGAACAGGCGGGTTGGGTAAGTAGGACCGAATGTCTGGCACAGCTATTGCTGGTCAAAGAGCCAAGATTTGGTTTTATTCTTGAAGGCGTTGGAGTCTTCAGCTCTGATGGCAGCGGGGAGGGTGTTCCAAAGTTTGGAGGCTATGACAGGGAAGCTAGTGCCTCCCGCTTTTTGGAGCTTAAACCTAGGGATAGTAAGGCAGTGAGTCTGAGCAATTCTTAGTGGTCGGGCAGTGGAGTGGCGCGAAAGCCGACTGCAGAGATAGATCGGAGCCTTGTTGACTAGGCATTTGTGCGTGAGGGCAAGTGTTTTTAGGGAAATTCTCTGCTGCACGGGTAACCACTTAAGGCTAGCTCTGGCTTCAGAGATGTGGTGGTTACGAGGGATGTTCAGAGCCGCTCGAATTGCATTGTTCTGGGTGGTTTGGAGTTTGGACAGGTTTTCTTGGCTGGTGCCTAGATATAGGGCACTGCAGTAATCTATTTTTGCCATGATAAGTGTTCTCGCTAGTGTGACGCTATTGTGGGTGGTGAGGAAAGGTCTGCAGGCTGAAATGAGTTTGCACGTGTAGGCGGAGGTGGATCTGACTGCATTAGTTTGTCTTGACAGGGAAAAGGTCGGAATCCAGGTAAAAGCCTAGTGTTTTGGTGTCTTTCGAGACTTGTATGGAGTTGCCGTCTATGATGAATGACTGATAGGATGTCCAGTTTGCTCAGGCGTTGTGAAGTACCCAGAATAAGTAGCTCCGTCTTATCGTCGTTCAGACATAGCTGGTGCTGGGCCATCCAGGCTTGGATGACCGAGTAGACGTCATTGAGGGCCTTGGTGTCAGCAAGATAATCACCCGAGATGGGAATGAGTATCTGGGTGTCGTCCACATAGTTGGTGTAGGAGACACCCAGATAATCGAGCACATCGAAGAGTGGTTTCGTAAAGATATTGTAAAGGGTAGGAGACACGCAAGAGCCCTGAGGAACACCGCAATGAATAGGGGAGGGAGCTGCGGCAGCGGAGGGTGCAAAGACCCTCATAGATCTGTTGCTCAGGAAGGATTTGATCCAGGCTGCTGCGGAGGGAGAGAAATTGGCAGCAGAGTGGAGGTGCCTGCAAAGGATGTGGTGGTTAACCAAATCAAATGCGGCGGAAAGGTCGAGGAGTAATAGCATTGCTAATTTGCCCTTGTCCTTCAGGACTTCGATCTGGGTTTTTAGGTCTAATAGAGTCGTTTCGGTCCCGTGTCTGGGCAGAAATCCGGATTGTCGTAGACCTAGCAGATTGTTTGATTCAAGGTAGTTTTGGATCTGCGGGTAAGCTGCACGGTCCAGTATCTTCAGCAGGAATGGTACTGTAGTAATAGGTCGGAAATTTGTGGGTATGCTTGGGTCAAGGGAAGGTTTTTTTTTAGTAGCGGGATCACCCAGGCGTCTTTAAGGTTGTCCGGGACAATACCTGTTTCAAAGGAAGAGTTAATGAAGGCTGTAATGAATGGGGCTAGGTCATGGGCGGAGTCCTTAATGATGGGAGCTGGGCACGGGTCACCTTGGCAGTTGGAAGGTTTCATCCTGAGGATGATATTTTCTACTTCGATGATAGTGAGCGGTACGAAGGTGAAGGGTTTGATGTTGGCAAAGTTGGAGAAGGTGGGCCTAGTGGGGGAGGATGAGCGGTTGTCACGCCTCAGGCAGTCCTGCTTATCTTTTATTTTTGATTGGAGCATAGAGATTTTGTTTAGGAGGGCTGCTTGAATGTTAGTACACCATTTGCTGTCTTTTGTGCAAGTGTCTGGCGGGGATACTGGGGTTTCGAGCTCTTTTATGACTCTAAAGAGTTCCTTGGAATTAGAGTCGGCTTGTGTGATACGATTATTAAGCGATTCTTTTTTAGCAATGATGATGGCGTCTTTATAAATGAGGGAGGCGAGGAGGAAGCCGTCTTTATGCTCATCAGATGGGTGGCTTTTCCACCGGTTTTCCGCGCAGCGTTTGGCCTTGCGAAGGATTCTTAGCTGTGGAGTGAACCATGAATTGAGGTGTGCTCGTGGTTTAGCCTTTCTAAGTTTGATTGGTGCTAAGGTGTCAATGGCCGTGAGCATCATTTGGTTGTAGGTGTCTGCAAGGGAGGTGGGATCAGAGCAGGCGTTGGTCGCCGCATTAAGAGAGGGGAGTAACAGTGGGAGGAGATGTTCTCTTGTTATATTTTTTTTATTGCGGGTGGGGAGGGCTGGGGCTATAGGTGTTGGGGCTCGCGGGGAAGCTTCAATGTTAAATGTTATGATGTGATGGTCAGACCATAAGCAAGGGCAGTTATTGAGGACCTGGATGTTGCAGTTGGAGCCGGCTAACCAGTCAATGGTCCTGCCTTTAATATGGGTCGGTTCTTGTAAGTACAAGGTAACGCCAAGGTCAGTAAGAGCAAACTCCAGATCAGTTGCTACAGGATCCTTAGGGTCGCCGCGACCAAGATTGAGGTCACCTAAGATTATTGTTTGGGAGTTGTTTTTTGTTTTGTCAAGAATAAGAGTGGAAATTTCACTGTAATTTAGTAGTTAGTTTTGTTAGTGCTTTCATTCTGTTTAACACTAAAATGAATAACTTTTTTTTGAGAATGATTGCACTGTCTATCAAAGTTTCTAAGATTAATTTTCTACGGTAGGTTTGAAGGGTTGTGGATGATTTGTCTGCTGTTTTTATAAGATTCTGAAGGACTTCTGTGGCGGAACATTTTTGCTAAAATACTTTTTTTGGTATGGTTACTTGCTAGTATATCAAGATTTATAGGTGCAGTTTTAGCAGTAGTGGTAGCCGAATTCTTGTTAATCACTTTCTGTTTCGTTTTACATTTTGAAAGAGGAGGCAAGGTTTCTGTACTGGAAGCTTGTTTTGTTTCGCTAAATGACTGTATTAGCTGTTTTGTTTGAACTTTTTGTACACACTCTGGTAGAGATGGATGCTTATTTTGGACACTTTTATTTTCATTTGCTCTATTTCTGCGTTGCTTTCTATGGACTTGATTTTTGGTAGGCTTTCTTTGGGGTCTGTTGAAAAAAAAGAGGGTATTGTTTGGGACGTTCTGCAATGTATGTGTGCTGTGTGTGCATGAGTGTCTGAGTGTGATGGGAAAGATGTATGTGGTGGTGTGGGATTGTGCATTGGGCAGCTACAATTAGGTGGAAAGGCTATTCTTCTATTTGTGTGTTACTATACTGCGGTTCAGATGAGAGTAGAAAGTGAGCTAGTGGTGAGGAGAAGCATTAATAGTAAACCCGATGATATAAAATTAATACAGTTCTTGGTTTTGTAATACTAACATTCTAGGGGTTTAGTATGTTGTTTGTTATTTGTGTCCCAAAAAAAGGGGATTTGTATGCCATTGTGCCTGCTATTCCCTGTTTAATAAATGGGGATTTGTGGGCAGAATGGTTCAGAAATGTCTTTTTTTTTTGGTGTGCAAATTAAATGAATGAACCGTACAGTGTGTTTGAGGAACAGTAAGAATAGTAAGGTTTTACAGCAAATCCAGCATGGAAAGGGGACTGTAGGGATCAGCCAATCAGATGTTGAGTTTGTCGATTTGTGTTGAAAGAGACTGTGTGCAGTGAAGATGGCAGAGGTGGAGAAAGTCAGGGTGTTGGTGCTCAGAGATATGTTTGTGCATGCTTTACAGCAGTAAGCTCAATGCAGGCATGTGGCAAACAATTAAGATGTTAAAGGAGTGGAGGTGGTGTGGAGCGCTGTGCCTGATTGCAATGTACAACAAATTCTACAAGTTTGTGAAGATATGGCATGATGAACACTCCCCATTTGGTAGTTTTGCACTATGGTGCTTTCCATTTGGGCTACGTCAGTGTCCCTACTTTGTTGGCAGATTTGAAACGGTTGGTTCAAGCAGTAATGAACATCCTTCCAAATGCCATTTTTCTGGATTACTACCTAGGGCAATATGGGACAATAGTTTTGTTTTTTGTCATCAGCAAAACATTGCTAGGTGTGCAATCAACTGAGGCATGTGTGCTTTCATGCTTAGAGCTGGTATGTTTTTCTGCAATAATGAGACTATTGATTCCAGTAATGCTGTTTATCTTGAAGATGGCATTTCCTTATCTTTTTGGGGAAATGCCATGCTGTTTTGGAATGCAAGGGTTGCTTTGGAGAAGGTTATGTGAAGATTTTAGTAGTAAAGTAAGAAGAAACCCCCCCCCCAAAATACAAAATAACAGATGTCGGTCAAGCATCTGCAAAACTCCCCCCAAAAAAGGGAGCCACCCTCAAAGGGGAAATGGGGCACACTTTAAATTTACATTCACCGCACTCAGATTTTCGATATGTCCGCGGACATGGCGGTAGTCCGCGGACAGCGCCTATTACATACAGGGAAACTGGGGTGGAGAGGCATGCAAATGGAATGAGCGGAGCTAGGGTTTGGTCATTAAAGTTTACTGGGTGTGTTGTGTAAGGAGAGATTTTGTCAGAACATCTTTTTCCTGAGAGAACACATAGCTATGGCTGTGTGTTTCTGAAAACACATTATCTGGATTTTGGGAGACTCATGGATACATTGGTTGGAGGTGCATGCAGAACGCTGTGGAGTAGCTGCAGATCTTGGATTCCCTCATGTGGAAGTGCACTGGCATGGAGTGCGTGAAATGAAGTGGCTGGACTTGGTACCTCTCTGTGCTACTTTAGGGATGGAGCATCATCCAGACACAATTATAATTCATTGTGGAGGGAACAGTTTAGGGCATGTGTCTGGAATTTCTTTGCAATTTGCAATGAAAGGACTTGGGAAGGTCATGGACATGTTTCCAAATTCCTAAGTAATTTTTTCTCGTATTGTGCAAAGACAAATGTGGCTGCGTTCGTCTTCATTTGGTCCACAAATAGAGAAAGCGAGGCGCAATGTCAATAATGCGGTTTGTGCCTTTCTAAGAGATGTCGGCATGTCCTCTTTTCACAATGAAAATATTATCTTTTGTAGCACATACATTTTTCGCAGAGATGGAGTCCATCTTACTTATGCTGGCAATCAGATTTTTCTGAGAAATGTACAAAATGCATTGCAACCATTTTTGGAATTACAACCATCCATTTTGCAGTAGGTGTTGACCATTTCTAGTTTTCAAACACAATAAAATACCACCAAAAGGCTCTTTTCGGAGCCACCACTTCCTCTCAGAGAAAAGTGCATTAAAATGCACAGGGCCCTGCACTGTTTATTTGCCAGTTCTATTTTTAAACTGTGAAAGGCTGCTCTGAAAAGAGCCTTTTTTTTGGATTTTTGTTTTATATTTTTGTTTTTTACACACAACAAACTAGGAGAGGAGGGGAAAGGAGGGTAATGAAAGGACACCAACCACGGGGATAAGAAAGGGCAGGTGGAGAGAGGAAGATGTAGGGTGGGCCTTACTTAAGTAGGTAGCATGTCTTCTGGTGCTCCGTGACCGTAGTCTCGAAAGCACTTCGAAAACTCTTCCCCCTGCAGAGTACCGTGTCGCAGTACATACACAATATTGTGACCCTCGAAAGGTAAGGGAAAACAGCATCGCGAATGGCCTGTGAGGCAGCTGGAGGGATGCGCTCTCCCACAGGAGAGTGTATCTTATGGTGAGAGGAGCAGAAACGGAGGATGTGGTAGAGGAACTCAACCTACTACGTTGATTACAAGGTACAACCTTGCGAATGTCCCCACTGTGGAACGACGTTAGGTGTCGCTTCATGGATGTCGTACCAAAGCTGTACGAACCATGTCTCGGCACCATTTTGCACTGTTTGCAGGTGACCCTGTTCGCACATGCTTTTGGTACGTTACCATGAATGGTAAACAACTGCCACACCCAAGACTCCTGGCGAGTGCTGGTAGTAGGGAGTTCCTCTACCTCATCCTCTTCATCCTCGTTCTCTACATCCTCACGCCTGTTCCCCTCTGCAGGCCCATGGGGAGTTGCTGGTGGTGGAGGGTTTGGGGGTGGTGCTGAGGCAGATGTAGAAACAGTAGCCATGGATGCCATCAGGTTTGATGAGATAATCTCAGCAAGAGCAGCAAAGGCAGCAAAAGTCAATCTGCAATAACCAGAAGTACAATGAAGATCCGCTCTGGGGTGTGGCCTTTTATAGGGGTGAGCGTCTGACAGATCGAACACCCAAAAAGGTTCAGAAAGTTCCAAAAAGTATGTGGAAAGCCAGGGCCATCGTCTGGCACATGTGCAATGGTGAATTTTTACTGTAAAATAATTTGGATTGTCTGAAAGTTATTTTAAAATGTTCGGGAACCGGACAGTGTCCTCAAATTAGGACACATGCTCAGCGTGGGTGCGGTCACATGATGATGTCGGGAACACGTCCGCGAAGGGAAAGGGTGTCCACAGGACACCAAATGCACGGGAGCGGTCGTGCGCATGCGCGTGGGTGTTCTACGAACAGTGTTCGGGTCCTCAAACAAATTAAAAGTGCGACACAAGTAAGACGGCCAGTTACGGACAGGCGTGAAGTTCGCGGGATTTACGGGTGTGGTGCGCATGTGTGTAGATGTTCTGCGGACTGTACGGCCAGGTATAGTGTCCTTAACACACCTCCAATTTGTTTGACTGCGGACATCCCGGACACCGCGCGTGTTCTTAGGACAGTTTCAACTTGGCGGCGGAGGGTACGGATGGGTATAGTTCCTTAGGATACCTCCATTTCGTTCACTTAAGGACATCCCGGACACTGGTGTGTTCTAAGAACAGTTCCATCTTGCTTGCTTATGGTACAGACAGGTATTGTGTCCTTAGGAGACCCCCATTTTGTTCATTTACGGAGACCGGTTGTGTTCTAAGAACAGTTCCATCTTGCTTGCTAATGGTACAGACCGGTATTGTGTCCTTAGGACATCCCCATTTTGTTAATTACGGACATCCCAGACAGGTGCTGTCCGCGGACAGTTGAACTGCTTTTTAAAAAAAAAAAAAAATAAGACACAAAGGAATTGGAAAGGAAGGGGGAAGCAGAAACTGATACAAATATAGGGGAATTGGGAGTTTGGAGAGGATGGATAGGAGGGGATGAAGGGGTGGTCGTCTCATCAAAATGTTTTTCTAGGTGTTGAGGGTTTGGGGATAGTTCACTGAGACATGGAGAGAGGGAACAAGTACATGTGGGACAATGGTATTTATTTTTTTCTTTTATGAGGTCCTCCACAAAATGTTTCAAAAGATTGAAATTTTCCATGAGCATGTCAGTTTTTTGTTCCATACGCTGCAGAGTATTTTCCAATGTGTCTTTAGGTGTATTGGTTTCAATTTTTGTATGGTCTGTTAAAAAAATAATATATATATATAATTTCTAGTGATATATATATGTGTGTGTATATATGTTAAGTACACATAAAGCAATGATTATTAATTTACTTATATAGAGAAGTGTCTACCATTAGTATCACTGTCATCAGACATTTCCTCACGTGGAAAATTCTCCTCAAGCCATTCCTCAAGCCATGTTACATGTATATAAAGTAAGGGATTTCTAGTAAATATCTATCAAATTCACACTATGAATTTGTATATTCAGTAGAAAAACTTTGTTAAAGGGACGTTATGGTTAAGTTGCGCTACTAAAAACCTATGAAATTCAGTAAAAACACTTTGTTAAAGGGACGTTATGGTTAAGTTGCGCTACTAAAAACCTATGAAATTCAGTAAAAAAACTTTGTTAAAGGGACGCTCTGGTTCAAAGTAAAACCGAAAAACCCCTGAAATTAGCCAGTTATGGTAAGCTAAGCAACTATAACTCGCCCCACCACCGTGCACTGCTAAGACTAACACTCAGGACATCAAAGATGACATCACAAATGTAATTGATGACATCACTGATGCCATCACATGTGCATTTTCTTTTCATAAACTCTGTAGAAGGGATTCTTATTATAATATTGACAAAGTGTCACGGATCATTGGAATAAATATCATGAGCTAATTAGTGCATTAAGCAATGCATTGATATAAATAGCATTCTATTATGAAGTTCTGTCCAGTATACTAAGCTACTCATGCAGAAACACAGTGTGTGCAGCATACATGATGAAGGTGTAATATTCATAATCTTGCAATGTTGAATAGTGAAATTACTGCTTTCTTATTAGAGTTCTGTGTACTGTGAAACATGGAATAAGTAGCTAATAAAACCCACTTACTACATAATTGCATTATTATAGACAAAACACAAAGCGACAACAACATATACAAATATGAGTATATACAGGGAAAGTGAAGTAAGCAAAAAAGCAGAAGTAGTAGCAGAAAGGGTTCATAAACTGATTATCTTTATGCAGAGAAATTATTGCTCTGTTTCAAAGCTGCTACTTACCCTATGTTTGTGTATCACATGATGTGACTGAACCCTAAGGAAAGTAGTGTGAGTGCAATGTATACAAATATGAGCATACACATGGAAAGTACAGTAATACAACAAAAAAAACTATCAAAGTGCTTATAACCCTACTGATTATCTTCATGCACAAAAAGGATTGCTGTCTTTCAAGCCTGTGTCTTCCCCTATGTATATGTTTCATATGATGTGACTTGACCCTAAGGGAATTACTGTAAGAACATACTTGAAGGATAAGTCTACAAATATAGTACCTTTTCAGTTTTTAGTTCGAGTGTTAATGAACAAAACAATGTGGCCTAGATGTGTCAGTAAAGGAAAAAAGGGGAGCCATATATGTGATGTCATTAATGACATTTGTGATGTCATCTTTGATGTCCTGGGTGTTAGTCTTAGCAGTGCACGGTGGTGGATCGAGTTATGGTTGCTTAGTTTACCATAACTGGCGAATTTCAGGGGTTTTTCGGTTTTACTTTGAACCATAACGCCCCTTTAACAAAGTTTGTTTACTGAATTTCATCGGTTTTTAGTAGCACAACTTAACCATAACGTCCCTTTAACAAAGTTTTTTTTTAACTAAAATATATATATATATATTATATCTATCTATCTGAGGCTTGTGGAATCTACTTAGATCACATGCTGTGCATAGGCCGACATCTAGTGGAAGCTGCAGAGTATTAGTTTGTTTTTCGAAACTCAAAAATGGGCGTCGACACAGGGTGTGCCAGTAATACTATTCCTAGTGTGACGTCCACTGTACCCATGATCCCTCATGCGTGTAGGTCCCTCAGATTGTTTTATTCCGCCATACTTGACAGAAGCATTCCGCAGCGTTCCCTGGCTTTCAGCCATATTTTGCAAAATATCATAATATTTCCCCAGTTTCTTCCTCTCCCACGTCGAGTCATCGAAGTTCGAAGCTCAACGCCGGCCCGTAGAAGAAACAACCGTCGAGAGCTGCATGACAGACTTTGGGCCTCGGAAGGCCTCTGGCCTCGGCCCTGCAAGTAGGGAGAGTGGGGGGTGGAAACATATTCTACACTCATATATATTTCCTGCACACACTAGCCCGCTGCCACAGGGTGCGTATGGAGGGTACCCCTTTCGAATTCTGCCCCAAGTGCAACCGCAAGTATCCTTGGGTTGACAAACACGCCACCTATAACCTCTGCTTGCCGAGGGACCACCCCGAGGCGAACTGTAGAGCGTGTAGCCGGTTCAAGGCTAAGACACTAAAGGACCGCTCAACCAAACGTTGGGCCCACCTCGCCAAGCAACGTGAGGCCATGGAGGCGGAGGGCACCTTCAGTGATGGCAGCAACGCCGTTCTTTTGGACGGCGAGGGCAACGAGGCCAAGCGCAAGTCCCCGACCTCGGAAGGCTGTCTGCCAGGGCAGTTATGGGGAACACTAGCGCTACCCACACCACTTCCACACCTAAACACTTGAAGTCGAACCGAGACTCGACGCGCGTGTTGAGTTCTCAGAAAGAGGCACAAAAAGAGCGGTCCACCAAATCGGTGTCCTCTGTGCGTTCTCGGTCAAGATCGCCTAATGACACCAGGCAACCATCCACAGTTGCCAAAAGTGCCTCACTCACCAAAATCATGGAGGTACGCTCGTCAGAAGACGAAGCCGACCGCCAGCCCCAGGCCGCTCACCAGGAGTCAGCGCCAGCAGACCGTTCGGCTGCTGCTTCCGAATCCCGATGCCCTCACTCAAGGAAAGGGACACTACCCCTGAATCTCGACGCCAGGCGTCGAAAAGCTCTGAGAGGGTGAAAACTCCAGGGAAACACTCTTCCACTCATGGGGAAGGGGGGAAACAGCAGGAGAAAGCATCTCACCCTTCTTCTGCACCACAGTTACAGAAAGACAGTTCTAAGTCTTCTGATAAACATCTAGCCAAGACCCCTGCACAAGCCCATATGTCCAGTCAAGTCATAGAAGGGGAACCCTCTTAAGAAAGGGTAATTCCCAGCTCCAAGAAATGGACCAGTGAGGATATAGACTGGGTTATGTCTAGAATGTCCTCCCTAGCAGACTTCTACTCCAAGAACCCAGAACACTTCCGTTCCTATACCCCTGACGGTTCTACTCCCTCAGGGTCTAGGGACCCACAGCCCCCTGGTAAGAAACCTCTGTTTGAGACCCCAACGGAAGGTCGGTCTTCAGACCCTTTTTACATCCAGCCTTACACCCAGTATAGTGAGGATCCACTATAGGATGAGGATCCAGACTTGGTAAAGTTGGACGACCAAAGTGGGGTGGACTATTATGGGGACGACGAGGACCAAGAGGATGAGGAGGAGGAAGATGACCCAGAAGTCTACAGAATAGACTCCCCGGTAGGCAAAGAACCTCAGGTTACAGACTCTCTAGTCGACAACCAGCCCCTCCTAAATGAGGTCTTGACTAGAGCGGCAGAACACTTCCGCATAGACACGCTGGCACAGGAGGAGAGGGACTTTGCTGAGGAACTAGTAGGAGAAAAGAAACCCATTGCTCTGGCCATTCCAATTCTCAAGTCCATCCAACAGAGAATTGATCCTTCCCTTCTCAATCCTAACCTCACCAGGGCAGTAAACCCCAGAATCGAGAAATTGTTCAGGGCAGCCCAATCAGACCCGCTTTACGTACGGGTGCAACTGAAGCCTGACTCCCTGTTACTTACTAATACCCGGAAGAGGGCGGCAATGCCTCTCATCATCTGAGGCTCCCCCCGACAAGGAGAGCAAGAAAATCTACGGGTTGGGAAGGAAGGTAGTTTCCACTTCTGCTTACCAGGCAAGGATTGCAAACTCCACCACTCTGCTGGCTAGTTACACCTGCCACCAGTGGGAGCAAGTAGCTGCCCTCATCGACTCTGCACCGGAACCTTTAAAGGGCCAGTTGGCCCAGGTTGCGTCAGAGGAGTGAGCCGTGTCCGGTTGCATCCTTAAGGCAACCTTTGATGCCGCAGATAACACCGGCAGGCTAATGGCAGAGAGCACGGTCATTAAGAGGCATGCTTGGTTAAGACAGTCGGGGTTTAAACCCGAGACATGCCGGTGGAGCCTAATCTACTGTTTGGCAAAGCGGTAGAGGACGCATTAAAGAATGCCAAAGATGAGTGTGAGACTCTGAAATCCCTGGGACAGTTGACCAACAAGCCCCCTAATGAGAGGCAATAGTAATTTTCGTCGCCCACGTGGCAAAATTCACAGAGGCTCCAACTATTCACAGGGGCAGGTTACATCATGGGGTAATAACCAGCAGTCTACCCAGAGTTACAGCAGAGGAAACAAGAGGGGCCGTGGTAAGGGTAGAGGCAGCCCCAGCAGAGACGGCACGCCTCCCGCTAAACAGTGACACCACGCTCCGGGTCCCTTCTCACACATCCCCAGTAGGGGGACGCATTTCCAACTTCACCCAAGCTTGGGAAGGGATCACATCAGACAGATGGGTGCTGTCCACAGTGTCCGCAGGATACTGCATAGAACTGCTTGAGCGTCCCCAAAACCACCCCCCACGTCAAAAAGTACATTCCTTGGACCACCAGAAGATTCTCCTCGAGGAGATCGTCAATCTTCTAGCAAAGGACGCGATAGAACTCTTCCCGGGCAACCAGGTAAACAAGGGTATTTATTCAACTTACTTCCTTGTGCCAATAAAAGATCTGACAATGCACCAGTATTAGACTTACGCCCTGCAAACAAGTATGTCAAGCCCCAAAGGTTTTGCATGACTACTCTCCAAGAGGTAATCCCGCTCCTAAAGAAGGGGGATTACATGGCAACATTGGAGATGAAAGATGCCTATTTTCATATTTCCATGTTCCCAGCGCACAGAAGATTCTTGCGTTTCAAGGTGGACAGTCAGCACTACCAGTTGAAGGTGCTGCCCTTCGGTATAGCCTCAGCTCCAAGGGTATTCACCAAGGTACTGGCGGTGGTGACGGCACACCTGCACAGGGAGGCAATCCCGGTGTACCCTTACCTGGACGACTGGCTCATCATGGGGGAGACCCCAGTAATTTGCAGGTCAAACATTCAAAGAACGATCAACCTCCTCTTCGAATTGGGATTCTCCATAAACGAGAAAAAATAAAGTCTGGTGCCAAGCACCTCCAAACAGTTCTTAGGAGCTGTCTTAGACACTCAATAGGGGTTGGCCTTTCTATCAGAAGAAATAATTCAGAATCTAGTACTGCACATTCCTTTTTACAAGCCCGGTCGCCAGATAAGTGTGCACAAAGCATTGCGTTTGCTAGGCATGATGGCGTCATGTTTTTACCTGGTCCCCCACGCGCGCTTGTGCATGTGACCCATGCAAGAATGGTTGGCGAAACAGTGGTCTCAGGCAAATGGTCAGTGGGACGATCTAGTGGTTGTTTCGCCAACACTTGTTCAAAGTCTTCACTGGTGGACAAGAGAGAACATGTCAAAGGGGAAACTCTTCTACGATTCAGAAGTACAGGCTGTAGTCACTACAGACGCATCCCTGTCAAGGTGGGGAGCACACCTGCTCCACACAGCTCAGGGTCTCTGGTCTCGCACAGTAGCCAAGAATCATATCAATATGCTAGAGCTAATGGCAGTATTCAGAGCGCTTCAGGCGTTCGAACCCCACCTGTTGAACCTGTCAGTGCAGATCCTGACAGACAGCACAACAGCAATGTTTTACCTAAACAAACAGGGAGGGACTTGTTCACCAAATCTGTCCAAGCTTGCCCAGAAAATTTGGATATGGGCACTCAGAGGGAACATTTACCTGTCATCTCAACATGTTCCAGGGGATCTCAGTTCGCTAGTGGATGCTTTAAGCAGAGATCCTCTCCCAAGAGAACACGAATGGTGTCTACTCAGAGAAGTCGTGGAAGACATCTTCTCACAGTGGGGTTTCCCCACTACAGACCTATTCGCTACAAGCGAAAACAGGCAATGCCCAGAATTTGCATCCAGGTTCCCCCAGCCAGACTCAAAGGGGAACGCCCTGTGGATGAACTGGTCAGGAATGTTTGCCTATGCTTTTCCACCTACTCCTCTCATGAGGAAAGTGGTCAACAAGATGCACAGGGAATCGATGACGCTCATCCTAGTTGCTCCCATGTGGGCGAGGCAACCGTGGTTCCCACACGTATGCAGAAAAGCGGTGTGCGAACCCCTCAGTTTCCCGTACTGGTACAACCTACTGTCCCAGCACCAAGGACAAACAGTGCACCCTCAACCCAACTCAATGAACCTGGCAGCATGGCTCCTGAAGTCATAGTTTGGACATCTCAACTTGCCACAGAGATGTATGGACATCCTAAAGGAATCTAGGAATCCTAACACGAGGCACTGTTACTTTGATAAATGGAAAAGATTTGTTATCTGGTGCCAGAATAAGCAAATCAACACAGTTGATTGCACTCCTTCCAATATTGTCACTTACATGCTCCACCTGTTGGATGCAGGCCTGTATTTAACTCACTAAAGGTACATCTGGCAGCGCTGTCAGCCTACACCACTTCCCACAACAAGGTTTCGTGGTGGAAAGTACCAGTGGTTAAAGCCTTCATGGAAGGGGTAAAGAGACTCCACCCGCCAATTTCAAACCCACCACCTGGTTGGGACCTTAATGTGGTGCTTGCTAAGCTCATGGGCCCACCATTTGAACCCATGCATAAAGCTAATCTCAAACACCTGACCTATAAAACTGCTTTCTTAGTAGCCATTACTTCCATAAGAGGCGTCAGTGAAATTCAGGCTCTGTCAGTGCAGGATCCTTTCTTTACTGTTCATAAGGATAAACTGGTTCTACGAACACACCCTAGGTTCTCACCCAAGTTTATTTCTAAATTCCACGTTAAACAGTCCATCGAGCGTCCGGCCTTCTTCCAAGAACTCAAAAGCTCTTCTGAGGTGAAACTACACACTCTAGATGTGCGAAGAGCGGTCCTCTACTATGTAGACCAGACCAGACAGCTAAGGAAAACAGACCAACTGTTTGTTTCCGTAGCTACAGGCAGAGAAGAAAATTGCGTCTCTAAAGGTGCCATCTCCAAACGGATAGTCAATTGTATCCAACTATGTTCCTCCCTTTCTGAAAAAAATGCCTTTTACGCCAAGAGCCCACTCTACAAGAGTCATTGGGGCCACTCTGGCTTTCATTGCAAATGTACTCCTTGACACCATTTGCAAAGCAGCTACTTGGAGCTCTATTCACACTTTTACTCAACACTACTGCATTGACACTCATTCCAAGACAGATACTCAAGTAGGCCAAGCGGTTCTAAGACATCTGTTTGCTCATGACCCTTCTTGCATCCCACCGCCTTCTTCTAACACTGCTCGCTAATCTATGCACAGCATGTGATCTAAGCAGATTCCACAAGCCTCAGAAGGGATACATTACTCACAGTAATCGTATTTCTGATGCGTATTACTATCTGCTTAGATTCACATGTGACCCGCCCTTCCTCTCCTTTGAGAGAAGGGGCATGGATGCTTGTAGTCTTATCTTCCTATCTATCTGCCTGGATAATCTGTACTCGCGCTACTCCTCATGCTACCTCTTGTCAGAAAAAATACATTCGAAGGGATTGTGTCCTCCGACGTATTCCTTATCTTAGATAGATAGAAATCCTTCAGCTTTGCTGGCCTCGGAAAATTTTTTCGCCAGAGGGCGCTGCGCGTCGATGATCGCCGAGTCGATGACCCTCGACGGCCTCCGTGCCGACGTCGACGTCATCCTGCCTATAAAGGCCGCGCGCAGCGTCCGTTGCTCAGTTCCGTTTTTCCGCGCTTCGTTGTGCCTCGGAACACCGTTGCTCAGTTCTCGTCAGATAACGTATATAATATCTAACCTCGATATCGATGGCATCCTCCTCCGACCCGACGACCCCTCGGTCCGGTTTCAAAAAGTGCCGAGACTGCGGGAAGAAAATGTCGTTGACGGACCCTCACAGGGTCTGTTTGTGGTGTCTGGGAATCACGCACCAGAGTTCGGAGTGTGAGGAATGCCTTTCCATGACGGCGAAAGCCTTGAAGGAGCGTAGGGGGAAGCTCGAGAGAGGTAGGTCAACTTTAACTTCCTCGAAAGCTTCTTCGGTAGAGTCGAGACGTTCGTCTCCTCACCATAAAAAACACTCTCGTTCTAGGTCACGAAGTGGCTCCCACCACTCGTCGACATCGAGACACTCGAAGAAGAGACGTAGGAGATCCCCTTCGTCATCTTCGTCGAGTTCTCCTGAGAGAGTTCATTGCCCCACAAAACGCAGCTCGCAAGCTGAGTGGGAGGAATTCAGGAAAAAGATGCTAAGCGTCTTCGAGAAAGCGGCCTCGTCCCCCTCGAAGACAGCTGAGGGTGATACCCCGGGTAAAAAACCCAAAAAATCTAAACGCCGCGAGTCGCAGTACCCGGCGGAAAAGTCAACCCGAAAGCGCCTCGAGCCATCGGGAGATAAAGCATCATCGACGCCATCGTCGAAAACTCCTTCGAAACAGAGGTCGGCGCCATCGACGCCGTTGTCGAAGGATTCATCGGCGCATCAGTCGATCGAGTCGACGCCGACGTCGACGCCGATATCGACGCCGGTGAAGGAAAGAACCACGGCTACTCCACAGCCAACGGTTAGACAAAAGACCTCCGACTCGACGCCGAGAACGTCGACGTCGTTCTCGAGCAGGACTCCGATCCTTTCGAGTTCCTCGAGGCCTAGTACACATTTCTCGACGCTTTTCACGGCGCCTTCGAGTACTTTCACGTCGGTGTCGACGACATCGACGTTTTCAAGGCCTGTGATGATGGCTCCTTCTGCATTGGAAATGGGGTTTATACCATTCCAAAAACCAAAGTATCCCCCTTTAACCTCGATTTTTGAGGAAAGGGAGGATTCAGACCAAGATATTGATTTACAGAGGACCACATCACCAGAGCCAGAGACTTTCGCCTCTGAGGAAAGAGGATTAAAAAATCTTCAGGATGCACTTCAGGAAGCTAGTGGCTTGGACACTTCTCCTGAAGCAGAATTTATCAAACCAGACCCAGGAGAACATGCGGAGACTCCATATAGAGCTCTGATGTCTAGAATCATAGAATTTATGGGTTGGTCTGCACCTTCTCCTGCCTTTCAGCAGGATGACCTCACTGACATACTGGACAAGGGCCCACAGGAGGATCCTGTGGTTCCATTTCACTCTGCTCTACAGAGAAGGATTTTGACAAACTGGGAAACGCCGGAAATTATCCCGGCAGTAAATAAAAAACTGTCAACAAAATACAGGGTGGCTAGTTCTGACCCTGAATATTTGTCAAAACACCCTACTCCTGAGAGCTTAGTTGTACAGGCTGCAACCTCATCAGGCAGCACATCTGCATACCCCACTGCTCCGCAGGATAGGGATGACAAAAAGTATGATGCCATGGCTAAGAAGGTTTTTTCTGCCTGTAGCATGGCGTTAAAGTCTATTAACGCGACCTGTACGCTCGCTAGGTTCAGCCACACCCTTTGGGAGTGCGCTTCATCAGCGGCTGACTGCCTCCAAGAAGGAGAGGAAAGGGACGCATTTTTAAACATCATCAGGGATGGTAAAGATGCGATGTGCGAGACCCTACAAACTGGCCTAGATTCTGCTGACAGTATCAGCAGGGCCATGGCGGCAAGTACCACAATCCGCAGGCATGCGTGGTTGAGGAAGTCTGGTTTTGCCTCTGACGTGCAGACCAGGCTTTTGAATATGCCCTTTGACGGTTCTACCCTCTTTGGAAAGAAGGCGGATGACAGTTTGGAGAAACTGCAAACGTCCAAGGCAGCAGCCAAGTCATTGGGAGCTGCTATCCGTCAGAATACCTTTCGTCCTTCGGGATCATCGTGGAAAGGACGGTCCTTTCGTTACTATTCCTCATATGGAAAGGGCAGAGGACGACCGGCTCAAAGAGGCCAAGGAAGATTTACCCGTGGTGGACGGGGTAGGGGAAAGAAAGCCGCACCCGCAGGAGCAGGAGCCACTTTACCTTCGGCAACTGCATCAGCCGCTTCAAAACCACTCTGAGGTCTCCCCTCACAGAACACCAGTAGGGGGCAGGTTAACTCACCATCTGACGGAATGGCAGGCTATTACGTCAGATGCTTGGGCTCTGGAGACAGTGGCCCAAGGTTACTGCCTGCCCTTCCTACATATCCCTCAGAGTCATCCACCGGGGAACAACCCTTTGAAGCTTCCAGATCCGCTCCTCTTGCAGGAGGTTTTAGACCTGCTAGGGAAAGGTGCCATAGAACTGGTACCTGTAGCGGAAAGGAACAAGGGTTGGTACTCCCCCTACTTCATAATACCGAAGAAGGACGGAGGACTGAGACCCATCTTAGACTTACGGGAATTGAACAAATTCCTCCGAAAGGACAAGTTCAAGATGGTGACTCTCTCTCAGATCCTTCAGGCCCTCCAGCTTCAGGACTGGTTGGTATCTCTAGACCTCCAGGACGCTTATTTCCATGTGCCGATCCATCCCAGGCACAGGAGATACCTGAGGTTCGCAATTGGCAGCTCTCATTATCAATTTCGAGTTCTGCCATTTGGGCTAACCTCCGCCCCGAGGGTCTTTACCAAGCTAATGTCGGTTGTGGCTGCAAGTCTAAGGAGGGAAGGGATTCATGTCTACCCTTACCTAGACGATTGGTTGATCAGAGCTGTATCTTCGGAACAGGTTCAGAGACAACTAGATTATGTTTGCCACTTCCTTCACAAGCTGGGCTTCTCCCTCAATTTAAAGAAGTCACAGATGATACCATCACAGAGACTCCAATTCATTGGAGCAGTCCTGGACACTTCCCTGGGAAGAGCCTTGCCACCAGAGGTGAGGGCTCGAGATATTCTGCAGATGGTCATCAGATTTCAGAATGCCCAATATCTCCCAGCCTACGACTTTCTGAGGTTGCTAGGCCTCATGGCATCCTGCATATTCCTCGTGCCGGAGGCTCGCCTGAGAATGAGATCCCTCCAGTGGACACTGAGAACTCAGTGGTCACAGTTCTCAGGAAGGATGACAGATCTCCTTCGGATCCCGGTCAAAGTAGCCCGAGACCTTCAGTGGTGGGCCTGTCGGGAGAACATCCTGAAAGGAGAAATGTTTTGGCAACCATGGCCGGAGATAACAGTAGTCACGGATGCCTCACTCACGGGGTGGGGAGCTCACGCCAACGACTTGACCATCAGCGGTCGTTGGTCTCCATCGGAGTCCAGACTACATATCAACCTGTTGGAGCTGAGAGCCATCAGACTAGCGCTGAAGGCTTTTCTGCCGTCTGTACGGGGAAGAAACGTCCTAATAATGACGGACAATACAGTGGCCATGCACTACCTCAACAAAAGAGGAGGCGTAGGCTCACTACCACTGTGCAGAGAGGCGATGCAGCTCTGGTTTTGGGCAATTCAGGAAGGAATCTCTCTATCGGCAATTCACCTAGCCGGAGAGAAGAACTTGACAGCGGACGCTCTGAGCAGGCAGAGCACAGTCTCTCACGAGTGGGAGATAGCTCAGGAAGTCCTTCAAGAGATCTTCGCCCTTTGGGGAACCCCTCAAGTGGATCTGTTCGCCACCAGTATCAACAGGAAGTGCGACAGATTTTGCTCAAGGGAATTTCCCCCGAGAGGAGCTCTAGGAGATGCGTTCGTAGTGGACTGGGAGTTCCCACTTCTGTACGCGTTCCCTCCGGTCCCTGTCATTCCTCAAATGATCAGGAGGTTGAGAAGGTTTCGGAAGACCATGATCCTAATTGCCCCGGATTGGGCCAGGAGAACGTGGTACCCGGACCTTCTAGACATGTCCATCTGCCCTCCAATTCGACTGCCATACAGAGAGGATCTTCTCTCGCAGAAGGAAGGTCAGGTTCTCCATCCAGCCATCAAGACCCTCAACCTTCACGCTTGGTGTCTGAAAGGTTGAGGTACAAGGATTGGGACCTTCCGGATGATGTTATGGAGGTGTTGCTTTCGGCCAGAAGGCCGGCAACTAAAACTCTATACCGCTGCCGTTGGAACAAATTTTGCAGCTGGTGCAGAGAAAAGAATATTGAACCCTTTTCTTGTGGTACACCTATGGTGTTGTCATTCTTACTTTACCTGGCTAATTCAGGCCTACAGGTTGGCACAATTAAGGGCTATCTCGCAGCGCTATCAATCTTTAAGCGCACTGCAGAGGAGCCTTCATACTTCAAAATTCCATTGGTAATACAATACCTAAAAGGATTAACTAATGTTTATCCCCCGAAACCTTTTCAAGTTCCCTTATGGGATTTAAACCTAATTTTAAACTTCCTAAAGGGTGCCCCTTTTGAACCACTACACTCTTGTTCATTGAAGCTTCTCACCCTCAAAACTGTTTTGCTAATAGCATTGACATCTGCTAGAAGGGTTAGCGAGTTGCAAGCCTTATCGTGTAAACCTCCACATACAATCTTTTACAAGGACAAAGTTGTTCTTCAGGTGAAGCCTAACTTCCTCCCGAAGGTAGTCTCGGAGTTTCACATCACTCAGAAGATTATATTACCTTCTTTCTACCCTCCTCCTCATCCGGGGAAGGAGGAAGAGAGACTGCACAGGCTGGACCCTAAGCGAGCCTTGAGCTTTTATATCAGCAGATTGGCTAAGATCAGACAAGCAGACCAACTCTTTGTAGGTTATGCAGGACATAAGTTGGGCCTTCCAATAACAAAACAAACCATCTCCAGATGGATTATTTTAGCCATTCTGGAGTGCTACAAATTGGCAGGAAAGGAGCCTCCTCAAAATCTAAGGGCTCATTCTACCAGGGGTATCGCAACATCCTCAGCCCTTCAAAGAGGGGTGCCAATTCGAGATATATGTGCGGCTGCCACATGGTCGTCCGCACATACATTTACCAAATTCTATAGCCTGGATTCCTCCTCTAGTCAAGAAACTAGATTCGGCAAGGCTGTGTTACACTCTGTCCATTCTGGAAGGGTAACATAACTTTTATTACTCCCGCCTCCAGTCACAATACCACTGCTATGGGAGTCTATCTAAGATAAGGAATACGTCGGAGGACACAATCCCTTCGAAGAACTAGTTACTCTTACCTTGTAACGTTCTTTCGATGGGATGTTCCTCCGACGTATTCCTTATCGACCCTCCCATCCATCCCCGCAGTATGACTTCCTGTGGGTTTGCAGCCTATGCTCCTTCAAGGTGATTAGTCTAATCCAAAAACATTACTGGGGACTACAAAACGGAACTGAGCAACGGACGCTGCGCGCGGCCTTTATAGGCAGGATGACGTCGACGTCGGCACGGAGGCCGTCGAGGGTCATCGACTCGGCGATCATCGACGCGCAGCGCCCTCTGGCGAAAAAATTTTCCGAGGCCAGCAAAGCTGAAGGATTTCTATCTATCTAAGATAAGGAATACGTCGGAGGAACATCCCATCGAAAGAACGTTACAAGGTAAGAGTAACTAGTTCATCTGAGGGTCCTAGACGCGTGAGGGATCATGGGTACAGTGGACGTCACACTAGGGATAGTATTACTGGCACGCCCTGTGTCGACGCCCATTTTTGAGTTTCGAAAAACAAACTGTAATACTCTGCAACTTCCACTAGATGTCGGCCTATGCACAGCATGTGAATCTAAGCAGATACAAGCATCAGAAATACGATTACGGTGAGTAATGTATTATATATCTCGTAATCGTATTTCTGATGCTTGTAAATTCGCCAGTTATGGTAAGCTAAGCAACCATAACTCGCTCCACCACCGTGCACTGCTAAGACTAACACCCAGGACATCAAAGATAACATCACAAATGTCATTGATGACATCACTGATGACATCACATGTGAAATTAATGTTGATGAAAATTCCCTACCTACAAGGGGTTGTCGGTGGTGCTTGTGTAAAGTTAAACATGTAATAACTAGCTAACAATTCAAGACTTACTACACACTTGTGCTAGTACAAACAATACATATGAAGACCCACAATGCATATACATCAGAGGCACATACAGGGAAACTAAAGTAAGGAATAAAGAAACGGCATCATCAGAAAATGTTAATAGCATTAAAGTTTATCTTCCTGTATACAAATGAGTTGTGTGTTGTCCTGCTATTGCCCCATGCATGTGCATCATGAGCTGAGACCAAACCCTAAGGAAAGTACTTTAAGAACATACGACAAGGTTAACGTTTTGATATACAGCACCTTTTGAATTTTAATATTCTGATCGTCAGTGAATAAAACCACCTGGCCTAGATTTTTCAGTGAACCAAAATAAGTGAGCCAGATATGTGATGTCGTCAGTGATGTCATCAATGACATTTGTGATGTCATCTTTGATGTCCTGGGTGTTAGTCTTAGCAGTGCACGGTGGTGGCACGAGTTATGGTTGCTTAGCTTACCATAACTGGCGAATTTCTGAGGTTTTTTGGTTTTACCTGTAACCATAACGTCCCTGTAACAATGTTTTTTCATTAAATTTCATAGGTTTCTATTAGTGCAACTTAACCATAACATCCCTTTAACTAAGTATTTCAGTGAATTTCATTGGTGTTTACCAATGCATGCTATTTTCCTAAAACTTAATAATATCATACTTGCCCAGTAATCAATATTTTTGTCCAATTTACAAAGTTTCACCGGCCATTTCCTACCTTGTAGCATCACTTTTAACATGTGCCTACACTTTCTTTTGCAACTTTTTGAAATCATTTTGTATCCATAGACGTCCGGGAACATCCGACTTCATCGCAGACCTTCTGGACAGTGCCACGTGACCATACGCACGGCATGGTGACGTGTTCGTGAAGGCGTCTGCACTTCGTGATCGGATCCGTGCTTCGATGACAGTTCGGAACGGCATTTCCCTTGCACACCACCTACACCTTTTCGTACTCATTATCCATTAACAATCTAGTACACAGTACATACTTGGAAGAATTTTATCAAAGATATTTATCTTAAAAATGGCATCAGTTATTGCTATCCCTCCGCCCCAAGAGCTGCCGCCACCACCACCAGCTGGAGGACCTTCACAACAAAAAAAGCACACTACTTCCAAAAACAATGAAGAGGAACAAGAAGATGAGGTAGAGGAAGTGCCTACTTCTAGCACCAAGATCGAATCATGGGTGTGCCAGTTCTTTACTACTGTTGGGAGTGTAACAAAGGCTAAAGCTACCAAAGTGAAGTGCAATTTGTACTCAGTCGCAGACTACCTGGACAGTACTCCTACGGGACCACTTCCGTGCGCCGCCACACCAAATCCAATGACCGCAATGCTCTCAGAAAGGTTGTTCCTTTCTCAGCAAGTAGTAAGCTGTCTTCCTCCACCTCTTTTTCCTCAACAAATACTGTAACCACACAGCCTGATGTCTGCGGGCTTCAGCGTGTTATAAATAAATGAATGAATAAATAAATCAATAAGGAGTGCTCTGGACCATTATCGTCCATTGCAGCCCCTGAAATGGGGGATAAAGGCCATTAGCACCCCTGGTTCCCAAAGCGGGAACCCAGGGTGCGGCGTCCCACTGTAAGAAGGAAGGATTTTCGAGGAAAATCCTTTTCCAAGACAGCCAACATGGAAAGAGAAGGTGGGGCTCCGTACACAGCCGCTCTTCCCTTGCCATGGCAGCCTGCAAACCCCTTTGAACATATTACCACAAGCAATTTTTTTCCCTTTCAAACCTATCCTACCTTCAAATAACTTTACTACATAGCCGGTCACAGGTGGACATGGCCACTTCAAAACAATTTTTTGTCCCTAGCTGTCATTGCCAGTAGCCAGATTGTCTGCGTCATGACCTTCTACCATGATCTGGACAATCTGGCCACTGCCGATGGCCAGAGGCTATACTTCAGTCACCAAAGGTCTATCACTATTTTTTGTACCTACATTATGACACTTGTCAAATTAAACCCGGGCACATTTGCAAAACCGTGCTTTAATGTCCCTGCCAATACTCCTCACGCAAGTTTGCTGGAAATTAATCCATGCTTTATTTTTTCAAAAGTGTCAAATGCATGCCCATACAATAGTCATATAACTTAGCCTCCACTTGGTAAAATCGATTCAGACTTTAGAAAAACATTTGGATCTATATCGAACATCTTTTTGAAAACGTTTCTGTAGATTCGTCAAATTGCACCACATTTATAAGCCTTCCCTATATTTTTGGACCACCCCTCGTATTTTGCCCCCTCTTGACAGAATCCCACCAAACCTTGCAAGAACATACATATCTAGATCTATAACCATTTTGCAAACCCTTGTGTAGAATCGTCAAATGGCACCACATGTATAAGCCTTTACAATATTCTGGGGCCCCCCTCTTGACAGAATCCCACTAAACTTTGCAAAACCATTTCATGCAGTTTCATTAAGTGGCATCAAAGTTATAAGCCATTCAAGAACTGCTTTTCACCAGCCCTGTAATGCAGAGGTGTCTGCGAACTTGGCAGGACTGTTTGCGGACTTTTGCAGCAAAAAACACCATTTTTTGTTTGCTTCATGCAGCCATATCCCGTCCCATCCTCATCACCCCTCAACTCCCCAGAGATTATTTGATCATTTTGACAAGGGCAAAGTTATGTTTTTTTATGTTTTTACCGCGATGCCCGCAGACAGCAGCCGTTGGCCACGAATCCAAGATGGCGGCACATCCAGAAAATGTGACGCACCTCCCGCTTTACTCCAACCAATCAGGAAACACGTTGTCTGTCCGCGGACAATGACGTAAGCCAATTGGCCAATCTGTGTCCTGCCCGCGGAGCGAACAGGGAAATGTGTCCGCGGAGCGGACATAGATAACACTGCTTTTTGGTCATTTAAAAAAAAAATTCTACTGGACGGATTGCAACTAAATTAACAAAAGCACGCTTTGGGGACCAAGCCGCCACTCCTGCCGCAAATTTGGTGAAAACCATCCAGCGGTTTGGACTGTAGCCGTGAGCAGTTTTTTTTTTTTTCCATTCAGTCTATGGGAAAAAAATAAATTTTGGGACCCCCCTATAACTTTGCCCCACCCTTTCACCACCTCACCAAACTTTGCAAAACAATTCTGAGTGGGCCATATACTTTTTTGCAAGGTTTGGTGAGGATTGGTCCAGGGGGAGCGAAGTTATAAGCCGCCCAAAAAGTGCTCTTCCTATGGTTTTAGAAACTTAACCATAACTGTATCACCGCTACCACAGTGCATGTAATTTGTGTGTATGTATGTATGTATATATATATATATATATATATATATATATATATGTGTGTGTGTGTATATATATGTATATCATTTATGAGTTATCCATGTACATATTTTCTCTCATTGTCAATTATTTTCTTAAGTTTTTCCCAGCAACCTCTACAGGCAGAAGTGCCATTAATTTCTATTTATTTGTGTGTTTTAGTACAAAACTGAACATCTCACACATCAACTTACATAAAAATACATTAATAACAATTACATTTCTTTAGATGCTAAACATCTTAAAACGTTTAGTTCAGAAAATACATTTTATGATGATAAAACAAATATAAAAGACCATTGATATCCCAGTGCATCGCTATTTTATACAAAGATGTGATCATATCCAGTGGAGCATTGCCTGAGCAATGTATTTATTTCTTGACATTTATCAGATGGAGATTTGGGAACTCTGGGAACATAGTTGCCAATTTGCCTCAAATTCTGTGGTACAGTGATGTTTGTAGAACAGGTGAAATGACCAAACACTTGTAATTTAGAGTGGAAGATAAACACACCATTGCAATATAGATCTACAAGTATGAGCTGGCCAAATGTACATAGTTCCCAGCCAATACCAGGATAAGCAGTACAGGAAAGACCTTCAAAATTATTCCAAAGAACTGACAATATAATGGGAGTAGGCTGGGAGATTTTAGCCCATCGAGTGGAAGCCATTTTATCAAGATCACCAGACGTGAGTGATGGAATGGTCAACAACGAAAGCAAAGAATGTAATCGGGCTAGAATCCTCGCCAGCTGGATCCGTTGTTCAGCAGATGGGGGTTTCTGCCACAGCATAGGGTGATGCAACTGGGGCAGCAAGAGCGCATGTTTCAAAATCAGTCCACCTTGACTATCGGGCATCACTAGAATTTCCCAGTGTACACAGCCTGTTTGCCTCCCCACACCCAGGGTCCTGGGCATAGATTAAAAAGAGCCAAAAAAATCTAGACGGTAATTTAATAGGTGTGTTTCCAAACAAATACAAGATTTTGGCCAGTGATGTCCTCTTAATCAATGATATTATAGCCACTGTGGAAAAACCTGAGGGGCTTTCCCTTCCCAATCCCGGGGATCCTCCAAGCAGGTGATATGATATGGTATTTGTAACGCGCCTATACACAGGTGTTTCAAGGCGCGACGAGGCAGGGAGGGGAGGAACAAGGGGAGACAAAACAAACGATCCTACTAGGCCAGGTGTCATTCAGATCGCGCAAGTGCAGGGGTGGGGGAGGGGGGAAAAGTGCAAGGGGAAGGGGAGGGGGAGGGAAGTGCACTAAAGGTAAGTGGCGTAAGTAATAAATAAAAAAGGGCCAGCTAGTGGCAAGTGCAAGGTAAGTGCAGAACAAGTGCTGGGGAAGGGGGGGGGCTGTAGGGATACAGAGACAGTCCCGTAGTGCCGAGGGGTTCCAGGGGATCAGTGACTGGGACCAGGACCGAAGGCAGTTTAGAGTGGTCCAGTTGCAGGATCAGTGCAGTTTAGTGAAGAATTAATTAGCTGTTCAGCAGGGGAGAGGGAGAGAGAAAGCAGAAGCAAAGAGGAAGGTTTTGAGGTGCTTCCGGAACCGGAGGTGGTTCTCCTCAAGTTTCAGGGAGGCAGGAAGGCTGTTCCAGAGGGAGGCCCCTGCCGCGGAGAGAGATCTACCCCCAGCTCGTTGCTTCGAGAAGCGGCTGACCATGAGGGAGTTGGAGGCGGATGAGCGAAGGGCTCGGGGAGGAAGATATTTGGGAAGAGAGAGTTGAAGGTATTTAGGACCCAGGCCCCAGAAGGCCTTGTGGACAATCCAGAGGGTTTTGAACTTTATCCTCGCAGCCACTGGGAGCCAGTGTAGAGATTTCAGTCCTGGAGAGATATGGTCCCTGGGCTTGAGGCCAAGGACAAGTCTCGCAGTTCTGTTCTGGATGAGTTGCAGAGGGCGGAGAGTGGAGGCAGGCAGATTAAGATAGAGGCTGTTACAGTAATCCAGCTTCGAGAGAACCAGGGCTCGGGAGACAGTGAGCTTCTGGGGGAAGGAGAGGAAGGGAAGAATACCTCTGAGGAGGTGCAGCTGGTAGTGTGACCTCTTGGCGACGTCAGAAATATGAGGAGAGAAGGAGAGTGTGGAGTCGAAGATGACCCCAAGGTTTTTTGCCTTGCAGGTAGGAGCAGGGAGGGGGCCAAGGGAGGCAGGCCAGAGAGCTGCAGGGAAAGTGGGAGTACCGATGAGTAGAATCTCAGTCTTACTGGCATTAAGGCAGAGGTCATTGGCGGCACACCATTCTTGGATAGCAGACAGACAGTCAGAGATGAGGGAAGGAGAGGGGGAGGCTGAGGGTAGCCTGAAAATGAGCTGGGTATCGTCCGCATAGCACTGGAAATTAGGGCAGAGAGCGGCGAGGGCCATTGCTTTTGGATCCCAACCCTGGAGGCGAACTAGCGAGGGAGGATCACCTGGGTGGAGGGTCCTCTGGGATTGGGGAGGGATTCCCCAAAGTTAAGACATGGTAGCCCCCCTTTCCAAACAATCCCCTACCTGACATTCCCTCAGCCTATGTGGCGTAGTGTGTGTCCGATGCCCCTGTCCCCTGTACTCTCCCTGTTTAGAACACCACAATTCCATTGGGGCGAAGGCGCTACATTCAGAGGCACTTTACTATTTTCATGAATGTACCACTAACAAGGTCAGGCGAAGTCGGCACTGGACGAACATTGCATCCACCTGAAACCTGTTCATGCTCATCCAGTGTATAAAAGGAGTAGATGGATGAACCGCAACAAGCAAGTTGCAGCCCAAGAGGAACCTGAATAAGAGACCGAGTTGGCAGGCTACTGGGAAAGACTGGTTGGCTGTTTGAGAACGAAGTACCAAGACACTGTGGTTTGCGAAGGCCGGAGAAAGCGTGGCGAGGTAGCCGTGTCTGCAAGGCGCCAGAAGGGGACTGCATGGAAAGCTATTCTGAAAGGGGAAAATCTGTGATAGGTGCTTGCTTCCCTGGGCCAGCAAGGCCGCCGAGTAGTGTCGGAGGGGCGAGCTAGGAGTGCTTGTTACACTGATCATGACCGGCGAGTTCAAAGTCTGAAGATATACTGGTTGGTGAAGATACGAAGTACGAGAGATAATTTGTAGCAAGAGAAGGATAAGCATAGGATGAGAGACGTGCTGAAGAGAGTTCTTCAATTGTCCATTGTGAACTGTAATATGCAAGAGTGAAAGGAAAGAGAAAGAAACAAAATAACAGAGTGGTCACGTGTACATTTACATGTTGTCGAAAGACTTTGTTGAAAGAAAAGTAACTCTCTGCAAGTGCAGGGGAGCTGTGCAAAGCTCGAAGTGAAAGTTACAGTAAAACACAAGAGGGGAGCTGCACGAAATGGGAAGAGCGAGCTGAAACCCGAACCTGAAAAAGAGTGTTAGAGAGGCTGGGGCACGATCCCATGAAAGCCACGGTGTTGGAGAGCTCACGCATAGACTAAAGAGAACTGTGCGCATTCGAAAGACTCTGATCTGAAGAATTGGTACAACATAATAGTTGGGGAATTGTTTGGGAAAGGACCCCATGTTGAATCGAGAGCAAGAACGAACTTTGTGAAAATGTGGTCCAAGACAAAAGGGCCTTTTGAAATGTGCTTTGAAGTGTGAAGTTGGAAATCAAGAGGGCTGCTGAGTCTGGGCAACAGCAAAGTCTGGAGAAGCCTGAAATGAAGTTGTGAGAACTGTTTGAATATATGGAACTTTGTTGATCCCGCAGGGTTCAAGCTTGGGGAAGGGAGCTGTAGAACAGCTCCACTGCCGTTTGGTGAACATTGGAGAAGAAAGCCACAGAACCAAGTCAGCTCCATCCTGATATTATTTACATCTTTTTTTATGTTGTCCAGACCTCTACACAGTATCCTTTTAGAAAGTGAGGGCAAACATAGGTAAGACACAGACTTTCTTATTATTTTGACGGACAGACTTTGGACTATTATTTCCTTTATGGTTGAGACTACTCCCATATAGAATAGGGCAAGTTAGGCATTCATCCCAACCCCTTTTACTAAATAAAGGTTTTCGAAAAACTGATTCCTTGTGTCTTTGTCAACCTCTTCTCACCATGCCAATCTCACACCACGATAAAGGAAGTGTGATACAAAGGGAGTGTGATCCATCTGTTAATTTAGGGTTGGATTTTAGTAAGAGGGGGGCATAGTTACGTGAATACAGTGACTTAAGGGATCTCAGTGTTTGATACCAAGATATTTAGCGTTATCCTTGCACCATTACTTTGTCCTACAACTCTCACTCAGGCAGGTAACTGTCATGGTAGCAGCTCTGACATCCAGTTGATTAATGTCACCATGGGTTAACCAAATTATTTCACTGACTCTACTAAAGGTTTTTAATACATCCTATGGCTTTTCCATAGTGGAAGAATGTCAGCAAATAATGATAAAGGATGGATTGGTTTTAGATCCTTAACCCACCCTTGCCAGGATTGTGTTGCATAATGCAAATAGGATAAAGAGGGTAGCCCTGTTGTGTGGCACACGAAAGGTAAAGATTTTACCCTGTTAGTGTCTACATAAGTTGTAGGAGCCGATCATAATGTGTTCCTATACCCATGCGCCTGAAGGTAGAAAACATAAAATCACATTCCAATTTCTGCATCTCAAAAAGCAGCAACAACATCTATATTTGGGTAGATTAGAACATCAAACTGTTCCGTAAACTTGAGGGACGTACATCTCCCAGGTACAAAGCCAGATTGGTCATCTGTAATCCTGTAGGCAAGTTTAGGGAACAGTCTCTGACCGAGGATTTTAGCAACAACTTTATTATTTAAGTTGAGCATGGACAAAGGTTGACATGATTTACGGTCTCTAAGATGTTTATTCGGTTTGGGCAGGACAATTATGCAGGCTTTATTAGTAGAGAGTTGGTGTGCAACAGTCTGACGGGGGCTAGTAAACGCTTGTAATCCTAGAATTCAATGAATAGAACATCGGGTCCATATCCCTTACTAGAATGTAGGTCTTTGATGGCTTCAATCATTTCTAGTTAGGTTATGTGTCAAGAGCAAGCCAGTGTTCATCACCGAACCAAGCCAACCTAGCTTCATTTAAATACTCTTGGAGTTGATGTTTAATGCGATTGAATTGAGAAGGGTAAACACATGCTGCTACCCACAGAGCCTTCATTAATCTGAAAACAAACTATTTAACTTCCTACATAATGTTTTTGTAGGATATGTCAGTTAAAGCGTCAGGCTGAAATTACCAAGTAAGTATGCTAGATCGAGGGCAACTGCACGCCAAAGAAAGAATAATAGGGGACTGATCAGATACAGTTCTCAGGTCGATCCTAGTTTGTTGTAGCCCTAAAACCACCAATTTAGCACTAGGCCATATCCAGCTTTGGGTGAGTGTCCTTGGCAAAGGAGTAAAAGGTACAGTCACTTAGCATCATTAATCTCACTCCATAAATCAGTGAGTGAAAGTCAGTCCATTGCTTTGAGAATGCAACATGTAGAAATAGTGTGGCCTACTTCTAGGGGAAGACCTGTCCAGTGGAGTGTTGACATCTCTACATATCGGTATCGTATAGCCTTCACATTCTTTTTTATTTTTTAAACTTTGTTTATTGAGCTTGACATGACAATAGAGCAAACAATATAAGGGTCAACAGCTTTAGCAGTATTGCCACAACTAGTTGGTATGGGATATCAACAATCAGGCAGAGTGGCCAATACACCGGACAACATTTAAAACACACTTATAATGCAAAAATTAAAAAAATTAATGTCGCAGTTCAGGTATGGACATTGATAGGAGATGAGGGTGTAGTTGATCCTTCATCATCTTTGGCTGAGATAGAGGAGAGGTATGAGCGAAATGGGGAACAGATATTCCTCGGCTTGGACATTGGGGGTTGCTGGGCCGTCCCGACCTCCCCCGTGTCTGAGGCCCATGTCACGGAACTGAGCCACTGTGAGTGCGTAGGCGGTCTGGGTCGGAGCCAGCATAGCAGAATACAGCGTGCGGCGAGAAGCATGCAGAGCCCCGCCAACTTCTTGGAGTCCCGGGCGAGACCAGGAAACTCATGAAAAAGACACTTTAATGGGGATGGGGTGGTCCAGAACATCAGACATCGTGGATCAAATCTCCCCCCAGAATTGAGCCACGTTAGGACATGACCATATCATATGAATATAAGTTGCGTCCTCAGATGCACACCTGGGTCACCGGGGGGAGTGCTCTGGTGGCATGCAGTGTAATCTAATTGGGGTGTAGTGAAATCTGTGTAAAATTTTAAATTTAATAAGTTTAAAATGGGAATTAAATGATACATTGTGAGTGGGAGCACACATACGATTCCAGCACTGATCGGTCATGTCGATCTCCAGGTCCTCCGCCCAGGAGCGTTTCATTTTATCAAATGGGGAGTGGTTCTGGACTGTAATAAAGCATACAACCTGGAAATCTTCCCTCTGGAAGCATTAGCGTTTAGGATTTCAGCTAGTATAGGGTCATCAGGGGGTATAGCGGGAAAGCTTGGATAACTGCCTTTGGGGAATCGGCGGAGGCCTGAGTATTGAAGCCATATGGATGGCTTCCGCCATAAGGCTTCCGGTAGGTCCGGCCACTCTAGAAAGCTACCTTGGTCAGAGACATCCTGAATGGTCTCAAAAACTGCATCCGCCCAGTGGCGTACTATGGGCAGGGGGACGCAGGGGGCTCCCGATAGGAAATTCCAGAGAGGTAGACTGCTGCGAAAGGGGCGAGAAATGCTGGACAGCGTCCACACTTTAGAGCCTTCACATTCTTAGCACTTAATAAACAATGTCCTAAAAATGTCTAGGTCATTGAATTTGGGGCCATATAGATTGAACAGTGCTACATAAAAAGGTAGTTCACTAAAAACAATAGCATTGCATCCTTCAGCATCAGCAATAGAATAATTATTTGTATTGTGCACTTTGATGGATTAAAGTTAAGAATCTCAGTGATTGTCAAAAAACTAGCATGCAACCTATACATTCCTTTTTAGCAAAGGACTTGTGTCTGCTTAGTGTTTCTAGTAGGCAAACAATTAGGAAAGCAGAAACTGTCCAGGCTTCATCATGGTTGTTCAGGCCCTGCACGTTCCATCCATTTAGAATAAGGGACAGCCTGGATACCTATTTCATGAGATAATGCATGAATCCAACAGACGTGGAAAAAATGGTGGAAGAATCATATGAAACACGCATGTACAGGAGGTAAGCATACGTACAGTAGTGATTCACCTTGTTAAATATAATGGCCAAGAACATATCCCCAAATAGAAACCTCCATCCTCACTTGCCTGACCCCAATTACCAGTGATTGCTCCTCTTACGGTTAGGTGTACAAAGCACCTATGAACCAAACCTAGCTGCATTCACCACAGGGACAGCCTGATAGCAAGCAGGAGGCCACGCAAAAAAAAACTAGCTATTTTGGAATTACAGCCTGAAGACATGGAAAGGAAGTGCCAAGATTTGCAGAATCACTCAAAGAGGGTGAACGTTGGTGACACAAATATCAAAGAAAGCATTGAGGGCAATGATATATAGTTCTGTACTCCACAATGGTTTGCTGAAATCTTAGACTCACCCTCTAAAAGCAATATTGGAACAAAATGAGCTCACCAAGTTGCCAAACTCACTAATGACGACGATAAGAGAGTGAGAGACCGTGTTCGAGCTCTGTTAATTTCATAAGTAAGAAGGGATTCTCTTGGAGGACCATCACAAAACATTGCTGTTTTGCAGAATCTCAGGTCTATCAGGACTTTGTACCATACACTTTAGCCAAAATACTTGATTTAAATAACAAGGGAGCTAACCAATAGGCAAATTAAATAAAGGTGGGGCGGTTTCCTGTTCTTTTACAGTTTTCAATAAATGGTTTCACACTCTCTAAGAAGGGGAAGGTGCACATATCTTGGGAATAGATCTGACCCCTGCTAAAACTGCAACACCAAATATGGATCACACAAATATCCTGCCATGGCAATGAAAGGGGGTTGGAGGAATTAGAGGAGGAGACACAAGCAGGAGAACCTAGTGGGATACAGTCAAAAACACGGCAAGAACCATTAATGCAAAGAACTATCATGATCTAGACCCTACCCACGACCCACGGATAGGAGTAGAATATCACGGGCTGTTTCATTGACTTTACATTTGAACACTGAACAGACTTGCCGCTCGTCAATACAGAAGAACTAAAGAGTGGGCTGCATTAATCGTACTATGACTCTTGTAGAGGCAATTCTCTTTACAATAGTGTTTTGTACCTTTTATTATTGTATTTATTGTGTGCGGACCTAGCTTTGAGAAGCAACAGAGATTTACAGAGGTACACAACAGTACAGATGCATAACAGAGCACTTTTTATAGGTAATGGGGGGTACAGAGGGACACTGAGGAGGGGTACAGCTGTACAGGGAGGTGGTGAGGAGAGGGGACGAACAGCATCTAACAAGTCAGGTGGCGTGGGGGCGCAACGTGATGGCCTAGGTGCTGAGGAGGAGAGACTCTTTGAAGAGGAGGGTCTTGAGTTTTCTAACCTTGCTTCTATTTTATTTTTCTCCCATCCCATTTTGGGTGAAATTGGAGAGAAGGCATACTTGACATGATCAAAGGATAACGCACATCTCCAGTGAGGCTTATTCTCTCCTCTAACAGTTAGGAACTTAATTGCATCAGGGAGAGACTTGATTTGTGGAATTTGGCGGGTTGATACATCAGGGCCCATCAGTGTGGGGTTTCTTTGAACCTTCCGGAGAGGAGGGCGAGTAGCTTCCATATAAAATGGTTTCTGGAGGCTTACTTGGTGGATTTCCACAGTGTAATGGTCAACGTTTTCTCAATGACTATAAGGGGACTCAACTCTCCCTTTGAAACTTTAAAAAATGTGGAGGCTGTTGCTGAGAGAGGCGTCAGAAATCCTATTGTTATAAGAGTCATAACTTTTAGCCAGGGGCCAGTTTTGTTTCAGATGCAAGGTTTGCACTCTTTCGTGCCTCTTTCAGTTCTGCAACGTTTGAGGTTATATTGATGCTACATACAAATTCCTGTTGGATAATGCTCCAGTTTTAGTTTTGGTCACCATCCCGACTCCTAGATTGAAGAATTCTAAGTAGGTATTCAACCTAGGCTTTAAAAGTATTCCATAGACTGCACACCACAACAGACCAGCGAGGCTGTTAGGCAGAATCCTGTGCAGTGCCCTTAGGGACCACTACACACAATTAAGACTACAAGTGGTAATACAAGTTTACCTTTGGTACAAGCCTGTTGTACTATGTTAGTGGTAGCAGTAGCGGAGCAGCCAGGCTTCTCCCAAGAGTATATGAGCAGTAGCAGAGATTACACAAATGGACCACAATTACTGTGAATCAAGCAAACACTGACGCAAGGTTTCAGGTAAAAAATATAAGTACATTTATTTTTAAACCATTTGTTATAAACAACACTTCTATTCAAAACCACACGTAAAATGCACTACAACTAACCAATTCACTTTGTACAGTATAACTAAGTACCCTATGTTTTAACGGACCAGTGTTGTGAAACAAAAGACGTTACCGGGAATACGTATGCAATCACTTTTTGACAGTAATGACAGTTCGGTCTTACTAAAGATACGTGTATCCGCGGCAAGAAATGTTACCGAGGCAAAAACACACTTAGCACCTGAGTTAACTAGAGAGAGTTGGGGGCAAAAATCATAGGCAATAATTTTGTGAAGGCGGACAGAATCCGAGAATACTCGTTGACAGAAATTCAAGAGTCAATAGGCCGGAGCCAGTGTCGAGTGGAACCGGGTTCCTGTTGTCGAGGATCCCACAGTCGGACAGTTCAAGATTCAATGTAGCCAA
This sequence comes from Ambystoma mexicanum, assembly GCF_040938575.1. Lineage (NCBI taxonomy): Eukaryota > Metazoa > Chordata > Amphibia > Caudata > Ambystomatidae > Ambystoma > Ambystoma mexicanum. The sequence continues at coordinate 658,867,226 of NC_090935.1, read as the reverse complement.
GAGTACTTAGATATTGTCAATATAGGAAGCAAAAGTTATAAGAAGGAGGGAAGATAAGGGCAAGCCTTGTAGGAGGAGAAAAAGGGATTCACCCTAATTCCTCAAGCAGAACACACTACCTTATTCAATGAAGAAGGTGGTGCCACGGCAGTTGTTCCTGGTAGTTTCCTGCAGACCCACGGTTCCTGGAGCTTCGGCACAAAGGAGGACGTCTGGAGGGGTCTGCACCACACAGGCATGAAGCCGGCAGCAGCGACGGTGAATAAAAGGTGCGCTACTTAAAAACAGGAGAGGCTCTTCAGATGGCTATCCAGACCACTAAAGCAGTGTGCAGCGATTTCGACCACGAAGAGGATCCTCTGGCTGTGGAAGATAAGCTGCTTATCCCCACCAGGCTCAAGGGAAGAAGACTCCGGACTGGATCTTCTCTGGTCGTCGAAGGGTAGATAGCTCAGGACTGCAGCAGGGCTTCACCAGGACGGGATAGGTGCAGCAGCCGTCGTCTTCTCCGCTTCTCTTCGGTTCCTTGTAGTTCCAGTGGCGACTCTGACTTCCAGCCCAAGAGTCCTGCCTTTTATGCGAAAATCCCCCATTCACACAGCCTGGCTGTCAATTACGCAGCAGGGGGGTTGTCCAGCCCAGAGAGCCACCTCAGCCAATCATGGCAAAGTGCGACTTGGGTTTCCTGGGATACCCTGTGCAGGGGGTGACTACACCCCTCCCTCACATTCAGCCCACCTAGAAACCCAGGCGCCTAGAGGAGGGCTTCTTGCCAGAAGCCCGCCAAGGACAGTGAACAAAGAAGGCAAACCTAGTTTGCTGCGCAAAGTAAAACACAAGAAGGACTTTAACAAAAAGAAATGGCGAATAAACCCGACCGGAGCCAAAAGAAAGACTATTTGGTCAACCTGGTTTACGTTCAAGGCTAATATAATAGCCTAAAACAATACCACGTTTATATAGTATAATCGCGGTAGAAAAGTTAGGGTAGATACCACTGCCACCAGCCAAGTCTAAATGTTAAGAGCAAAACAATGCTGTAGGAGGTACAGGTAAAAGGGCTAAGGATGAACCCTTTCCAGTACTCCATGTAAGATGGGGTGTACTGGATCTGTGGTTATTTGACTAAGTAAAGTAAATGTCAACTTTACCCTTTACTAGGGGACTGTAGTCAGCCTCAGAAATTGAGTCGGTGGTAAGTCTAAAAGACAACCCTGTGTCACTGCACTGAAGGTGCTGTGTAACACACAAAAGAAGGGGGCTACTGAAGTGGTGTACTCCAGAGTCCGCAATCATAAAACCAGATGAAATACACATGGCAAAACACAGGTAAGAGTGGGAAAAAAAGGGTACACTCTTACTAAGTGGAAAAAATAAACTCCAGAAATCCAGCAAAGCTGCTGGGTGACTCACTAGGTGAGGGAAATTAGCCATATAATGAGAATTCTCCCTAACGGACGCAAATTCATGCAACACATTTAAAGTGGTGCTCAGCGGACATATTATGCTATGTCTTCTGAAAGAGCATGTCTGCTCCGCTAGTGAAAGATAACCTCTATGAAGAACTAGTAGCTGCAAAGGGGGGGGGTGCCCTGGCCGTCATCGACCGATGTGACGCTTACCCCGTGAGTCTCCTGCCGCCACCCGCATTAAATCCTACAATTATCCTGGTTGCAAGCAAGCCTGTTGGATCGGAGACGAGATCTTGGCGGGGGAAGGTGTGCAGCAGCGGGGGAGGCACTCCAGTACCTGGGGGGACACTGATTCCCTGGTAAATCCCACAATGACAGGGAAATGGCACAAAGGGCACCAAGCGGTGATCCAAAATGGCAGCTAGGAAACACTGACACCAGCACCATCATCGGCTGAGCGAGTGCATGAGCTTCCACATTGCCACACAACGGAGCCGAGGAATGCTCCTGCGAGACTACCGAAGACTCAGAGCAGCAGAGAAAATGCAGTAGGTGGCAGAGCGACACGCCAGGTGAGCTCTCTAGCGGCAGCCGCTTGACCATGGCTGCAAGACTATATGTAGAGGGCGGCCGGGAAATGGCTGCGGAAGGTGTCACGGAACACCAAGAGGACTGTCCTGCTCGGCCAACGGCTGCAGTCAACTGCCACCAGCACACAGAGGGACGTAGGAGTAAAGGACCTGCAGCTCCCATAACGGTTAGTGGATAGGACCCTAATACATGTGCAAAGCACCCGCTGGGAGATGGGGGAGCGACGGTGGTCCTGGCGTTGGCCTGCACGGAGTGAGCCAGCTGACGGGTAGCAAGAGAAGAGAGGCCCAAGCATGCAGGCTCTAAACTGGAGCCTGGAGCACAGTGGGATGCGCCCACAGCCCAAATAGACCTTCAGGGACTCTACACATTCTTAATCCTGAAACCACGGACATTTCAGGGACCGGCAAAGACAACTGAAGCTTGCCTCACAAGCAGCATTACCCTTCCCCTCGCCCCTCCAAATCCCCCACTGGACCGTGGGGGGCCACTTTCATGAGACAGCGACAACCTTGACTGGGGGTCAGCTTGCTCTGGGTTGGCTAGGCGTGTGGATGGAGGGTGATTATGATGGAAAGAAAGAGCAGGCAATCCAAGATGGATAAGTACGCAGACCCAGTCCTGCAGCCTTCCAGAGCCTCACGTCTCCCCCAACTGAAGGAGAATCAATTATCTCATTTGGTGGGAAGCATTGCAGAAGTCCTGCAGGTAGTGTAGAGCTCCAGAACAGACCTGGAATTCAAGATCAGCATGATAGCGGGGGCGACGGAACCTTATCAGAATGGACATGAGACAAAAAGGAACCGACTTGATGGTCATGGCAACAGAGGTGCAGGTACAGACCCTTAAGAAACAAGTGGCCACACTGCTTCAGATGACCAAAATCCTAGAGGCCTGAGCGGAGGATAAAGAGCGACGCGCGATGAAGGAATAACCTACAGATAGTTGGCCTCCCTGAGACAGTGGAAGGAGACTCAATGAATTGTTCTTTGAGAAGTGGCTGCCAGAACATCTGGGTAAGAAGGGTCTCTCACAAAGGTTTGCCGTGGAACGACCTAATAGAGCCCCATCGAAAGACCAGCAGCCGGACCACGACCGATTGTGGCCAGAATATTTAATTATCAGTACCGCAATGTCCTCTTACAAGCAGTCAGGAGAAGGGGCCCAATCGGATTCTCCAACTCATCAATCATGGTGTCCCCCAACAACACGAGGCAAGTACAACAACAGCGGCAAAGCTTTGAGGAAATAATAGTGGGTTTTACGGGACCACGGAATATGTTACTTGCTACTGTACCGCGCAAGGCTCAAAATAATCAAGGGGGACCCCCACTGGTTCTGCAATTTCCCAGAAGAGGCATGGGAATCGTGAGAGGCAGAAGGTAGCTGGTCAGCAAGTTCGCACAGCGGAAGACGGGGCAGACGTCCCACGAGACGAGAATGTACCCAAACCCAAGAGGTAGGAGGGAGACTGACTCGAAATAATCAAGTCGAGTTACTGTGGAAGAGGATGGAATCCTTCAGCTACACAGGGTGAGCAACCAACTGAGGTATCAGCCAAGACCTTGGGTGGTCCCGCCCCGTGAACAGGGAGGATCACCCCGAACCTGGATCTTCAAGGATGTTGCCAGACTATAAGAAGGCAACGTGGATTGTTGCAATGCAGACATGGGCGGAGGTCGGATACTTGGGAGCTTGATTCTAAAACGTTCTTATACCCAAGAGTTTGCTTCTTCTGATGAAGAGGTGGACTGCTGCAAACTGCATTTGCTGCAGGTATTCTAAAATGATTTTTCGGGGGTTAGCTATGTTATTTGTTGTCGTTTCAGATGTTGTTGTGGTGTGGGGGATGGTGTTTGGGAGGGCTAGGTGGGTGGTGGATTCCAGCTCAAAGTTAAATGCTATGCTGGGGGGTGGGAAGCAGTGTGTGCTGCAAGGGTACAGAGTGGGATTAAAAACCCGGACTATGGGGTCACTGACGGTTCTCACGTGGAATGTGATAGAGCAAGGACGACCAGCTAAGCAGCGAGAGGTATCTGGGTTCCTGTAGAGATGGGGGTGCAGATGGTGTTTTTGCAAGAAAATCACCTAAATAGAATGGAGTTTGAGAAGGTGAAAGCTGGGGGGGGGGGGAGGAGGGGTGAAGTACATGGTACAACCTATTACTCCTACTGCAGAGGGGTGCTGACCTGGATAGCGGGTGGGGTCCCCTTCCAGATAACTGAGGTTCTGCGCTATGAAGATGAGAGGACTCTCATCCTCTTGGGGGATGTTGGATGGGAGGGAAATTTGCTCAACAAACTCGTACCCCCCCTAATCGACAATGACACCTATTTTCTGGGGGTGGTGGACATGAGTGGACACAGGCACAGGGAGCAGATATGGAGAGGAGATATCAATTTTGTGCGCCAGCCTCAACTGGACAGATCGGATCCCAAGGGGCTTAGTGAACCACTGGCCTCCAAATCCCGGGGCTGCATTTTGACAGACCTGGACCCGATAGATCTTTGGCGTGAGGGTAAGGGCGACGAGAGGGACTACTCATTCTACTCCCACCCACACGGCACGTATTCAAGCTTGGACTACATCTTCATATATGGGAATAACACTATCAGATCATGCCTCCGCCCTAAAAGCTACAATGACCTGGGGGAGGAGGATCGTGCATCTCACACCTGGGAGCTGCGAGCCGAGGCATTGACATATGTGGAGGAGATGAGATGAGCCATCAACAACTATTTTGATCTTAATGACAGCTCTGTCAATGACTATGGGGTTTTGTGGGAGGCATTTAAAGTGACAATCAGGGGTAAATGTATAGCTGCCTCCCACAGTGTTAGTTCTACACTACTAGGCACCTTGAAGGGCTTGGAGAACCGGATTAGAATACTGGAAGGTGAAATGGCGACAGGGTCGCTGTGCGGAGCCGAGCTCCTCAGGGAAAAGGTGCATCAACAACAAGCGCAGGAACGCCTGGGGAAGAATGATTATGCAAACTATCTAGCCAGGATCCACGGGGAGAGGGGCAAGTGTGATGACTGCTGGCCTGGCTCCTTAGATGAGCACAGACACAAGGTCTGATCACCCGGTTGAGGCTGAGGATAGGAACCTGATCACAATGCAGAAGGGCATAAATACAGTCTTCCGAAGGTATTATGAACAGAGAAATGGTAGTAGAGGGCCCATGCACACCAATGACATGGAGGACGTTCGGGACCAGGCCTCCCTTCCCTGGGAGTGCAGAGGCAGTGTCCAAGTTAGAAGAACCCGTGAAGGAGGATATTAAAACAGCAATAAAGTTGCTTGGGAATTGGAGAACGCCATGCGGCGACCACCTCCCTGCCAAATTTTACAGGGCACATTACAAACTGCTTGTCCCCCGACTCGATAGCTTTATGACACAGCCTTTCAAGAGGGGTGCCTCCCAGGATCCATTAGGGAAGCTATTGTTATAGTGCTACTGAAGCCGGAAGGTGAACTGCGGCATAGTGCGTCTTATCGCCCCATCTCATTGATTAATACAGACACCAAAATACTAGGTAAGGTGTTGGTGACTCGGCTCCTTAAGGGGGGGTTCCACTTGATCCAACAAGACCAATGTGGATTTGTATGGGCCAGAAACACAACGATGGACCTGAGAAGGCTCCAATATATTAAAGAAAATATACAGGGGGCAGAGGAAAAACTGGCGGTGGTCTCCCTGGGCGCGGTAAAGGCATTCAACACAGTAAACTTTGAGTGGCTTTTCCGCATCCTTGTGAAGAGTGGACTAGGTCCAAATATGCTGAGGTGGGTCAGACTGCTGTATCGGCAACCTCTAGCGAGGCTAAAGACAGGCAAAGTGGCCTTGCACAGTTGGAAATTGGGGAGAGGCACGCACCAAGGCTGCCCCGCTGTCTCCCATCCTATTTACCCTAGCACTGGAGCCCATGGCTCAGCAAAGGTCAGCAACATGTCATCTCCCTACATGCGGATGATGTCCTGCTATATGTACATAACCTCAGGGTACACATCCCTTACATAATGGAATTGCTAAATCATTTAGAGGCCTTCATCGGCTTTCAGGTGAACGCTGACAAGTCACTAGTGTTCTTGCGGGGCTCTCTAAAGGGTAGGGTGTATGCTGGAAGGAGGATTCCTTTTTCTACTTGGGTATTCAAATTCATCACTCAAAGGCAGACTTCTTCCAATACAATGCAGGGAGGGCACTCGTGGGTATAGAAGATAGGATTGCATTTGGGAATAGAATACTTTGTCCCTAATAGGCAGGATAGCGATTTGTGAGATGTTGATACTTCCCAGATTGCCTTATTCGCAAATATTCCACATATAGCCAGGGTTCCCTTTTTTAAATGACTGGACAATAAGATAACGGATTTACTGTGGAGAGGGAAGCAACACAGGTGTCACTTGGCCACATTGCGTAGGAGGCATCAGGAGGGGAGGTTGGCTATCCCAGATTTTTAACTATACTTCCTGGCATCACAATTGCAACATGCCACCAGATGGGGAAACTGGGGAGGGGAGGTATGACCCGTGAAGGCACCCATTCCCCGACACAATATCCAAAACTCAGGATAATGGACACACCCCAGTAGGGAATGAGACCAGGAGATAGATTGCAAGTAGAACAAAGTTTTATTTAAGATACATTGTGCACACTGAGAACTGTGCTGCCCGGAGAGTGCATTAGATCGTCTTCTTTGGGCTCCTCTACTCTTCCTTTCATCACGCATTCTGTTGTTAGTTCGTTCTGGAAGGATTCTGCTATTTCTTTTTCTTTCTTTGATCCTACGGGAATGGTGTACAATAATGCTTTGTATCTCTGGCCACCCCTTTGCTTCTATCCCAGCTATTTTATCAAGGGCCTTCTGTACCTCCTTTGGGAGGCCTCGCTTAATGATGAAATGGAATAGGAAGGTGGATTGGTCCCAGGTTGTGCCCGTCTCTGCACGCCACATCTCCTGCACCCGAAGAATAAACTGCGCAACATCTTCCTCGTCCCCCATAGTGCATTGCATTAGAGTGTAAATCTGGGGTGTCGGGAACACCCTGCGCAGTGCATCACATACTAGTGCCCTCACATTATTGAAAGATGCCCCATCATGTAGGTCATTCCCCATGGTTACTCCCGGGAACCCCACCTTCGCCCATACTGAGTCTGCCTGGTCCACTGCTGCTGATATTGTAAGGCTTTTAATGTCTCTGATGGCTAATGGGACCCAAGCTGTGTTCTTTTCAAAGGCGTACATCCATTTGCCCTCGCCTCCTGAGAGTGGCGGGAGTGCTTTAAGGAGATTTTTCTTATCCATCTGTGCCCACGGCACTTAATGAGGTCGTCCCACTCCCTTGTGGATGAGGAGCATCTGTAACTTCGATCTGACCTTCCCTCTACTCACCTTTACTCCTTTTTTCTTTGCCAATTCTATTCTCCCTAACCTGTTCCGGAGCCTCCCCACCGATCCTTCTACTTCTGTCACTTGTGGAGTTGCCCATTGTATTTGTTGTACTCCTCCAACCGCCCCTTCATTGGACTGGTCAAAGTCACTCCAATGTTCCTCCTCTCTCTCTGAGGCTACTGTATCATATGCTACACTCTCTACCTCACCTTCTCGTTCCACTTCAACCGTTTTAATCGGGGCACTGTTTATTCGAAAAAGGAAGTCCCCGGATTTCCATTCCTCTTCTGGCAACAGAGCTCTTTACTGGGGGTTGTGATGGTGGCTGCCCTCCCCCGGGTAATGGTAGCATTGTTTTGCAAAGGGTTCGGAGTCAGGCCAATTCTGCCTGGATTGATGTTAGTACAATTTCTAAATCTCTGGTGGTTGGCCTTGCAGTGCCAGGGCCCGTGTTTGTCGGGACATATGGAGGTGGTGGTGCAGTGACTGGAGTGGCTGATGCACTACCCCCTGGGTCTGCAAATGTGATGCTGGAAATACATTGGAGGGACAGGGCCTCCTTGTCCTTTAGTCCTTTTTTATTTGTGTTCTGTATTGTTTTCTGCCCAGGAGTCCATGTGGGACTCCTGCCAGTGCAGCTATTCCTATTTTTGATATGGTGTGCAGACCCTTGGGATACCCTTATGGCACCCATGGTTGGGGGTACAACACTGTGCCTCTAGTGTATGTTTTTGGGCACCTGTATGTGGCCCAGAGAGCAGGGTATGGGCTGGTGGCAGCTCCATTCTGAATTTGACAGGTGCTCCGAGTATCCTCCATTTTGGGATACCCAGGTCCTGCCATTGGAATCAGTTGATTCCTGATAGGAGACAAGATGGCCCCTGTGGCCTCTTGCTTTCTATTGCCTGTTACCTTGTTTTTCCCAAAGTCCTGGGAAGCCCTGCCTCTGTCCCTTCCCCTGACTGGTATTGTGGGAAGGCCAGGCCAGACTGGCTGGAGCCTTCCAAGTGACTGTATGTTGTGGGTTACACCCTGTGGGTGGGACCTGGGTGAATGGAGTGTGTGACCAATATGCACTTCTTGTTATGGGCGTCTAGTTTCTGGTATGTAATACAATGAATAAGACAGCCCTGCCCGGAACTGGTATGAATTCAGTGTTCAGTGTTTAGTGCTGAATGACTGGGTACTTGTCCCAATACACATGCTTTGTTGTGAGTGTCTGAGAGGGAGGAGAATGGCCTGAATGCCCTGTGAGCCTGATTGGCTGCCTACCTGCTGAATACCCTTCTGAGTGATTGGTTGCCTGAGTGTGACCCAGCAGAATGAATGAGAGTCCAAACCGTATATCTGGGGGGCCTTTCACTGCTAGAAATTGTTCAGAAGCTGAAGTCGAAACTTATGCTTAACCTTGGAGCCCACTGGAAGAACTGCTGCTGCTGTCCTTTGCTAATCTGAAAGCTGCGTGACTGTCAAGGAACTGATCCAAAAGGACCTGACTAGCAGACCTCTTTCTGAGCTACAAGGGACCATCGTGCACCAGCTGATCTTTGCCAAAACTCCCTGGATGCCAGACCCTCGATAGGCTGCCGACCTTAAACTGGGACCGCCGCGGACTCATGAAGAGAAGCGCCCGGACATTAAAGTCCATCACCATCGACGACCGCCATCGCCGACCGGAGCCGCAGTGCTCCTTTGCCTAAGAACTTTGAAACAAGGACTCCCTTGCTCATCCTCGTTGACCTCTTTCATCCTGCCGGAGAAAGTTGAGGCCGCTGACGACCGAGGAGAATCCACCTGTGGGTTTCCCACCCCCCAAAGACCGCAGAGACGCGGACCACTCGACTCGCTTGCTGGGCCAAAGTTCTTCATTGAATCCTTGCGGCAACAAACGCTCGTCGTTGAGGTGCACTGCACGCCTCGGCTTGGAGGACGTCAACGAGCACCGCAAGAACTGAAGCTGATGCCGCAACAACAGTGTTAACCCTTTTTCCTTGTGGGATTTCGACGATCCATGGCTCCTGCCTTAAAGGGAGCCACTCAAGAAGGCTCCGTCGACGACATTATGTCGAACTCTGCTATTGCAGGTACATTGGGGTTGTAGAACTATTTAGAAGGAAATAAGACTCTTGTGAAACAATATATGGCCTGGGCATGTATTATATCTTTATTTACAAGTTGCCCAGGTTGGGGGGGGGATCCTCCCACAGAACTGTGTCTAGGTAAACAGGGCCAGTATTCTGCCTATTTTTCTAACCAACTGTTTTCCTCCTATGTCTATTGTTGGTTCCCTTTATTAATTGATTTGTGTGACATTTGACCAAAGTACAGTTGATGCACTTTAATGAAATCTGATAGTAATTGTGGTACCACATAGAACTGTGTATATATTTGCCATTGTAGATTAACTGAGCACAAAGTGAGTTATTGTGCTTGTATATATAACCTTGACCCGTAATTATATAAAGACTGTGTTTTCACTAATACAGTGTGTGGACATTGCTTTGTGGGTGCTTGGGGACTACACTGTACTTAAGAACCAGCCTGCATCACCTCCTGAGAGCTAGGCCTTGATTGCTCGCCCACGTTTTACCAAATAGAGAATCTTGGGTGGGGTCCTCTGTTCCTCTCCTCTGCCATATAGAGAGCAAGAGTACAGACACCCCCCTCCAGTCTTTACAGCATACCCTTCTGAAGGTCTTGTGAGCAACAGGTTTAATTTCTTTGGTTCCTCACTCTTTCTCCTTACCGCCCATCTTCTCATTTGATATTACTGGGTGCTCGGCCTCCTTTTCGTTATTTGTAGGGGGCGTTTCCTCAAACATCCTCCACAAATCTAGCACTTCTCGTCTGTTTTGGAGTTGCTTGCCCTTGTATTTTGCCATTAAATAAGTTTCTGCATGGTCCAATAGCCCCCTGTCGAAAGACCCTTCTTGCGGCCAGAAATGTTTATTTCAGTTACCCACAGCCCATGGTACTTCTTTATTCGGTCACTATACAAGGGGAGATGTTTACAAATATGTGAGAGTGGTGTGTCTAAGCCCATATTTATGCACGGGGCCTTCTCTTCATGTCCTATCTTCTTTGTCAGACTTGAACCTCTTGCGTATTGCTCAGTTTTTTCAATTATTTACACTAAAACATTACTTATGCATTGTCATATCAGGTACGTGAAACATGAACCATCTAAAATTTCAGCAGGACGAACTAACGAATATGCTGACAAAATCAAACATGAAACATAAAGCAGGAAACTTTAAAATATTCTCATGTACCTCCTAACCACCTTTTCATTTAACCCAGGTTTTTCCTTCTTTCACACTCGGAACTCACATCACCTATGCCCCTCCTTGGTCTACCTCCACGTAGTTATGGAATGCTAAAGAGAATAAATACTACAATTTTTTCCGAACCTACTAAATATACGAGGCTCCTGCTATATACCTTATCCTCACTTATTTCCTGCACTGGTCGGGACAGTGCTTCGCAGCGCTGCCTTCCCACTCCCTTTTGGAGATATGTTCCTGGATCTCCTCTTATTTTCTCACTGTTCTCTTTTATAAACACCTAATGGCCATGAAAAAGAAAAAGCGCTTTGTCTACAACAATCACTCTATCCAGTCACATTCAACCCAACCCTTGAGTGTTCCCTTTAATGAATCTGCCCCATACCTTCCCCCGTTTTCCCTCCTTTACTTCCCCTTGCAATCAATACTCGTGCCTGTGGTATTCCAAGAGCCTCAGTTGGTGTCTATTCACAAGTGGGGGCCGCCCAGTTGTGGCCCTGCCCAGCTCCGGCGAGCAGTTGGGTTTTCGCAAAGCCATGACCCACAAAACCTTCTTTGGTGTGTATGCGTTTTTGTTTGACTGGTCAGCCGTAGGTGGGGGTCGGCCCTTCTGGGGAAGCCCTGGATCTCGCCGCAATACAGGGGACATCAAGGAATATCACGTCAGGGTCACCAAATAAAAGTGCGCATTCCCCGACACAATATCCAAAACTCAGACTAATTGACACCCCAGTAGGGAATGAGACCAGGAAATAGTTTGCAAGTAGAACAAAGCTTTATATAAGATACATTGTGCATGCAGAGAACTGTGCTGCCCGGAGAGCGCTCGGCCAAACATTACAAGGGTAGCACATTATAAGTAGAAAAAACATCACTAATGATGCCACGTTGTAAGTACATGATTCTACAATACAGTTGGTTCGACTCATTAGTCCAATATAGATGTTTAGGCGCTGACCATGTTGGATTGGCTGTTGGCTTGGATGTCACTCCTGCAGCACGTGGTTCAGCTGGGCTCATCTCCATGGGGTGAAGGTAGGTTGTGTTAATAAAATGATACACTCCTTCACTAATCTACAACAGGATCTGCGAGCATGAGACAAATGACAATCGTAAATGTCTAGCAGGAATGAGGGTGCTTCTCAGAGTTCACTAACAAGTTATTGGTACGCATTCTGCCCTCTGTACCCATAAGCCCAGTATCCCTGACCCAGGTGTCCATCTTGGGGTGGTTTTGATCTACCGATGCCTCATGATACTAATAGACATGTTTTAGGTTTAGGAAGAACATATGGTGTCTGGGGTCAGGTGTCTGGTGGGTGTCCTTATCTGATCACTACGAGGGGTCAGATGTGTTCTGTATCAAAGAGCAGAGGGGCATGAGCCTGGTGGACTGTGGCTTGGCGGGTGTGGGGGGGTCGAGGGGTCACAGGCAGGTTTCTGGAGATTAATGGGCATTCAGGTGGAGGGGCTCACTCCGGTCTCACACGGCGCAGTGAGCTCATCTGTTCTGGGACGATACTAAAGATTGCAACAATGAATGACTAAACCTCCGAGAGAACAGGGTTTGTGCAGAGCTGGCAGGAGGTAGTGGGGTGGAGGCCCGGGCTGGTGGTGTGAGGCGCAGGGTAGAGGGAGAGATTGGCTTTTAGAGATCCTTTTCGGGCCTAGTAAAAGATGGCGTTTGGTGCGTTACTAAAATTGAGTCTTTGAGTTTCAATAAGGCTTGATTATATGCTTTCTTTTATTAGTAATTTAGTAGGTGATTAATACAGATTACGTTTGAGCGTGAGGGGGGAATGTCTCCCCCCCTCCCCCTTCAGCACAAGCGAGATCCGTCTATGCGGGAATGGTGAGAAGGGCGGAAAAGACCACCTCTCCCCCAACACCTGGCAGCTGCTGGGGAAACCCAGGGGGCACTACACATGGGCAGAGCTACTCTGGAGGGGAACCGAGAGATGCAGCAGCATTGTGCCTGAGCAAGGTGGTAAGGCAGGCATGGAAAATGACTTACACTTAGCTACAGCTGGGGGAAGGCTATAGCCCCACTATACCCCTAAGGGCATACGCCAGGGTGGCAGAGATCGTAAGGGACATAGATTCCAATTGCGCTCAGGAATTGTATCAGTGTTTGGAGACTTCTTTGAAGGGGGGGGACACTATTGCCATTCAATGAATGGGCGTGAAATGTTCAGATGCCCAAAGGTTGGTTTCTGAACTATGTAAGGTTAACCAACACATTTGCAATTAAGTGGGGCACAATACCAGACGAACCTCAAACTACCCCGATTCTACACGCTATCCTCCCCACCGGGAATGAAGGGCATGCCATATCTAGGTTGTACTCTGGATTACAGGACAGCAGAACTCGCCCTTAGCTTAAAGTAAAGGAAAAGTGGGAACGGCATATATGGAGCTGACATTTGAGAAGTCGGATTGGAAGAAAATATGCATGCAAGTTAGCGCAGTATCTAGAAATGCCTGCTTTAAGCTGATTCATTTTAAAATTTGCTCCGGGTCTATATTACCCCCAGAAATTGCATGTTATGCACCCAGATCTCCCGCATCAATGCCCCAGATGTATGCAAGACTATTCATGTTTTTGGCACAGCCTACTGGCAACAGGTGAATGTGAGAATCGATGCTGTATTGGGGGTCCAACTGGAATGTTCCCCCTAAGTTTTGCCTACTAGTCGTTGAACCTGGATGGCGCCGGGCGGGGGCAAAGGAAGAGAATGCAAGTCTTCTTGTTATTAGTAGCGAAACTCGTGGAAGTGCATGAAAGGCTCCGTGCTGGCACAGTGGCTGGCCGATGGGCAATGGTGGGTAGCTGCGGAACATCGGATTGTGCAAGAATTGGGACAAAAGGAGGGGAATGAGGACAAGGAACTTGCATGGAACATTCGCCTAAATAATTTACACACCTCTCCAGATGACCTTCCTCCCTGAGATACAGAGCACTTGATTACAGGAGGGTTTAGGTGGAAGATGATAGGAAAGGACCAATGGCTAATGGTGTAGCACACGTTGCAGGACTATAGGCAGGCATGGATGAGGAGAGGGACACCTGGACTATTCTGGCCAGGGTGGGGCAGGGAGGTGATGCGGAGGGGGGGATATTTTTGTTGTCCTTGTTCTATGTTTTTTCAGATTATCCAACAAACAAAAATTGAAATACAATTACTTCAGCTTATTTAACTCAGCCCAACCTAAATGCCATAATAACTCTATCTTTTGCCCCCCAGCGTCCAAATTCCAAATTTTAGATCTAGGAGGAAAGGGGAGAATATGGAGAGGGGAAGGAAAGAGAAAAAGGAAACCCATATTAAAGCACAACAAACCTCTATAATCAATAATTAACAGCTAAATTAAAATCTACAGACATATTTTTCTGTATATGTACAAAAAAATGAAAAAGTACTTATCTTGTCTTCTGTTCACGTCTTGAAACATGCTCAATTCATTTTCAAATTTAAGAACGCCCCACCCCAAATGTTCTGAAAGTTGTTTTTCTGCATAGATAGTACAACCTTTTCAATGTTACACCCTGAATAAATTGCTTCCAACTCCAACCATGAGTCCATTTTCGGAAAGAAATCTGACTTCCAATTTCGCAATATATTTTTTTGTGTGCAACTAAAGCCCCTTTTAAAATCCAAGTTGCATGGTGATGATTCAAATCTTCTAGTATCTTATCCTCTCCCAGGATTAATGTTTCAAAGTCAACATCCAATTCATCATTCACGACCCTGTTCATCACTTTATTATTTCTTTTCAATAGTCTCCCACCTTGTAATATTCCCGCAATATGCGCTCCATTGTTCCCTGGGTGTGACCACAGTCCCAACATGTGGCTGTTAAACTCAAGCCTTACGTTTGCATCCTAACCGGTGTCCAAAATACTCTGTTCATAATCTTCACTTGACATACCCTCTTTCCTATATTTAATGACATCCTCTTAATATTTCCACACAGAGCTTCCCATCGTCCTTGTGTGATTTCTTCATCTTTCTTCATCTAGGCATGCAGACCACGCTGTCAGTAACGTATTATTTCCCTCTGCATTCCTACCTAACCGATTGTACTTTTTTGATGCCATATCTCTTGGCTGCCAATTATATTAATGATAATCATTAAATCTGAATTGTCTAATTTTTACAAGTTCACTGCCCGTTTCAATTTCTGATATTTGCCATAAGTGCAGTCAGATAGGCAGTAATTGGCATTTCATTCTTGAAATGTTTTCCACCTTTCTCCTTCAAACAAGTCTTCAACCTTTTTAATTCCTGTTAAAACCAATTTATCCAGGATATTGTTTTGTTCAAGCACATAAAGAAACTAACTAGCGGGTTGGCTGGCTTAGACTTGAAGCAGTGAAGTCACAAATAACCTTGTTCGTCTCAAAGAAAAGTAGAATGTTTTTTGTTGGGACAAATGTTGGCAGTTAAGCTTAAGAGTGCTTGTAAGAGGAACTCCATTCCGAACACTAGGAATCAATCTGGCCATCTAATTACAGATAAAACTGAACATTTTGGAAGTTATCCCGTGTGCTTTATATTGAAGACTTCACCTGGGGCATATGCATACACTGGTCTCTTCTATAAAACTATTTATTGGCTTTTGACTCTGATTATAGCAAGGCTCACGAACTCTTTCACAGGGTCTGCTGCCAAACTTGGCCCATGCAGTCCAATCTGGCTTCATCAAGAGTCGGCATACATTTGATAACATCTGCAGGACAGAACACCTGAATGTGAAGGCCATGAAAAAGGACATCTACTCCGTCTTGATCACTCTCAATGCTGATTCATACATTGAATCGGAGAAATTGGGAATATCTCTTCGGGGCACTAAGGCAGACTGGATTAAGAGATGGATTCCTTAGACTGGTAAAAGCAAATGTATAACTTCCCAAGAGCTAGGGTCAGAGTCAGCAGTGCCTTTTAAGGACCTTTTTAGAATTGGCAGGGGTCTGAAACGGGGCTGCCCATTGCCCTCTCTGCTCTTTCGTTGTATGGTAGGGTTGGCCTGTAATGTTCATGAGAACAGGGTAAACAATGTGATTCCTTTCCATTCCCAACTACATAAATTATCTATGTTTGCAGACTATGTGCTTGTATTATTGGGGCACCCTGCATGTTTTTTTCCCATACTTTTGTAATTGGACTGTTATCAAGAGGTGGAGGTGTGAAGACAGTCTGTTTTTAGTCGCACCTCAATACATGGGATGAATGATGCCAACAGTGTGGACAGATCATATAAATAAATGATCCCAAAGTTCGTCAGAAAATCAACAGGATCTAGATAAACAGAATATGTTTTGTTGGGTTGGGAGAATGGAGGCAGTCAAGATTGTGGTATATATCCTATTTGCTGTATCTTGTCCAGGCTCTACCTATAGCAAATACAGTGTTCTTCATAAATCAAGATGAACTGATTCTGAAATATGGGTGGGTGGGAAGGCTCCATGGAAGTCAAAATCACTTCTTAAGGCCACACTGACTAAGGGTGGTCTAGCCTTAACAGACATGGGATTTTAATGTAATGGGGCTCAAATGAGTATCATACTTAAGTGGAGTTCCGGTTTCACTAAGAAAACATAGGTATTGATGCATCATGCAGTAAGTAGGCCAGTCACTGAGGGATGTTTTGAAGATGACCGACCCAAAATATCTGTTCTCCAGGAACCACCAGCACGCTCCTATGAACCCACTGAATATCTTACCAACCAGTATTAACTTCCTTCCCTTTACACTGGAAACATAATTTATTTCAGCCATATGTTATAATAACATGCTCAGGTGAAAGGTGTAATGATTGCCTAGAAAACCCCAGATTTATGCAGTAGGTGTGGAGACAGTAAAACTCACTCAATAACGGAAATGGTCAAAATGAAAGGCAAAACCCAGCTTTATTAACATCCACAATAAAGCAGGGACAGCATACAAGCAATAGGGTCGTAGCTCTAGGAGCGCTCATAACAAAATAGTACCTTATAAACCAAAAACATGTCATGACGATGTCATACTAAAAAACCTACGGGACGAGGGGATAGGTTAGGGGAATTTACTAAATATGTACTCTATATTGTGTGTTAAATATTTGATTGGGTTATGCATATCTGGTAGCTCCACCTCTAAATTGATAATAGTAATTATGTCATCTCCAAAATTTATAATTGGTTGGCACAAACTTACTGGGCGGCCTAGCACTGAGGGTCCTAATTGGTTGGCATTCTACTGACCAACTTTGGACAACTGACAGGCTGTTAACACATGAGCCAAATCGTGGGTAGGGAGAGAGGTCCAGGGACTGTCTTACTTTCAATTAAGAAAGATAGCATCCATTTATTCCTAGGTCAGGAGCCAGAGTGATTCCTCTGTAGTTGGCCTGGCATGTCACCTCATGTCTGAGAAAATGCGCAAGGAGTAGGGCAGGGGCCCTATCTGTGTCTATTGCTAATGAATGGACGTTGTTCTTCAAGTTGGGCTACATGTGATGACGCCACGTTTGGAATTACTTCACCCTGCATTTATGTGAATTTTAGTTAATTTTAATGTCATGATTTTCACTACCACTAGGGACTTGCTTGATCCGTTCCCTTTGATGTCTTTAGCTTATAATTATTCTGCACCTGGCCTTCAAAGATTGTTTGTGTTCATTAATCTAAGAATATATGGCATGTGCTTTGGGAATTTTTATCTTGTGTCCTCTCTCAGCCGTCCGGACCCTCCCTATTTTCTCAGTAACCTTGGCTTGGTGTGCTTAGCTATTTGTCTGGCTCTGCACAAATATGTATTTCAGTGGATTCAGCATTTTGGGTTCGCGTGAAGTCTTGAAGCCTTTCATTTACTTTAATGATGCGTGCTGCGGCTTCAATTTTGGTAAGATGGTTGCTCAGTACTGTTCTGTTTCCAAGTCGGTAAACTATATCGTAATGTTGTTTCTATTACATTCAGTTTATATACGTTGCTTATGTTGGTATTCTTCATGTCCAAATGGATGCAATAGATATTCTTCGCGTATCAATGCATATTTGACCTAGTTTGTGTTCCTCCTGGTCAGTGCATATTTGCTTCATGTTTCATGCATGCATGCATGTGTGTGGTTTCACTGTACGCTTACTTGTTCTCACCATCTTTAGTTTAGATCACTGTGTTTCGTTTCTGTTGAACCTGTCTGGGCTATGGGCGGTACTGCTGTCTTGTTAACGTTTTTCACCTATGCGATCTAGGGTCTGGGGAGGGGCAGTAGCTATGGATGAAACATTCATCTGCCTCTCAACATTCCCCCCTCTGGTTGAGTCCTCGACCACTCCCTCGTTCGTGTCTTCCCACGCATACGGTATTATGGGGGTTCATATTTTAGTCACCAACCTCAGGTTGCTTGCACATCGTATGTGTTCATCCACACTCCAGGTCATATAGCAGCCCTCCCTGTTGAAATTGCAATATACCCATTGTCCAACATAGTTACGAGGGTCTGGGGGGGGGGGGGATGAGTACATTTGGATCCTGGAGGGGGTAATAGGTCTTTCCCTTACGTGAACATGAGGTAGATCATCGGTTTGTTTATATTCATGAACCTAGGCATTCACATTTATCACTTTCTATTCCCACTGCTCCTTTGGCAGCCTTTTTGCAACCGTTTATTCTTAAAACACTGAAGGCCAGTAGTATGGAGACTACTATGGCTATTAATATTTTGAATGCATGAGCCAACCAGGTTGGTATCCATGAGAACAGATAGTTGAAACAGTCATAATTTTCATTCTTGACCACCTCATTCACCATTTTTGGATGCAATTCTGTCAGGGTGGTTGTGGCCTCTGTGAGGGTCCCATTTTCTCCATCGTCTGTAGGTCGGTACGTGCAGCAAGAAGCGTAATTTTTGCATACACGACACCCTCCATGGCTGTTATCAAATTGATAACATATCTATTTTGGAGGGTCATGCATTTTATGGCCCTCGTTTCCTCCTTTATGGCATTAAAGCCTTTTACAGTTGCATTAATTGTTTGCAACATCTCCCATCTTACTTGGAGCTATTTTCCATTTGCAGTTGTCTGCAAACTGTGAACAAGAATGGATGTGAAAACCATTGCCGTCTTGCTGAAGAACTTGTGCTCATCTGGTATGTCCTCATAAGTTCAAATTGAATTGTTTTCAAAAAGTAATTATCCCTTCAAAAAGTGTTTGAGGGTTCAGGACCTTTTATTTCTCACATGTGTATTCATCTGGTGGAAATTGACAATCTTTGTTTCACTCTGAGGTATTTATAGAGCTGGTGTGCCTACTATCACCAGGTAGCATAATAGTCCCCAATTTGGAAGGAGTTTTATGTATGTTCTTGAACCACATGCCCAATAGTGGTACATTAGTACAGTAGTGCCAGTTTGCATGCCTAGCACATTGGAAATAAGTTTGCACCCTTGATTTTTGTATACTTAGCATTTTTTATAGGTAAGGGGCCCACTTTATCCTCTACCCAAGTTAGAGGTTTGCCATTTTGTTTCCATTATTCACAGCAGGTTTTATCTGCATTCCTTATTGTTAGTTGGTATGGATGTGGCTGCTACTGCTTATGCTCTATATCCCAATACCCCATCGACCCATCCCTCTGGGGTCCTTACCCCTTCAGTAATTTGGAATTGGGGTCTGTTAAAACAATTGGGTATCCGTCTTCTCAGAGCATCCCTGCAATTTAGTACTTGATGGGGTACTATCTGGTCCTCTCCTGCTTTTAGACACAAGAGGATATACACTAGCCTTTTCCTTTAGGGGCTTCCTCTATCAGACATAGAACATCATCCATCATGTATTTTTCCTTTTATGTAATCATTTGTGTATGAGAAGTCAGCTGAATTCACAAATTGTAGAACGCCTGATTGCCCTTCAAATTGCCCTCTGGTCAAGCACAGTGTGAGATGTAAAAAGCAGTGTGCTCTGGGTTTTGGTACTTCTTAAGGTATGTATACTCTGGAGGCTGTTGTAGCATATGGCAACACACAAAGCAGCTCTCATCGGACGTCTTTCCCCACTCGGGTCATATGCTGATACCAAATGTTTTTTTTTATGTAGACTGACTCACCCATATCGGCACTCCAATGCATTGAATCATCTGGCACACTTTTCTTCATTTTCTTAATTTGTGTGCCTAATATAGGGAATTCATGTGTTCCTGTTTCACTTGTCAGTCATGGTGGTGATATTCTTATACACTGGACTGACCACACCAGAAAGCACCACTTCTCTTATTGCCATGAGAATAATAAAATAAAGGCTGCAAAATGTAAATGTTTCTATAAGCGACATTGCTAACGTGTCTACTTTTTGCAAATAGCTTTGAGTATTATTTCTTCTACATGCCAAAAGCGAATATCTAACAAAATTGAAAAGTCCAATTTTTTTTTCTTACCCCAGAATGTTCTCTTCCATTTCTTTAAAAGGTCAGTGTTCACAGGAAAACGTGTGCTAACATGGCAAGAATAATTTTTTAAAAAAATAAAGTAGGATTTTATATTCATCATTAATACAGCGAGGCAAAGTGTTCATTCAATAAGATAAAGCTATGCAAAATAATGAAGCATTGGATATTTGTTTCTTAATTTTTCCCCCAAAGTATAAATGCCACCTTCTATTTTACACAGGTATCCCTATAGAAATGTTTGCTTGGTCATTGTATGTCTCTAGGGGAATGGTGTCCCTTTATTCTTCTTGCAGCTGATTAGCCCTTGCCATGGACCTCGTCAGGACTCTTCTTGTTTCTTCTTCACCTTCATGCTCTGGGGTATCTGGCAGGGAGTTCTCTCCTTTGTAGAGCTTGACGTCACCATGATGGACCCAGGCTCTTCTTAGCTGTAGCTTCACTCACTGCTGTCGGAGAAACGTCTTTCACCACAAAGGGTCTGTTAAAGCATGGATGGTGCCACCTCCAACAAAACTCATAACAATAACAACAGAGGTCTTCACAACATTGCCTGATCAACTTGCTCAGTATCATCAATCTTCTTCAAACCCCCCTGCCGTGCTTGAAGCTGTCGAGACATACATTTAACAGACTCCCTCATAGCCATCAAATAATCATGCAGTTCAGTACCCATTTCAATAGATACACTTTCTGCGTCTGTGAGAGATGGAGTAGGAGGAGCAAAGGGGTGTGTGCATGCAGCGTCCTATCACCAGCTCATGTGGAGTCAGGTGATGGTCTGATCCGGACTGAGTGCAAATAGTGCTAAAGGAAGGCAATGGAGCCTGCCTTTTTTTCAGTGTCACTTTTATTTAGGCGATGCGCTACTTTAATAGACCGTTGAGGTGTTTGAAAATGCCATTTGCTTGAGGCTGATAAGGAGACAAAAAAATGTATGCTTAGTACCCAACACAATTGTGATATTCTTTAAACACTTTATTTACAAAATGAGGTCCATTATCGGGTCCGTGTACTTTGCACACTCCCCACCTTGGACAGAGCTCACGTATGAGGAACTTTGCAGCACATGTGGCATCAGGATATGTGCATGGATCTGCTTTAATCCATCAGGGAAAAGGACATATGACTACTAACATGCACCTGTAGCAGTTACAAATTTGGAGCGTATCGACATATTTGATATGCAATTGCTGAAATGGTCTCGGTAGGCTGGGGGTATTGCTCCTCTCACTGTTCGCTGAGTATATCCAGCAGTGAACTGTTGGCGGGTAAGACAATTTATAACCAAATTTGTGACCTGTTTGGTCAGGTTTGAGATGAACCAGTCAGCCGCAATCAATGCTGCAAGGCATTCTCTAAATGTGTGTGCTGGGTAATGCAGTTGCTCTAATGTTAGCTTAAGTAGTCGTAAAGGCATAACTGGTTTCCCGGTGCTACCCCGCCACCACATTGCTTCTGTGGGGGACAATGAGGACCCCCTTCTGAGCACCATCTTCGTTTCCGTAATTCCTGCTCTTCTGGTGGTGCTCTTTCCTGTAATTATGCAATATGTGTTATGGCAATGTATTAAACCCTGCTTTTATTGCATTATTGCGTACACGTGTGTTTATATGGTG
The DNA here is from genome assembly GCF_040938575.1 of Ambystoma mexicanum. Lineage (NCBI taxonomy): Eukaryota > Metazoa > Chordata > Amphibia > Caudata > Ambystomatidae > Ambystoma > Ambystoma mexicanum. The sequence goes on along the minus strand of NC_090935.1, from coordinate 658,845,495 downwards.
CAGTATCAAATTCAGATGTGTTGGAGGAAATCTGCTGCTCTTTTGGCTTCAGGATCAGCAGCATTGTCACTGCAAAAATCAAGTCTGCTCCTTTGGTGTGCACTGTGCACTTCACCACGGTGATGGCCGATGGCAGCTGTAGTGCCTGTCCAATAATGGTGCATGCTGCATTGGTGTGCTGTCTACACCTAAGAAGATCCGCCTTTTTCCAACCTGACCGTCCCGCTTCTATGGTTGACGTCACGTAGGCAGAACCAGAATACACTGTTACCACCTCGTCTTCATGCTTCAAGTGCCAAAATCAGCGCTACCGATACTGCTGCTTTTACTGTGAGAGACTAATGGTATCCAAAGTATGAAGGACATAAGGACTGCACGTTTTCGAAACCTTTATTTTAATATTTGGATGGGATTGGAAAACTATATAGTCCTATATCTAAGTTGGAAGTAGTGTCGACCATCAAATCAAAAGAAAACCCAGTCCTAGTCCGTCTTTAGTCAAATAAAAGTAGCCTATACTAAAATAAAACCACAAATGCCTGCCTTTACTCTAAGATGATAAATGTGAAGAGGGAAATGTAAATGCACAAAAGGAAAAATCAGTGTTCAAATTATTATGTCAAAGTTGCTGAGCAATGTCTCTTCCCCACGTTTAACCTCAATGGGTAAGGTGGTCCACTTAGGCTGTGTGACGCAGTGTGACTCTAGACTATCGAGATGCAGTTCAGATCATAGATCAGGGCCCACTTGGCCTTCCACGACAATTACTAGGCTTCAGTACAATTCACCGTTCAACACAGGTCGGCGTCAGCAGAGCTCAGACCTCTCAAATTACAGTTCAGTGGGTTCCTTTCCACAAGTACAAATACAGTCTCAAATCAACACAGGTCTCCCTCAGTCGGCTCGGACCCTTCAATCACAATGCTGGGGGGTGGAGGAGGACTCCCTTACCCAAGCTTTATTCACATTCCAGGTCTCCCTTATTCATGCACAGACCTTTCCCTAATGTCAAAGACTTTTGATTGTGTGAGGATTTTTCACAGACCTCCGCAGGACCACTCTGACTTTCAACTTCGTTACACTTTGCTCTTCTACCCCAATGACTCTTGGGTCTCGTTGTTTTGTACACAAAAGTTCAACAAAATCCTTTTTCATCTAGGTTTCCCTCTGCCGGGCTTGAACCTAGTAATCAAACGTATTTCAAAACAACCATTTTAAAGTTCAGCATTACTTTGCTTTCTTAGCTGTTTTATCGCACTGCAAGTCCCAGAATGCCATTCTTCGTGGGCACTTCTCTTTTTCTAGCTTTTTAAAATCTTGCTGTTTCCCCAAACTACAATTCCGTGAAAGCAATACCTCTTTCATTAAACTTATGCCTCCTCCTGCAGTTCCAGCCACACACATGCTTACTGTCATGATGCCTACCTCCAAGGAGCCAGGTCCGACCCAGCAACCCCAGCGGCAGGCATCATTCCCCCCAGGGAAGTGCCAGCGGGCCCAAGCTGGGGCCCTTTGGACCCCTGTCCTGGCGCCTTAGGCCCCAGGCTCATGTTGGACCCCTGTCCTGGCGCCTTAGGCGCCAGGCTCATAAAGCTAGACATGTGTTCAAGTGTTTTAATGTGCACTTACCTGATGCAGACCATGCTGCTACATCCAGGCCCTTTTGAGGCCTGAATGGAACTACTTTACCTGTGGGACTACTTTCCACCTGGGTGTATTCGGGGAAGGATACATACCTGATCGGTGGAAGGATACATAACTGGAACTTCTTCCAAAGCTATTTAAACCACGCCCGATCAGCAACTCACGCTTCGCGTTGTTCTGCTCCTTGCAGCTGGACGCTCACCGTGTCAGCTCCTGCATCTGGACTTCAGCCACGCCTGTCAGCATCCTGGGTCGCCTGCAAAGGGAGATAAGAGAGAATTGGGGAGAAAGAAGACCTTACCTGCTAAAGCTGCATCACGGAGACATCACACCGACGATCCTGAAAGGGAAGACATCATTTTAAAAGCATTTCGCTTCGATCGCTGCAGCGCTGCATTTCACTCACCTTTCCTGGGCGCCTCCATCTTCAGCAGCGATCATCCGGATCCGCACCCACTTCCCAGAGCCTAGAGAGAAAGACAGGAAAACAAGGTGAGAGAAGGAAGGGAAATAGGAAAAGCTCAGTTTCCTTCTAAGACTTACCTGTTGGGTCATTCCCATTTCATTTCGGGTCCTGCCGCTTCCTGGCATTCCGGACCCCAGCCCCTATGGGGAAAAAAGACAAAGACATTGAATGAGCGAAAGCAAAGACATTACCTGAACGCTCATCCAGAACTTACCTGTCATTTACTGGAACTGCACGTTTCACTTCGGGTCGGCGCCATATCTCCGGCATTCCGAAACCCCGGCCCCTAAGGGGAAAAAGACATAAGCATTAGCGCTTGCTGCAATAAGACAATGAACATTATTATTAAGCTTGAACTTTTGAACTTGCAACAGAACTCTTACAGCGCCTCACCTAAATAGTCAAGCTTATTTTGAACTCCCATCAAACCTCAATCCATTGAAGTAACTGGGTTTCAACGTGCCCCTGCATCAGAAGCAGGATGGAGAACTCATCCTTCCAGACCCTAAGGGGAATATTCCTGCGAGCCAGAAAAGCCAGAGTAGAGGGGCCCTTCCTGTCCATCTTCAGAGTCCTGCGCTTCACCATTGAAGAAGCATCAGCACTCGAAGCCAGACCTGCGCCTCCGTGGGAATCAGGTGAGCGTGACACTTACCGGGTTCCTCTCTTCCTCTGGTCATGAGATCACCCGGATAGCGTGGTGCTGCTGGGCAACTCCCTGGGATTTCTGGGTTGTAATCAGGGTCTCACTACCTGCCCCTCAAGCACTTGGGCTTACCTTCACATGCCCTGGGGAAAAGAGGAGACGCGGTTTCTCAGCTGCGCTGTAGCCCCACATAGGCACTGGGTCAGTGCCTCACCCCTCTCTTCTCCTCTAGACACTCTCCACAGCTTCCTCTGCTCCTTCCTGCTTCTGGGCTTTCTAGGTCCTCTCTGCAGTTCCAGCCCGCTCAAAATGCTGTTTCTGCTTTTATGCTCCCAGCCAGAGTTCAGTGAAATCAGACTGGTTGTGCTGGATTGCCTGACCCTGCCTGATTTTATTAGTGGGACAAAATGGAGACTGCCCATAGGAACCCATGGTACATTGGTTCCTATGCGTAATCTTTCCTCCTCCTAGGTCTTCCTCATCTCAGTACTTAGACAGGCAAGTGAGAAATAAGGATTGTGAGAGTTGTAGTGTCTTATAGGGATAATAGGTAAGTCTTGTGTATTACTGTCAGGAAAAGGATAGTGTTCTGCACAGGCTGAGAGAGATCGGGGTGATGGATATCGGGAAAGAGGAAGAGAATATTGCGTCTCACCCTTGGCCATCCTCTTTCTACTCCCAAGGATCCCCTACTCGGGTGATCCTCCCGCACTTGTCCACCCCCAGGGTCTGGATCCATAGGCGATTGCTGTGCCCTAGACACCTGAGCGGTGGATCCAAGGGAAGAAAATGTGAGCATGTCCTCCGGCTTCTCACAGTGCCGAGAAATGCAAAGGCAATCTCTCACTTGCCATTGCCTCAAATATACCAATCATGCCTACTTTCATCACTGCAGTCCCACTGTGTCACTCACCTGTGCTCTGTTCTATCGACGAGGACCCATCAATGAAGTGGATTGGCCCCCCCCTCCTAGGGCATTTCTTTAACCGTTGGTATCTCATGATAATTTTCTGTATATTTAGTACCGCTGCGTACGTAATCTCCCTCTTCTACTGGCTCTTCTATGAATGTAGCCTGATTTATCACTTGACTGCCAATTTTGATCAATGGGTTGGATATAACTTCATACTCATAGGCTCTCTGTGTGGTGAATGTACTTTGGGGCTTTTCAAGGATCACAAATAGGGCATGCTTCACATTTAATGTCATTGCACATCCCATGATTATGCTAGCAGATTTCTCAATCTCAGAGGCTGCTGCTGCCAAAACCTCTTCACATGGGTAATGTTCTCTAATCACTGGATCTAAAATCCTACTGTAAAATGCTAATGGTTTGTGTCCCATGGTAGTTCGTGTGAGGACGGCTGTTAATACGTCATTTGAAAGGGAGAATAGAAAGAATTCTGCATTGTAATCAGGGATCTCTAATACTGGTGCTGAGTTTATGGCTAATTTCAATTCATCAAAAGCATCTATGATCTCGCCTGTCCAGGCAATGTCAATGTTTTCTTTCTGCGCTTCTTTAAGTGTTTTGAAGAGTGGCCTCGCGTATTTCTGCTGTAATCAAAGACTCTTACCCTGCAGTAATTGCAAAGGCCCAGAAAATGCTGCAATTCCCCCAGTCTGTAGTTTGGCTGTTTTCATAATTGCTTCTGCAATACTTCATTTACAAAGTGCGGTCCATTATTGGATCAGAGTACTATGCACATTTCCTCACTGCTCTTTCAGGTGTCACTTTTCTACCTTCCTGGGATAGCAGCGGACTTATATATAGGACCTCCTGACAATATTGCACCTTTTCCTTGTAAACCTTATACCCTTTCTCTGCCAACACTGTCATCAACTTTGAGTCTCTCTTGCACTGTTCCTCCATTTCACTGCACACAAAGTTTTCGTCTACATATTGTATTACTGTGCTGTCAAGTTGCACGTTTGCCTAGTTCATCAGAAGTACTCGGCTAAAGATCGAAGGTGAGACTCGGTACCCCTGAGGTAAATCAGTATGTTTTAACTTTATTCCGTGATAGGTAAAAAATGTCAAGTCTTGGCACTCTTCATGGAGTGGAATCGAAAAGAAGGTATTGTTTAAGTCAACCACTGTGAAATATTTAGCTGTAGATGGGATATTCCACAGTATTGTAGCTGGGTTCAGACCAATGGGAACTCAGCCTCAACTATATTGTTCAAGGGGCGCAAATCCTCAATAAATCTCCTTGATCCGCCCGTTACCTTTTTCACTGCATTAACAGCCGTATTACATGGGTATTCTGATGGTACTAATATTCCCTGTCTCATGAGGGCAGCAATGGTGTCATAAATGCCTTAATCTTCTTTCAACTTGGGATACTGTTTCACTCGAGGTAAAATGGCTCCTTTCTTCAATTTATTTGGATTGCCCCCACTCCTTTCAATAGGCCAGCATCATATGGACTTCTGGTCCACAATTTGCTTGGTACCTGTGCCAAATCTTCCTTGAGGCAAGTCTGTCTTTTTTTTTTTTTACGGTTGACAGTCCCTGGGGTATTTCTGTTTTCAATGTTTAGCTGATACGCAAGTGTTAGGCAGAAACCTGTGCAGTTCCCTTAGGGACCACTGCAAAAGATTTAAGACTACAGGTGTTAGCAGTAAACCCACTTGGTAGCAGTCTGTACCACCCAGATTTACCTGGTAGCTGTGGCTGAGCAGTCAGACTTCCCTCAAGAAGAGTTAGGCAGTATGCAAAGTATACTCAATAGGCACTCAGATACAATAATATAAGCAAACACTGACCAGAGCTTTGGTATCAAAGTATATAATTATTTATTTATAAACACACAGTTGAAACACTCCAGCACTCTTATTGTAAAATATTCTAAACACAGTTACTATTATGATATATACATCCCTTTTTTCCCTTATTAGAAAATCACAGTAAGACACCACTTATTTCCATACAGAGGTGAGTGCTTAACTAGAGTGCACTATACTAAGGTTGTGAAAAAGGGAGGGAAAAAGACAGAATATGCAGGATTACACCACTCTACGATTCAGGAACACTATTAGCAAGGCAGAGAGCAAAAAGTCACTGGTGAGCCAAAGTCCAAAGGCTGGGCCCACTCTTAGAGAGAGCAGAGCACAAATGCGCCCAAGATCACACAGTTACACTAGGCTTAGACAGTCTTGCAGAGGGTTCAGTGAAGAGTTTAGAAAAGTTTAGCCAGGGTGTCCCAGGCTAACCCAGGTTCGAAAGCCGGGGGCTAAATCTCCCCCGTACAGTCGGTTGCAAGGGAAGCCAGGCGGGACACGGTACCTTAAGTGGGAAGGATCCTCCAGCGGTGGCAGTTGTTACTGGTAGTGGTTGCAAGTTGCGGCGTCGTCCAGGGGAAGAGTGGATCTCGACGTGGAGGAAAGATGCAGGTCGTTGCACTACCAGGGCAGAAACCAGCCGCAGAGTTTTCCAGTAAAAGGTGGTACCTTTATCTCGCGGTCGTGGTAAAACGTGGTATCCCGGTTGCCGGGGTGCTTAGCACGGGCAAGACGGCCACGAAATACGTCGGGAAAGCGAAAAGACGGTGAAACTGGTTATCCCCACCAGTCAAAGGAAGAAGACTCTTCGGCGGGAGATCTCCTCTGTCGTTGGGAGAAGTGGTGAGACGGTCCAGCAGGGCTCCACCGGTCGTGGTGTCGTGGCAGGTCAGCTCAGCTTCTCCCTCGTCGGATTCTTAGGTCCTGTGGCGACTTCTGAAGTTCCAGTCCCCAAAGCCCTGCTTTTATGCAGCAAACCCTCATTCACTCAGCCTAGCTGTCACTCACACATGCTAAGTGGTGAGCCAGCCGGCTCACCACTTAGGCCAATCAGGAGTTGCCTCGACAACTCAGTCCAGGATGCCTAAATTCCCCTCCACCCCGCCTAAGTACCCCAGACATAGTGGCACCACTTTGGAGGGCTTCTGTGGAGAAGCCTGCCAAAAAGTGGAACAAAGGGCTCGGCTTGGGTTGGAGTCACAGAAGAGAACACAAACGCCATTTTAGAATCAAGATTTGGCAAAAAATACCAACCGGAGAATTAATATTAATTTAATAAACCGGCGGTATGTTCGAGGCTACCTTAAATAATTAAATAAAGATAGTAGCCTAAAACGATGGGAAATCTCATAAGAAAATATTTGCGGTTGAATATAAAAAGTAGTATCCACTGCCACCAGCCAAAACTCGATCAGGGGGGGACGGAGACGTGCCCCCTTGACTAACAGACCCTGGGGCAATCGAATTGCCCCAGCCAGTACGTCCACAATATGATGGTTTGTACTGGTTCTGTTCAGAATTTAAGACTAGTAAAGTCAATGTTGACTTTACATGCCCTGGGAGACAGTAGTCAGTCCCAGGGTATGGAGTCTATACTGGGGGGTCACTATGACACCCCTGTGTTACTGCACGGAGGGTGCTGTGTAACACACATCACAAAAACACATGAAACCCTATGGAGTACAAGACCCCATAGCCCATTAGACACATCTGGATTCAAAGAAACACACTCAAATCATGTCCACGAGTGAGGGTAAAAGAGTCTCACTCTTGGCAGGAGAAAAAAATAAACCCCAAAAATCCAGTAAAGCTGCTGAGGGACTCACTAGGTTAGGAAATTCAGCCTAAACAGAGAATTCTCCCTAACAGCAAGACTTAGTGTGAAACCTCTTTTCATCATCTGAGTCATCGTCTGTAAACAAGTCTTCATCTGTTAAGTCAGCCAGCCAAGATCCCTCATCAAGAGCTATGCCTGTTCTCTAGTTTAATACTTCCTCACCAACTCTGTGCAGAATTACTCATCTTCTCTTACTGCTTCTAGCTTTATTGGAATGATCTGCCCTTCCTCCTCGTCCGTGGGTATTTCTGGTCTGAACAAATGTATTTTTTTTTTTATTTTTATTTTTTTTTTAATTTGTGTGTGTCCCAAGGGGACTTTACAATAGGAAAAGTCTGTTTGTGTTTCGAATGTCTTAGCAGGGCGGTATCCTAGTTATTTTAGCAAATGCATTGTGTGCTCCAAAATTTTTACTGTTGCTAGTAACCAGGTTGTTCGGTCTCCTCCAATTAATCTACACCACCATTTTTCTTCGTCCCAGCCGCGTTCATCCGCTAGTAGGTGGTTTAGGTACTTGATGATTTTTGGGGCACGACGTGAGAAGGTGGTAGATTGACTCAATGTGGTTATCACACAAGTGGCATTTGTTTGTTTTTGAAAGCCCTCTAATGGCGCGGATTTCGTTTGTGTCCAGAAGATTAAGCCTTATTCTCAGTAGAGAGTTTCGAGCCGCCCTGCTTGGAAACATTTTTATGTAACTCATTGGATCATTTAAATTACTGAACGGTTGAGGAAGTTGCTGCAGCAATTTGTTTTTTGTAGCTGTCTCTTGTGTTTCGATCCAGTCAGAGTTTTTCAAATTTTTGGTTACTCTTTATGGGTTTGTGATGAGGTCGTCTTCGGAGCAGGCAACTGACTCCAGTAATGGCCTTGTTGGTCATTTTCAAGTCTGATAACATTTTTACTGTCTGCTTGTATTTCTTTGTTTAGCAGACCATAGAGTTCTTTTCCTTCCTCTGTGATGCATTTTCGGTATAAACGCAAGCCATTTATGTTTACTGTTGCCGAGAGTGATAGGAGGCTGAGTTCCCGCCGTATGGCTGCCATTGAGGTGGATCGTGGGAGGGACAAGACCACTTTCCAGAACTGTCCTTCTAGTTTTGGCCAGAGTTTCTTTGGTAATAGGGGCATAGTCTCTGCTCCGTAGGTGATTGACGGGACAACCTTTTTCTTATAAAATTCGATAACAGGGATGGTTGAAAATTTCCAAAATTTCCTGTCAATCGCCTTGCCCTGTGCTGTCAGCTTTTTTATTTTGTTTTCGAGGTTTTGTTGCATCGAGGCTTCCTTATTCGTGCTGTCCATTATCACACCCAGGTATTTGTATTCGGTTACTTTTTTAATTTCTGTATCCTCTAAGAATCATCTAAATGTCTTGTGTCTTTTTTCTTGAGTCCCCCCCTCTAAGACCATTATTTTGGTTTTGTCTTGTTTATTTTCAAGTTGTTTTCGGAGGTATAGAGGAGCAGGTTCGTTAGCTGTCTCTGGAGGCCGATTTGGGTTTGATCACACAGAATGAGATCATCGGCATACAAAAGACGACTAATTTTGACTGGTCCCAGAGATGGTGGAAAAGAGCGGGAGAGATCTTCTTTTTCCCCATAGTCATCTATGTATGCCAGAAACAGTGCTGGGGCCAGTGGGCAGCCTTGTTTCACCCCTCTGCCCGTTTTGATTTCTGCCGAAAGGTTTCCTAAGTGTGACAGTGGAACCCTTAGTGATATATCCGAGTGTAGTGCTTTTATTGGCTGGAGGATCTCTTGGGGGCAGTGCCACTTCTCCAGTTTGTCCCAAAGGCGATGCCTATCGACTAAGTCGAAGGCCTGGGAAAGGTCGATGGCCAGAAAAGTTCGAGATTTTCTCTCCAGGGCTTTGCTTTTGAGAGTACTAATGGAAAGGATGTTTGCAGCCGTGCCCGCGTGTCTTTTGAAGCCCGTTTGGAAAATGTCATTGCAGGGCGCCGTCTTTGCCCAGGTTTGGAATCTTTTTAGGATCAAACTCCCAAAGATTTTGCCAATACAGTTCAGGAGAGCTATGGGGCGGTAGTTAGATGGATCTGTGATGTCGCCCTTCGTGAAGATGGGAACGATGATAGCTTTTGTCCAGGAGGGTGGTATAGCTTTCTGAAGCACACAGTTCCTAAAGATGTTCTTTATGAGTAGAGCCCATTCCACTGGATTAGCTTTCAAGTCTGTTTGATATGCTGTCCGGGCCTGCCGCTCGGGAGTTTTTCAACTGTTTGAAGTGATCTTGGATTTCTTCTTGATCGTCAAGTATGAGCCAGTTTCTAATCCCCACAGGCCTCAAGGCAGCTTCCGGCGCAGAAAGATGGTGGAAAAGAGAGGAAAAGTGCTCAATCCATTTTTGTTCTGCCATGCAGTTTAGGCTCGAGTTGTTGATCGACGGTGAAGCTGTTTTTAAAAGAGCCCAAAATTCCTTTGTTTTATTTCCGCAGATTGCTTTCAGCATGTTTTCAGCATCTTGTTGGTAAAGTAGGTGTCGTCGGTTTTTTACCCAGTTACGGTAAGGTTTTTTGCCACCAACAGATCATCTTTAGCATTAGGGAGTTTGCCAAGTTTTCTTTCCGTTCTACGAAGCTCTTGTCGTTTTTCTACCAGGGTTGCGTCGTAGGAATGTTTAGCAGCGTTGGAGAGTTGCAATGAGGTTTTGTTTTCCACTGTGAACTGGAGAAGAAGCGGTACATAGTCCAGGTTTGCGTTTTTCTTTTCTGTCCACCCACCTGAGGTGTACCTTGCGGTTAATTTCCTAACTGAGTCGACTGTTAGTTTTAGGCGGTTTCCTCGTGTGTTAGGTTCCACCCCAAAGGTGTACCGGGCTGGAGGAATGAAGGAGTGGAGCAGGGTCGTTGTTAGTTGGTTGTGATCACTGTTTTTAGTTTTAAGTACTTCAAAATTTGACACCTTTCCCAGAAGCTGGCGGGACACGAAGATGTAGTCAATAGTTGCGTGTGAAGGGCCTTGCTCCCACGTGGGTAGGCGATCAGTTTTTATGAAGGTTGAGTCAAGGTTTACAAATTTTCTTGAAGACATTAGAGATAGCCATTGGCGACCTCGATTTGCGGCTGGAGTCAGGGGTTGTTTTTGACCCCTCTTTTTTTGTTGAGTCCTGGCAGTGAGCGTTGAGATCGCCACAGATAATGATGGATGATATCTGGTGTGTAGATTGAATTTCGTCCAGGGTTTCCTCTATCATAGACAAGTATGTTAGTTGGTTTATGGCCGCCGGGTTCCAGTAAGTGTTCACTATAGCTATTTGCGAATCCCCTGAAGTCTTCGGCTCCGCCCATTCCATGAGGATCGCCTGGATTGATAAGTCTGATAGTATTATGTCTTTTATCTTCAAACCAATGCCTAGCCTACAGGCTACGAGCAGACCAGAAGTGGGGCGGCCAAGAAGACCTTTGTTGACAGGGGCTAAGTTGATCTCGTACCCATCCAGGATTGGTGTCTTACATAACCAAGTCTCTTGTAGACAGATAATGTCGAACTGTGCCAGGTTTCAGTCTCCCGGCGTCGTCGGGTGGAGGTGGCCACGGGTGTTCCATGATCATAGACGTAGAGCTGCTGGCGTATGCTCAGGATTCGGGACGTCAACCACCCTGCTTCGCCCGCGGGCGAGTTGCTATTTTCTTGATTGTGTCAGGGCCCTTGGAAGCCATGCCCATAGACCCTGTAGTTTGTCTCTTTTCTGGGACATTGGCAAGGAGCTTTCTTGTTTTGATGTTTGTCTAGTCAGAGATCTCCAGACTTGTCGAGTTTCTGCTTCTGTTCCAGCTTTCGCGTTGTGGGTGGTGGGTAATCTGTCCTCTGTGGTGGTTGTTCTTTTACTTTGGGTTTCAAACGCCGAAGAAGTCCGCATAGCAGTGGAGGGATTTGTGTAGGTAGTCTTAATAGTCTGCCCTGTATTCTCTGAAGGCATGCTAATACTGTGTGCACCCTGTAAAGGAATACTTGTGGGTCCAGTTGCACCAAACCCATTTGTTCTTTCTGACCATAAAATGCTGTTGTAAATTCTTGTGAATTCACATAATGAATCCCTGGAATGGAACATATTATTCCCTGGTCAGTAAATTATATTGTCCAGTTCAGTTTACTGTTAACTGGTGTCTTGCAGGAATATGAAGGGGGCATTGAACGATCATGTTCCCCTCTAGTGATAGGTAAGTTGTCCATAAGAAACAAATCGTACTTGTTACCACAGAAATACACTGTGCATTCATGGGTATTGTGTTGAATCGGAGGTGATTCCCCCAGAAAACCTGGCTTGTAACCCTTTTCATATGGCCATGAAAAGACTGACGCTTCCTGATCCTGAACCTGGGGGCGCTGTTCTGCAGGAGGATCACATGGTGGACTGTGGGGGGGGGGGGATTTGAGGTCAGCAGGACTGGGAGAACTCCTTCAATAATTTCCCCAGAGATCCTTCAATCTTAATGGCATACTGTAAAATTGAACCTTTCGTAGAAAATGGTGATTTGAACTTTGGGGACTTCAAGTCCCACAATGCCCAGGGTACTGGGATGAGGAAGAGGGATACAGAGGCACTAGACTGCAAGGTGCAGTCTAGCAGTCTAGTTCTAATGACCTACACCTGAGTGGGACCTTTGAGTATATAAAAACCCCTCAGGTGCAGGCCATTAGAAGTAGCAGGAGGTGGGGTGATTGCCATGACTCCACGTTGCAGTGGCAGCAGGAGGGAAGCAGAGACACCAGAGCCGCCGCTATACATAGAACGGATGTCGGTCACAAGAGGGTCTCTACCTTTGATGGCCTTATATGCAAGAGGTTGCGTGGTGGTAATGCGTTGTTGTGGCATGGCTGCAAGTGTTGTAGTGACAAGCCTTCCCCCCTAAAGAAGTGTGCTCCAATGGCAGACGAGCACCAGAGTGCTCCTGAAACAAGGAACGCTCCTTTTACCACCCAGAGTAAACCGTGGGAAGCAGGACTTTGCTGTGTAAGAAGTGGCAGAGAAAGCATAAGGCACAGTGGCAGCAGAGCGAGTGGACCGGTATGCATCAACCAATGAGTTTACCAATATTAGGTAACCCCGGTACATTCCGTAATCATCCGCTGGCCACTAGTTTTATTTTGAATACCAAACTGATATAACGAAGTTGGAAGTGGTGCGATTAGAACTTTTTGAACGGACAGGAAAGGTTATAATTGTTACCCTGAAAGCAAACGTCATTGCCAAATCCAAGAAAGAGCAATACTAAGGCAAACTAACAATAACCACCATTGTTGAAACAAGCTAATTATAAACTTTATTGCCCAAGTGAGGAAGAGGCAATAGTTGGAAGAGACCCAAACAACCATTGTCTAAGCCTAAGAAGAGCAAGAGTGATGCGAAAGTGGGAAAACAAGAGTGGCAGAAGAGAGGCACTCCTTATAGGAAGCATTCAGGAGGAGAATAAGTAGCATAGCCTGCATTGCATGTGGCAATCACAAGGGTGGTACACACAGCACCGGTGTGTATCTTGTCTTCCCAGAAGCAGTAGTAACTTTTGATGTTGAAAGTCGATGATTTTACCAAATGGTTTGAAGTGAACTTTACCACATAAGTACATGTATGGTATGGTATGATATTTTATTTTTATCGCGCCCATACACAGGTGTATTTTTCGAAGCTTTTAGTCCTGGCAGGCAAGTATACTAGGGCAGGGACTTTGTAGGACCAGTCCTGGCAGGTTAGTGGACCAGGAAGAAGTCATTTAAGTACTGTGATGTGGTTAAAGGCTGTGTAGAAGTGGCAAGACCAGTAAATAACATTTTTGGGAACTGTTGTGAAATCCTCCTGACCAAACATTGCTGTTGATAAAGATGAATGGTGCAAGTATTTTGATTCCCAAAGAGGTAGTTGTGTTGAACTCTTTGCTACAAGTTGAGAGATAAAGATTTGCTGTCTAGTTGAACTGTTTAAAGCCAAGTGAAAGTCTTTTGGAACAAGAAGAACTTTATAATTAGAACTTGGTTACAAAGTGGAACTTTGTTATTTTGAACTTTTGATTGGAAATCCTGCTTGGAATCTGTGGAAGGAAGTTCTGACTGAGGTTGCAAGGATATACAGTTAATAGATCTGTGTTGAACGTAATTGTTATTTCTGTTGTAATTGAATTGCCATATATTTGCTTTATGTTTTGGATGCATGTATAAAGTGTGAGAGACGGATTGCTTTTTATTAGTGTTTCCTTTAGTTTATTTTGCTAGGAAGGGAATCCTCGTTATTATTTTAGGGACAGTGAGGACTTTATCCAACCCTTTCGAGTTAATAAAATGTCATCTTGTGAAAAACCTTTACTAAGTTGTCTGCCTCACATTTAAATTTTAAAGACTTTTTAAAGTGTTGTGCAAGTGTTGGCCGTCTGCCGTGTCTCACTCCTTCACTGTCATTGCTCCTGGCTGTGGATTTCTTTTGCTACGTTTTTCGTGCTACATTACAGCTTTACATCTCATCGCATTTCTCCTGGAAAGAAAACGCTGCGCTGCCCCTTTTAGAAGCTTTGCATTTCATTGTATTTCACCTGGAAAGAAAACACTGCGCTGCCCCCTTTTAGAAGGTGTGTTTTTTAAAAGGAAGTGGACAAGTGAAAGCGTAGCGAAAAGTGTTGGGCAAGTGTTCGGCTGAGTGGAGACTGAGGAGCGGCGGCAACATACACAGCAAAATCCTGTCAGGAAACCATGTGTTCCAAGTATGCCAAACGTCTGTCTGTGCTGTTAGAGCAAATTATTACGTGACTGTAGGCGGGGAGAAGTGAATTGAAGTGGTCCTTCGTGGACACTCGGACAGGTGAGGGTAACCTGCAATCAATACTCTATTTGATGAAGTGATATCCCCCTGCTCGTATTGACTGGACCTTGGGGAACGCTCTGACTCTGATTTTGACCTGTGTTTCACTGCAGTCCAGCGCCAAGCAAAGGGGACGGGCAGCGGTGTAAAATAAGGCAGTGAGCTGTGTGGGGGGAGTCTGTTGATTTATCTCTTCATAGCCCGCCGCACCTGTACTTAACCTTTATTGCTGCCCACTTGTAATGCCGGGAAAGAAGTCGAGTTGCTGCAAAGCAGTGGGATCCTGAGGAAAGAAACCCTACGGACTACGCTCAGCTAAACAGCCCAATGACATTGGCATAGAGTCACAGGAGGCTGGTGAAGAGGGGGGGGAAAGGGTCAAAAATGCAAGAGGAGCTGGGTTAAAAAAAGGCCTGTTGGATGGCTTTTTTCCTGCTAAATCACCAGCTCCTGTTATACCACTACCCGTATTTGATATTATCCCCCCTCTACCGGAGACTGATAATAGCTATCTACCATTGGATTTCGACAATGATTCATTACTTCAATTATGCTATGCCCTCCAGGAACGCACCTCCCCTTCTGTGGGTGGGGGGGGGAAATGAGAGGCTGCAGAAAAAGAATAATCACAATTGCAGCTACCTCTACCAGACCCCTCTCCAGAAGAGGAGGACCAAGCATTGCCACTACCAAAGAGTTAATGTTAATGTTAAAGGACATTTGTACCGCACACTATATACCACCGGAGTGGTCCCCTGGCGCTCTGGCGACTCTGAAAGAGGAGGGGAGGTTGAGTTATTGGGAGGAAGCAGGAAAAGTGCAAGAGAGCAGTGATGTGCTGTTGGCGGCCTCAGCCCGGTGGGTCCGTTGTCTGGGCCTGGGGTGTTTGCAGCCGGTAGTCGTCGTGTACTGTTGTGCAAGACTGTGTGTGTTTTTGTTTTGTTGTTGCAATGTAGTGAAGTTTGTGCGGTTTGTTGTGCTGTAGGTTTTGGTTGTGTTTGGAGTTTGAGAGGTGTATGCAGAATGGGAAATTGTTAGTAGGGTTGATTAGTTTGCGTCTCTATCCTGAATTAAGGTGCTCGGCTTGCATAGTCTCCCCTGATGCGGCTCTGCCCTGATCTGGGTCCAACTGGCATACAGGTTCCTTACTCCTTTGGCCCCCACCTCTAACATGTTTTCTTATAGCTCCCCTTATCCTCCCTTCATATTCCTGTGGCCAGTGCACCTGCCAATGTCAACCTCTCAGGTGTGTGGTGATTGCCAATATCTCGACAATTCCACACCACTGTGATACCTGGCGGTAGCTAAGTGGTGGGGGAAAGTGTTGGTGGGATTGTCTGAGGTAGTTGACTCAGTCTCCGTGCGTGCCGCCTGTGTTCCAGTCTATCCGGTGTCACCCGTCCAGGTGCCGTGGGAGTTACCCTCTCGGGTCGGGGATGTCCGTGTCCTTTCCGGTTTAGTCCTCCTTTTTCTGGTTTGGTTTCCAGATTTAGTCTGTGGTGTTGAAGAGCCAGGTTTTTAGCGATTTCCTGAATTTTAGGTGATCTTCAGTGTTTCTTATTTCTTTTGGGATGTTGTTCCATGTTTTTGCGGCTAAGTGGTAGAAGGAGGTGCCTCCAAGTTTTTTCTTAAGGTATGGTTTGAGTTCCAGGCGGATTTCGTTGCTTGATCGGAGGGGTCTCGTTGGTTTGTAGACTGTAATTTTCTTTTTTAGGAATTATGCTGATTGCCATGTGCGTTATGCACATTGTTTTGAAGGTGATGCGATGTTTTACCGGGAGCCATTTTAGTGTTTTTAGGGCTGGAGTGATGTGGTATCTTCTGGATAGTTTGAGGAGTAGTCTTGCTGCTGCATTTTGGATCCGTTGCAGTTTCTTCATGAGGTATTCTGGTATTCCGAGGTAGAGGCTGTTTGCATAGTCGATTTTTTTGACATGATGAGGGCGACGATAGTGAGTGTTGTGTGCGTGAAGGAGAGGAAAAGTAGAATTCTTCTTGCCGTGTGGAGGAGGAAAAAGCATTTCTTCACTGTTGCATTTATTTGTGGTTCCAGGGTTAGGGAGTTGTCCATTAGGACTCCCAGATTTTTTACTACCTTCGATGGTGTTGTTGCGTTTCCCATTTCCATAGGCCATGGGATGGTGGTTTCGTTCTCTTGGTCTTTGGATATGATCATGATTTCTGTCTTTCCTGGGTTGATTTTCAGGTTGTTGGCATCCATCCAGTTGAAGACTTCTTTTAGACAGTCGGTTAGGTTGAATGGTCAGCATCGGTGTCTTTGATTTTGTAGATGATCCGAGTGTCATCTGCGTAGTTGTAACATGTAATGTTGTATTTTTTGAAGATTCTGATGACCGGAGTCTGATGTTGAAATATAGTGGAGATAGTGAGGATCCTTGTGGCACTCCACAGTCGTTAACTCGTGGAGTGGATTTGAAAGGTTTTATCCATACGGTTTCTGTTCTGTCTGCTAGGAATGATTTGGTCCAGCATAGTGCTGTGTCTGTTATGCCTATGTCTTCTAGTCTTTTGGTCAGGGTGTCGTGGCTAATTGTGTCAAAGGCTGCGGAGAGGTCGAGCAGAATAAGGGCTGAGGTAGTGTTTGAGTCTGCGTTAGTTTTGAGGTCGTCCCAGATGGATAGTAGTGCTGTTTTTCGTTCCTCTCGCTGGTCTGAAGCCGATTTGAGCTTGGTCCAGCAGGTGGCGTTTTTCTACGTGTTCTTTGATTAGTTTATATATGTAGGTTTCTAGAATTTTTGCTGGGTAGGGGATAGATCGGCCTGTAGTTGGAAAGGTCATCTACGTCACCACTTGTGTTTTTCAAGAGTGGTTTGATGTATGCTGATTTGAAGATCTTCGGTACAGTCCCTGTTGATAGTGATAGATTTAGAAGGTTTCTGTAGTGTTCTGCTGGCGATCCTTGCGCAAGGATTGATTTGTAGATGTCTGGGGGACGGAGGTCCATGGGTGATCCCGCTTTCTTGCTTTGTTTTACCAGCATTGCGAATGCCTCTGCTGATATTTCAGGAAAGCATTGGAGTTTTTGCTGTGGTTCTGGGTTAGGTTCGTTGGGTTGTATGTTGTGGTTGGTTGGTCGCTTTTGTATGGTTTGTCGGATGTCATTGATTTTTTTTTTTTTTTGAAGTGGTCTGCCAGGTCGTTGCATAGTTTTTCTGAGGGGTTGGGGTGTTATCGCAGCCTGGTGGGTTTCTCATTTCTTCAATGATGATAAACATTTCTTTTTGTGTGTTGGTGGCATTATTGATTCTGTCATCGTAATGTCTTCTCTTTGCCTTTTGAATTTCCTTCTTGTATGCGCGGATTTGTTTCTGGTACAGTATTTCTTTCCCTGGGTTGTATTTTGTCCTCCATTCCAATTCCATCTTTTTGTTTTCCTTTTTCATGTCGTTTAATAGTGGGGTGAACCATTTTGCCATTGTTGTTTTTTTTGATGGGGTGAACGGTTTTTCTGGGGCGATCTCGTCTATTGTATCTGCTATCCATTTGTGTAGTATCTCTCCTTTCCCGTATAGGTCAGCTAGTTCCAGTTCTGTAGTTGAGGGTTTCGTTAATTCCAGTTGTTCGAATAGGTTGCTTTCTTTGACGTGTTTCCAGTTTCTTTTGGTGGTGGTTGTGATTTTCGGATGTTGGATGTAGGCTTGGGTAGGCAGAGTGATCACGAATGGGATGATGAGATGGTCGCTCCACAGTATTTGTATCGGAGGTGCCGTGGTGATGTGTTTTTCTTTGGCGAAAATTGCGTCTAGGGTGTGTCCTGCCGAGTGCGTTGCTCCTTTGACTAGTTGTCGTAGTTTCATGGTGATGAGTTGTTCAATTAGTGAGTTTTGGGAGTTGGCGTGGCTGTCTTCAAACCAGATGTTGAAGTTCCCCAGGATGATTAGGTGTTCGTGGTTGATGGCTAGGTTGGTGATGGCTTCTATGAAGTTATCAACGAATGTTGCATCATATGTTGGCGGTCTGTATACCAGGATGAATGTGATGTTGGTTTTTGGGCTCGCTGTTAGGTGTATTATCATGGTTTCACAGTTGAGGATGTTGAGTGATTCGTCTGTTTTTATTTTCAGGTGTTCTTTGACTGCTATAGCGATGCCTCCTCCTTTTCTGTTTTTTCTGTTTATTTGTAGGCATTTGAAGTCGGTCGGAAGGCAGTTTTGGAGTGTGATTTTGTAGTTGTCGTCCAGCCATGTTTCTGTGATGAACAGGATGGCAATGCCGTTGTCGTCGAGTAGGTCGAAGATCTCTGTTGAGTGTTTTGACATGGATCTTGCGTTTATTAGATTGCAGTGAAGTTTGGAGGTGTTGTTTGGTTTGGGCTTTGCCGCGGTCGTCTTCTGCTCAGTGTTGAGGTTTCCTTCCTGGTCAGTCACTTGTTGGGTTGTGGGATTCGGGGTGTCAGCGTCTTCGAAGAGTTCTTCTAGGTTTTGCCTTGGGTTTTTTGTGTTTTCATTGGGTTAGTCTTTTCCGGGAGTTGTCGTTGTTGATTGGAAGTTCTTCTTGCTTTGGTGATGTAGGGGGTTATTGCGTCGGTCGTCTGTTGTTTGTGTTGGTCAACCTTCTTCTACTTGCTTGTGTTAGGTTGTTTGATGTTGCTGCTTCAAATGTTGGGTTGGATTGCCGTGGTGGCCGGTTGTCTGTGAGGTACGGAGTTAGGTAGAGGGATTTTTCTCTTCTCTCAGAGTTGCTTCATTTTGTGTTCCTGTCTGTGGGGGTCCGGTCTATAGTTGTTGTTCTAAATTGTTGTTCTGGAGTGGTTGTTCTTTCATCTCTTCTTCTTTTCCTTGGAATGGGTTGTTTGTGCGGCATTGTAAGATTGAGAGTTTAGTCTTTGTTTGGTGATGTCTAGTTGGTCCTGCTTTGGTCTGGTTGTCTTGTGGTGTAGTGGTGGGATGAGGGGGGTGTCCGCTACTAGTTTGGGCTTCGTCTGTAGGTGGTATTCCGGCTGGAGTTGGCATCTCGTTCAGTTCCTGTCCTAGGAGGGGAAGGGGGGTGGTAAGGGTTATTCAGTTGGGTGTTATCGGTGGCTCTCTTTACTTTCCTTCTCCCTGAGCGCGGTTCGCTGTGGCGAGCAGGCTGTATGGGTTGGGAATGGTATCTGCTGGTTGGCGGGTGGGTTGGACAGGCGCAGCTTGGACTTTCGCCTTGTGATGCGAGAGGCACTAGTCAGAATGTCCCACCACTGTAATTCACTGGTGGCTTCTGTCTCACTAGAGGATTAGCTAAATTTTTGAGTGAGCTAGATTAGAGATACCTGTATAGTGGGAGAGAGGCTTATCAAATTTGAGACACATGTATAGTGGGAGAGAGGCCGATCAATGCGGTTTGGAAATCAGACAATGCAGTTTGGTCACAGAGGCCCTGCTAGGTTTGAGACAACTGTATAGTGGGATAGAGTCCTATCAAAGCAGTTTGGAGATCACACAATGGAATTTGGGTACAGTGGCCCTGCTAAGTTTGAGACACCTGCATAGTGGGAGAGAGGCCTATCAAAGCAATTTGGGCATACAATGCAATTTGGGCACAGAGGCCCTGCAATCGATGCAGTTTGGAGATCACACAATGGAATTTGGGCACAGAGGCCCTGCTAAGTTTGAGACACCTGTATAGTGGGAGAGAGGCCTATCAATGCAGTTTGGGATCACACAATGCAATTTGGGCATACAATGCAATTTGGGCACAGAGGCCCTGCTAGCAATGCAGTTAGGGGACCACACAATGCAATTTGGGCACAGTGGCCCTGCTATCAATGCAGTTTGGGGATCACACAATGCAATTTGGGCACAGAGGCCCTGCTATGAATGCAGTTTGGAGATCGCACAATGCAATTTGGGCACAGAAGCCCTGTTATCAATGCAGTTTGGAGATCACACAATGCAATTTGGGCACAGAGGCCCTGCTATCAATGCAGTTTGGGGCAACGGGGGGGGAACGGGGGGTGATCACTTTGATAATCAGGAATCTAGGGTAGAGCTGTATCTCTCCCCAACCCAAGCCACCCTACCTTACTGGTCCTTGTAGTTGCTGGTTGACGGCTGGCCACTGGCTTCCCCCGCGGATACCTGCTGACACTTCCTGGAGCCGCCTCTGTTGGAGCCCTATTTGTTTGAACCCAATGAAGTCTTCATTCAAAGAGTGATGTAACCCTGGGGACTGCGTCCCCTACAGGGGTTGTGGGGGGGTAACCCACTGATGGCTGAAAAAAAGGATACCCCTCTGCCTGGCACAGGGATGGCCTCTAGGTTATCTGCTAGCCCGAATATGTTTTATGGAACTGCATTACCCTCAAGCACTCTCGCCGAGGATGAGTATAGTTCCCATGAGACTTCTATAAATCATAATAATGGTATCTTAAATTTTGCGGTTAAAATTTTATTGAAATTGTGTGCCACAATACATGAAGACCTAAAACTCCAGGGGGTGGCCATTGCGAGCATACATAAACATCTAACAGCCCTAAAACAACCCAAAGAAAGAGCAATCATTGACCTGCGGGGGGGAAACCACCCCAAAATTACCTGTGCAATAGGGGTGTCCCCTGATTGTGCTATTGTGGAGCCCCCGGTAGTGAATCTTGATTTAGCACCGTCATTGTCCCTTGCAGATTTGATAAAGGGCTCATCGCACTTGGCGTCCGTAACTAATCATCAGCAGAGACAGGTAAAGCAGAAAACATTGATGCCACAAATGCAGGCTATCACTGACCTGCCCCCCTTGAGGGATAAATAGGAAGTGAATTGCCCTCCATTAAATTCAACATTACGCCCCTGCAGATCTAATAAGTCAAAAAAACAACGGAAACGAGCAGCGAGATGCAAAAGACGGTCGACAGACTGTGGGCACACTCACTAGCTGGTTAATAGAGGAGGCACCGGCTGGTATAGTACCCACCCGGGAGGAGGATAAAGCTACTAAACAGGCACACATAGCCTGTAATCATGTAGTTGGACCAAGTATCCCTCCACAGGGGACTCAGCACCTACCGGTTGCCGCCACCATGGCGCCTTGTAATGTTGATTCTGAGGTGTCTTTGTTTAATAAGATACTTTCTCTCAGGATACTTAACACCAGCGATTTTGACTTTGTGGAACCGATCATTGAACACCAAGACCACCAAAGTTCATTGTAGCCTGCCTGAGACTATTGCCCTCATTAGGCTACAAGCTGCATCTCTGGGCCATTTAGGATACGTCTTGGACATACCGGTAACGATGGAAATCTTCCCGGAAGGATGCGCTAAATGCAACTGTTCTAAACCTAAACCAGATATATCTAAAGGTGAATCGAAGACAGTAATTAAATACAGTGACAATCAAGGCTGGGAATGGTTAAAGAACATGATTGCTACAAAAACATGCCCGGCCTGAAATTGGTCAGTAGTGAGCTGGAACACTAGGGGTTTCAGCCACTGGTTAAACGGGGGTGGTGCCCAGGAAGTTCTGTTTTCCCACAAGAGTTTTATATTGCAAGAGACCTGGATTACTTTTGAGGTGGAATTTGATGGCTACGTGAATTTTCAAGCATTGGCCACCAAGGGGGAGCTCGGACGCCCTAAGGGTGGGCTATTAATGGGAATAAAGTCTGCCTACAATCCTAGACTGATCAATGATCCTATCCCTGGTGGTAACGTGCTAGCTGTGGCTCTGACCCCACCTGAGAGAGGAGGAAAACAAAGAGAATTGTTAATCATTGGTCTATATGACCCTGCGGGTACTTTGACTGAGCCTATCTGTGAACAATTGAACATTATATTAATGAATTGGGTCACAGATAAGGAAAGCAACCCGATCACACTATGTAGTGATCTGAACGCGAGATGTGTGGACCTAGAGGGTTGTGGTAATTACTCCAATGTAACTGATTATTGCTGCATGCCGCAAATGACATCTAACCCAAAGGGCAAGGAATGGTTGGACTACCTAAACGAATGGAGGTGCACAATCCTGAATGTCCGCACAACTGGTGATAACCCTGGTCAAATAACATGGGCAGTGGGAGCCAAGAGGGCAGTTTTGGACTAAGTGGTGGTATCTGAATGCTTATTGGGCAATGTCATCGATTTAAATGTTGCTCCGAACACCTTTAGTGACCATGCCCCAGTTACCCTGATTTTGAGTGGGGCACAGGGAAATGGACACGGGAATGTTTGTAGTAATGTGATTCCGAATCACTCAGGAAACCGGATATGGTGGTCACAGGTCAATATTGAAAGAATGAACACCTTGACTTTCCCCGAGGGATGTTGTATGAATAGTGCCCTACGGGGGAAATCTCCAGAGGAGATTGAGGTGTGGATACAATCTCTTACTCCGTTTCTTTTTATGAGGCGCCAGGTACCGAAAATTAAATGGAAAGCAGTTGACAGAGGCAGGTTCGATATTAAGATCCGGACCGCAAACGGTTAATGCGGTGAGAGATTAGAGCCTGTAGACTGGTTGATACTGATATGAGGAGCCAGCATGAGAGGGCGACCTGGATCAAGTATATCAAGCGACAATACCATTCATGGTTATACCACCATCGTAAGTCCCAACAACGTGAAAAATGAGAAAACTTCATACAGACTCTTGCGAGCAGAAACACACGAAGAATCTGGCAAACATTAGCAGAGGCAGGAGGGGAGCAGAGATTAAGAATAGTGAACCCCATTGGTGAGGAGTAGTGGGTAGAACACATCAAGAACAAGTTCTTTAATGAAAATATACCTGCCCCCTCCATCGTGTTACGAACAAACAAATGGCCTCTCCCATTAAGCCATAAAATGATAAAGCAGGCTATTTTAGCCCTCAAATCCTCTAATGCCCGAGGCCCAAATGGGTTAGCAAATTCAGTACTGAAAAATGACCCGGATAACTGGGCACAGGTACTCTTGACACACTTTTTGTTTGTCTGTAGGTCTGCTGTGATTCCGTCATCATGGAGAAGGTCTGTACTTATACCAGTGTATAAAAAGGGGGCTCGATGTAACGCCGGCAACTACCGACTTCTCTCCATGCTCGATGTAACTAGCAAAATATTCATGACTCTTGTCCTAAGGGAATTAGAGACCTGGGTGATAACAAATAAAATCCTGAATTATGCTCAGATGGGGTTCAGACCTAGTTCTGGGACAGCACACAATATCAGGGTTTTGGATCAACTGATAAAATCACATTGAACAATAAAAATGCCACCCTGTATATAGTATTTGTCGATTTTTGCAGTGCTTTCGATCAAGTTAAACGGGAGACACTCTGGGCCAAGCTAAGTGGATTAAAGTGCTCTGGCTGGATATTACATGTATTGTTGAGCCTACACAGTAATAATAGTGCTAGAGTTGGACTTAATAATGAGGGAGAGGCCACTGATTCCATCTCTGTCAACATGGGAGTTAAACAGGGCTGTGTGGGGGCACCTATGTTCTGCAACCTATATATAGCGGACCTACTACCTCGGATGGCTATTAAAGCAAATTGACCTCCCAAGCTAGGGGATACTCCCATCGTTGGTATGCTCTATGCCGACGACCTGATACTATTCGATCGAACGCTATCAGGAGTCAAGAGTATACTAGAGGAGTTGGCCCTCTATTCGGCTCCTTTAGGTTTTACCATTAACTTGGGGAAAACCAAGATTGTGGCAATTGTTAGAAGCAGTCCTAGTCGTTCAGGGGTTGAGACAAGTTTGGGCAGAATAAGCATTGACCAATCCTATCCGTACTTGGGGTTAGAGTTTGATACTCAACCTAATTACAATCTGATTATCTCCCAAAAAAAGAGACTGGCAAAACTCCTCACATTGCAGGCCTGTAAATTTGCTAAGGGAACGGCAAGGTATAGCATTGCAGGGATTATCAAACTCTACCAACAGTGCTTTGTCCCAGCCATCGTGTATGGCCTGCAGGCATTAGCAATACAACATTTGAACTGGCTTAATGTATTCGAGGGCCAGTATTAGCGTGCAGTATTGGGTAAGGGACCAGCCTGCTCTGTCCAATATTTAAGGCTTGAATTGGGCCTAACATCACTTAAAGGCATGGCCCTGCGGGCACAAGGTGTGTTTTACCTGAAAGCGATTACCACCCCTTCATGTAGACTGCTCAGCTTGGCCGGTAATAATTTTGAAGATGAAAAGTCCCCACAGGGTTATAGCTATAAACAGTTAAATGAGTCCTAATTTGCCGACATAGACTGGTCCTATGGCAAGAAGAGAACAATGCCATTTGTACATTTAAAAAAATTGTTCATACATAAAATGAACAGATGGGACTGGACCCAGAATTATACCCACGTGTCTACCTTGAAGGGGTATGAGGCAGTTACACATGTAATCCACAGATATAGAAAGACTCAACAATATTTGATACTCTGCCCTGACCCGGAGGTACGTCAATTTATGCTAAAGATGCAGATCAATCAGCTTCAGGTGTTAGCGGTTGTTGGCTCACAGCTGGGCATCCTACCAAAGGATAGGTGCTGTCGTATCTGTGAGATGGTTGAACACTCAGAAACAACTAGGCACGTTTTAACACTGTGCCCTCGTTTGGGCCCACTGTATATGTGCTTGTTGGGAAAGTTGCTAAATAACTATCATTCCATCAAGGGAGAGCCCTTCTGGGATTATTGTTTGAACTCACTCTATTGGGATACAGTTGGCACTTTACAGGGTATGGATCAGAGTCAAAAGTGTATTATTGAATCAGCCTGTCGTTGCTCAACTCGGAGTGGAATTAGAGCAGGAGGTCATTCCCCCATTACCTGAAATTGACACTAACCCGAAGGATGTAAGTGTAACTGCTTGAGCACATCCCAAAAATATTGCCTTGAATGTGTTGCTTGTGTCCTATTCCTTAGGTCCCTAGCTATTGGGCCTTTTAGGATTCGGCCTCTGTGTCCTATGCTTTGTGTTTGTGTTCGATGCTTTTGTGTACCTTATTTATGTATTGTATTTAGATCTATATGCTAAATCTTCTCTATTTTTACGTGGAAATTGTATTAACTAAGTTATTGGATATATTTATATTTGTATTGTTTGTGTAAAGTTCAAATTTGAACTAATTCACAATAAATTTATTATTATTATATTATTATTAAAGACTTTTTATCTCTGCAGCAAGACTTTGTAAAAATGTTACATTTTCGCAGTGCAAAAGTGATTTTTTTTTTGGGCTTTCTTTTAAGACTTGGTAGAATTCATTGACCCCTTGGGGACAAAATTGGCAAAATATGTCAGATTACAAGAAAAGCATCCATATTGCAAATGCACATTTTTGTACATACATCCCTTATGATAATCCAAACCCATGTTCAACGTTATCGAATTTTGAGTAATATAAATTCCATGGAAAAGCAAGAAAAACTGGTAGAAGGGTGAAACAAGGTCTCACGGACTGGAGTAGTGGACTGCAAGGTGCTGCACAATATATGTAACCTGTGTATATAATTTGCTAAGAGATTGCAGTGGTATAAATGTATGCTTGTGGCAAAATCAGATTTTAGTTAAAGTAACTATGGGAGGTTTTTGGACATTAAGGATTCCGGAGTTGGTGCACTCCTAATGTGGTAAAAATGTTTGAGATAATAAATAATATTCTCAATTGAGTGTAAGGTGCGGGGGAGGAACTGAGATCCTGGCACAAGACCTCCACAAATAACAAAGAAAGAAGGAGAAGATTCGAACTTTCAACCCTCCCGTCCCCTGCACACTTATGTGTTGGATAAACCAACTACTATGACCCATTACACTATTGCTATATTCTACACCACTCTTGATATTAGTGTCCCATCTACCTCTGTTTTTTTTTTTACAGATTGAGCTAGCTCCTGTAGTTTAATCCATACTGGGCACTACTCTGCTAATCTCCAGCACCCATCCTTTGAAGCAGCCCTCTGCATCTGTCATATGCACTACCCCCTCTTTTTCTGTGGTGGTAGATATCGTGTTTACATCTTCAATCTTACACAAACAGGTAATCTTGACCATCTATTCCTTTAAACCGCTCAGTTGGTATTCTAGTTGGAGAGCCTTTGGATGCACGGGACCCCTTCCCACCCAAGCTTAATGCCCCTTTCTATGGGGTATCAGTCAAGTGGCTATTTCTGTATTAAGAGTCAACTTTATTGTTCAGTAAACTTGTGGATATTCAAGCTTAATGCAACGAAAACTGATGTTGATGAAAATATATTAGCATTGTTTGTGTTTAAACTTCAGAAACAGTGTCTCAATTTATTTTTCAGTATATAGACTTCTCAGCATTTATGCTATGATGTACAACTATATTTGATACATTTCATTTTGTAATATATATATATCTATTTATAGTCTGTTTAGGCCTATGAAGAAGAGGTGTCCGTCCTAGAAACGCGTCGCCATTTGTAAGCAGACTACTGTCAACATTTCTTCAACTTGTCTCTTCTCTGTAAAAATATTGTGATTGTTTTTGTCTTAGTATTTAATTTGTATTCTAAATAAAATATATATACACTTATGTGTTTAACAAAACTTGCTGTGGTTGAAAATCATTATTTACCTTCTAATTTCTTAAGGAATTACTTTCTTTAGGTCATAGTAGTTGGTTTATCCAACACATAATAGTGTGCAGGGAACGGGAGGGTTCAAAGCTTGAATCTTCTCTTTGTTTGTTTGTAGGTTTTTGGACATTGTAAAACTGAAACCATGAATCATTTTCCTGAAATCCAACCAACTGAGAGCAATGCAGAGACTAACACCCTTTTTCAATCCCGTTGTTAGAGGCGTGTTTAGTTAAGCCTGCCCAGTCATATACTTTGATGATTTCACTAGGCATTATAAATAGAGTCCCTGACAAGACTCTAGAGAACCACCCACTCTTCTTTAAGTTCCTGCGCTGCGTTCTTGTTCCATCCATCCATCCAGATTCCAGATCCCAACTGCAAGGCCAAAACATTGCTGACCCTACTCCAGGGCCCACTGCAAAACCCAAGCATTGCTGATCCTGCTCCAGCAAGGCCTCAATTCTGAAAACCCACTAAAATTCCCAAATAACCAAAAGGGAAAGCTGTGGTGTTTTTGGGAAGCATCCTGATCCCACTAACTGCATGCATCCTGCAAACCTGCCATCCAGCTGATCTTTAGTATCCAGTGACCAGAATTGCCAGTCCAGAACTGCCATCCGGTGACCAGAACTGCCCAGCAGTTTGCAGGCGCCCTGCCGTGTAGTGACCAGAACCCTTGACAGTCCAAAATCCCAAACTAAATGTGGAATGTAAGTATCGCCACCCCATCTAAACCCATAGCCTATCTTGTCTCTGTCCTTATCATACTCTCTAAGTCATCCCATCCTTACACGGATAACTTGTAAAACTGTCAGAATTATCCGTGCAACCTTGCCCTTGATTTCTAGTGTTAGCGCCACGTTTCTCTTCATTTCTGTCTTGCATAGATCCTAAGTCATCAGCGATATTGTGTTTAAATTAATTTTCCTTTAAGAAAAGGGATACTCTGCGTGAAGGGTAACAACTGCAGCGTAACTTTTGATATTCACGGGTGGCGTTCCTATACTCTTAGCCAATAAATCTAGTTTAAGTGAGATTTGCCTTTCAATTTTAAAGCTGATTTCACTGCTCTATTTTCCTAAAAACAAACCTCACTCTACCTTCCACATCTCTCTTAATTTACCAGCTAGAGAATTACTTTCACTTCAATATTGTACCTGAGATATATAGCTATCCCCCAACCAAATAACCAAACTCCAAATAAGTGTATTTCACCCGTTTTTATTGAAAACCGTTTGGTTCATTTTAGGCGGGAATGGATACAATGCAACTTTCACACGTCATTTAGCTGCAAACTGTTTTAAATTTTTCCCCTCATTTTTTAACTGTATGCTTTTGGTAATCCGTCCTTTGTGCTTGTTAGCAATTTTGCATTGTTGCTTTAGTTAGGAATTTCAGTCGTGCGCTGCATACTAGGCCGAGACCAAGGTGTGTGTGTCGCCTGATTGAAATCCTTAACAGCCCCTACTATTGCTACTGAACAGTCTACAGGCTTTGAGATCTACTAGAATAGTAGAGTGGAATTAATTTAACCTGGAGACTGAGCTTTAATTTCAACTGACTTAGTCCTTATTCCTCCCAATGGTACTTATATTAGACTTCCCTCTAAGTCAGGCCTAGCCTGGCGTTATGGCTTAGACATATTGGCAGGAGTGATTGATCCTGATTATAGAGGAGATGTTGAAGTACTGGTTCAAAATAATGGGAAGAAAATATACCAAGTAAAAGCTGGAGAATAAATAGCTCTATGGATATTGGAAAAGGCTCTGTTCCCAAAACCATAGGAAGTTAAGAACAGTGATCACACTTAGAGAGGAACTCAGGGTTTTGGTGAAGCAGATATAGAGCTGTTTGTAAAACCCAGTGTGGAGGAGGAAGAATTCAATTCATCTTTATTTTGACTCCGAACCATAAAGTTAAGACAAAAAGTACAGTACAATAATATACGGTGCAAGTCAATTACATAAAAACATCAAAAATACATAGGATCTTGGACCGATTATAACACAATGAGCTGCAAATTTATTAATAAAATCAAAATAAATAGCACAAAGAAACCTTCCACATTAGAGGAGAGCAGGCCCTATGTATGTAACAGGCTAAAGCAAATAAAATATATTGCTCAAATGATTTCTGCAGAACTTTAGAGCATCCGAAGTTAGCCATATTCTGGCGGATATAACCAAGGGTCTCTAAAATAACAGTGCCTTAACTCTTAGTCTTGGACAAATTGACAAAAAATGCTTTAAGGTTTCCATTCCCATTCCGCAAAGGGGGCAAGTCCTGCATTCCCATGGTACCATGATTTACTGAAAAATGCTAGTTTGAGTGTGCCCAGCCTGAAACGAATATACAAAGATCTCTCATAAGGGAGAAAGATATAATCCAGATAATATTATTAATTTTCCCCTCAAATAATCCAGGCCCAAGTAGTTTACTTGCAGCTTGTATCAACAATTCTTTTCTCTTCAATTATGCAGCAGATGTGACTTTAGCAAATGCATTTATTCCAATCTTATCAGGAGATTCCCAGAGCTCAGCCATATTTAATTCGATTAGTTTTTTTTCTTGACATGGGCGATCCCCGCGACACAACTCCCCCCGTTCAGGATCGTGAAGTGTTTCAGTGCATCAATATCTGCCCAGAGCCTCAGTATGCCATAGTCTAAGCCAGTAATATACAAGTTTTAAAGCAAATAGCTCATCAATTAGGCTTATATCCAGTTCCAGGTATTATAAAGCAGAAGGTGTGCTTGGTGGCAATAAGAGTACATGTTTTAAGAAACTGTTTAAAATTATTTTAAGTGCTCTTAAAGAGCCATAGCCCCAAATGTCAGCGCCAAAGTTGGAGGCTGCAAAATCCTGCCTGCTATAAAGTTCAAGTGCAGATGAAATCGCCCAACTGCCATCTCGTCTAAAAAAAGGTTTTTGTGGCACAGAGAATTTGCCAAGGTTGGAGCAGGCTTTGATCAAATGTGAAATCCACCCCCTATTTTATGGAACCTGATCCCTAAGTAGTCGTAAAACAGCATCTGTTCTAATTTGCAGTTATTAAAGAGATATTCACTGTGCAGTGTTTCGGAAACTGGGGTTTAAAGACCAACGTCTTTGTTTTGTCAGTATTAAGCTCTTACACCAATTCCTTACATTTAGTAAGGAATAATCAGATTTGCTTTCAAACCACTGGGATGTAGAAATGATCACAGCACCGTCTGCATAAAATAATGCTGGGTAGATGTTGTGACCCATTTTAGGGCAATCTAAGGAGCCCTGAACCAGTACCTCAATTTCTTCAATATACATGTTAAATAGAAGGGGGCCAAGGATAAATCCTGGTCTAAACCCCACTATGGGACTTGAAATGGGGCTGATAACTCCCCCGCTAAACCGAAGCGCACAGATGCCCTATTTTCAGACTACAACAGTTGGATTGCAAAAAGCCATTTAGGGGGTACTCCCCTTTTCCTCATAATTTGCAAAAGAATGTCTCTTGAGACACTATCGAATGCAGTCTGTAAATCCATGAAGACTGCATAAAGCATCTTAAATAACACAGTATAAGGCTGAATTAACAGGTGCAGGCGGAAGCTTTGGCCAACTGTACTCTTTTGCTTTCGAAAGCCTGCGTGGAGGTCTGATTATTTCATTTTCGTTAGCCCCAACCTGGAGATGAGAGAAAACGGCGTTTGCAAAAATGTTGCCTGTGCTGTCTCGGAGGGAGATCAGGTGATAGTTGGTAGGTCAGTCCCTCTCCCCTTTTTTAATGAATTGGGACAGCATCACGTCAGGATGCCGGTACAATACCCAGATCCATAAAAGAATTACAAATCTTGCTTAGTACCGGGCTCCAGATCCTGTTTTCATCATTAAATATCTCCAGGACCTATGTCTGGCCCTCATGGTTTACCATTCTTTTGGCTGGCAATTGCCCTCTGTACCTCCTCCATATTAAAATGTAGTCTCCCCTCTGTGCTCTTGATTCGAAGGCAAGGTCGATGTCACCGTACAATGAACATTGTCAGCAAGACTGTTGTGTAACCTATGGAAATGCTGTCTCTGTGTTTCTCCCATAATACAACCATTAGACTTTATATCCCTGTGAACCTCATCACCAAATGTCAATTTCCAATAATGGACATAATCTCCACTTTCATATGCCCGCAGGAGGGACTCGCATCTCAAGGAGGCAAACTGTTTTTTTTCTTTGCAAATAGGACCTTATAAACAAATCTAAACAGCCGAAGTTGGGATTTATCTACTGCCCCTGACATGTTTAAACACTCCATTCTGATGCTTGTTAATCTGTTTAGAATCGTATGCTGTGCATATGGTCTGACATCCAGTGGTAACCGCAGAGTGTTGCATCATGTCTTTCGAGGATCGAAATGGGACGTCGGCATAGGTGTCTGTAACACTATCCCTAACGTGACTTGCAGTATACCCAAAATCCCTCACGCGCCGAGATCCCTCAGATTGTTTTTTTCCACCCAGATTACTGATCGCCCTACATAGAGATAGCGGTATTGTCATACTTATCGACTTTGTCGTTCAGTCACTTCGACAGTTGAATCCTGTGAAACAACGCCGAAGACTGCTGCAGACTTTCGACGCCTGTTGATCCAAGCGGTGCTGCCGTCCACATGGCTGGGCCTTCTGGCCGGCCCATACAGTGGGCAGTGTGAGGTCGGGGTGGCCATATTCTTTACAAGTATGCCTTTCCTCTTTCACCCTCTGCTCCCTGAGTTTTGTCATCGATGTACCTGTCTTTCACTATGGAAAAGACGCCATTTAGATTTTGTCCCTCGTGTAGGGCCAAATATCCATGGGATGACTAGCACTCTCGGTGCAACAATTGTCTTCCTCTCGACCACAATGAAGCGGGTTGCCCGGCCTGTAAACTCCTGCGCCCTAAGATGCTTAAGGAGCGCCGCTTGAAGCAGTGGGTGGCCTATGGCATGTTGAAGGCCGAATGTTTTTCCTCCGCCGCCACAACCGCCGAAAGTGATGGGGTACTAGCGATGACCAGGCCTCCGTGTCGAAAGCCATTGACCTAACGACGTACAGCTCTCGGTCCGCGACAGCCGTCCCCGACCCCACCAGGCCTGACGCGAGTCACGCTATGGGGAAAACACCCAGTGACGGGGGCGCACACGATCATAACACCAAACACGCAACCCAAGGTTCTGCTTTGGCAACACTGTCAAAGTGTACCAAAGCGCCCAAGGAACCGTCGAAAACTTCGACGGGATCCTCTGATCGGCATGATCGGCAGCCTTCCCGCAGCCGTTGCCTGTGACTGTGCAAACCAAAGTTAATTGCGCCAACACTAAAAAGAAAACGTGGCTGTCGAGGCACTCCAGGAGGACGCACAGACGCCGCTTAAGGCCCTGTTGGCACCAAATCCACCGTTCAGCCTCCGGTTCACCCAGTGGTGGCGAATTCCACCGTTCAGTCTCTGGTTCAACCGGTAGATCGACCAGATTGCATTGCAAGGATTGCTTCGGCAGTTAGACTGAAGGATCAGTCAAAGGAGGTGACGAAGCACAAAGAACGGCCTAGAGATGTGCCGAAAGACACGCCACAGCTCCCCGAACCGCGCAAGGACTAGGCTGAGGGTCCTGTGCCTTTGTCAGGTACATTAGGGGACAAATCCCAACGTCACACAGAAGAATATTAACCCTTTCCTCCCCTGCACCCCTCTGAGGGAAAAATGTCTCTTATTCTGAGAAGCTTGCTCCCAGGAGACCTCGAGAAGACCTTCCGTCTATGCCTGTATCCAATTTTCAAAGGACCTTGGAAGATCCACATGAGAAGTATACGTGTGTGCTCAGATTATGTTATGGACACACATGATCAGGATGAGGATGCAACCTTTCTGGAAAACTACAATGTGGATGACCAGGCAGATCTTATGGACAATTGGGAAGATAGCCGTCTGGTTGATGCTCAACCTTGGACGTCCCCTACTCCCACCCATGATCCCGGTGCCCTGTGCATAGATTCCCCCCCCCTCCACTCCGGCCCACCAAGCTTTCCCAGTGGACGATGAAATGGCGTTTAACACCATCTTGAAGAAGGCGGCTGACCATTTTCAGATCGCCACTCAAGAAGCTTTACCAGATTCTGATTTTTTGGAGGATATACTCAAAGAAAAACCTCTGGCCAGCCAGGCCATCCCTTTGTTGAACTCTTATCAAGAGGAGATTGGCACCTTCCTTGTTGATGCCAGCCCAAACCAGAGTGGTGAACCCTCGGGTGGAGAAGTTGTTTCGTCCTACTCTGACCGACCCTGCCTACATCAAGGGGCATGCCATCCTGTTTCATAGTAGTGGTAATCACTCCAGATTCTTTAGTGATTACCACTACTATGAAACAGGATGGTGTTCCCCTGTCTACAGGAGAGGCACCACCCGATAAGGAGTCCAAGAGACTATATGCACTGGGAATGAGAGTCACAACTGCTGCTGCG
Source organism: Ambystoma mexicanum (assembly GCF_040938575.1). NCBI lineage: Eukaryota > Metazoa > Chordata > Amphibia > Caudata > Ambystomatidae > Ambystoma > Ambystoma mexicanum. Next base: position 658,812,315 of record NC_090935.1, on the reverse strand, counting down.
TTTTCCACCCGAATAGCCAATAGCACCACACTATTGGCAAGCTATGCAGACGTCCAGTGGAACCTTCTGCAAGGTCTTCAGGAAGTGCCAAAACCTACACGGACCAAGTTGCTCGCCATCATTTCGGAAGGCAAGTAAGTCAACCAAAATGTGCTCAAGAAAACTCTGAACGCTGCAGAGACAGCGGGAAGAACCCTGGCACAAGGTACCTTGCTCAAGCGACATGCATGGCTGAGGAACTCCAGTTTCAAGTCGGAGACCCAAGCAGCCCTGATAAACCCGTTGAGGAGACCAAACTGTTTGGCAAGGCAGTGGACGATGCACTTGAAACAGCCAAGAAGACCCTCGAGTCCCTTCAACAGATTACCCAGAAACCCTCTCCTCAGAGAGGAAGCGGTTCCCGCCGGTCCTTTTGTGGGCAATCTCATTTTTCCCAGAACCAGTATAATGTAGGAAACAACTGGAATTCGGGAAAAGGATCTAATACCTCCACCACTATCCACCAGAGGACAGCGGCGCGGGAAAGCTAGAGGACGAGGTTACAACCCCAGAGGCGCCCCGGCCTCTGGTCAGAAACTAACTTCGGATCCAGGTCACCTCCCATACCACCCCCGTCGGGGGGGGGGCATGTAACATCTTTCCTTACTGCATGGGAGGGGATAACAACTGACCAGTGGGTACTCAAGATGGTTGCCCATGGGTACTGCATAGAATTTGCCCGGGCCACCTGTGGATCCTACTGCAAGAGGTGGAGACCCCTTCTAGGAAAGGATGCCATAGAAGTCATCCCTATGCTACAGGTAAATAAAGGTATTTATTTAGTGTACTTCCTTGTACCCAAAAAGGATCTCACCATGCGCCCTGTGCTAGACTTGCGTCCCAGCGAACAAGTTTGTCAAACCTCATAAGTTTCGTATGGTCACTTTATAGGAAGTAATCCCACTGTTGAAACAGGGGGATTACATGGCAACACTGGACATGAAAGATGCATACTTTCATATTTCAATGTTGCCAGCGCACAGAAAATACCTAAGGTTCATGATGGAGGACAAGCACTATCAGTTCAGGGTACTCCCCTTTGGCATTACCTCAGCACTGAGGGTGTTTACAAAGGTGCTGGCAGTAGCGGCAGCACACATTTGCCCAGACTATCCGTCCCGGTTTACCCTTACCGCGACGACTGGCTCATAACAGGGGAGTCCTATGAAACATGCCTATTGAACACACAGAAGAAAATAGACCTCTTATTCAGTCTGGGTTTCTCCATCAACAAGAAGAAATTCAGCCTAGACCCCAGTGAAGTCAAACGGTTTCTAGAGGCTCTAATTCGTATGAAAGACGGCCTCGTCTTCCGCTCCAACGAGAGGGTTCAAAACATGCTAGCCAGTCGGAAAGTGACGGTACGCAAAGCCATGCAACTGTTAGGAATGATGGCGTCCTGCATTTACTTGGTTCCTCACGCGCGTCTTCGTCCCATGCAAGAGTGGCCCAACAGCCAGTGGTGTCAGGCAGCGGACAATGGGTAGATCTGGTAGTTGTCTGCCAGCCCTTGTTCTCTCTCTGCAATGGTTGTCAAGGGAAAACCTCTTGAAGGGGAAGACCTTCACCACCCCCGCAGTAGAAGCCACTCTCACGACCGATGCATCTCTCATAGGGTGGGGTGCTCCCCTGCTTCAGCAGACGGCGCACGGCTTGTGGTCCCCAGAAGTAGCATCCAACCACATAAATCTGTTGGCGATATTGGCGGTATTCAAAGCACTGAAAGCCTTTCAAACACAGTTACAGGGGAAGACAGTCCTGGTCTTGAGAGACAGCATCTCAGCCATGTACTACCTGAACAAACAAGGAGGCACACACTCTCCAGGGCTATTCATATTCAAGCTGTCCCAAAACATTTAGATATGGTCTCTCAAACGCAGGATGTTTCTGTTGTCCCAACACATTCCAGGGGAACTCAATCATCTGGCAGACGTGCTCAGCAGAGATTTCCCGCTGCCCGTAGAGTATGAATGGCGACTACACAAAGGCATCGTCTCCAACGTTTTTGCAGAATGGGCTTCCCAGAGATTGACTTGTTCGCAACTCTGGAGAACACTCAATGCCAAGATTACGCCTCCAGGTACCCATAGAACCGCCCCAAGGGGAACAGGCTCTGGATAGCATGGTCAGGGAAATTTGCTTACGCTTAAGCCAATGGCCCCCGAAACCCCCCACTCCCTTACTCAACAAGATTGTGCACAAGATGCACCAGGAACCAGTCACCATGATATTGGTGGCCCCCATGTGGGCCCGCCAACCTTGGTTCTCTCATCTGATGGAGATGTCCCTCTCCCCTCCTATGAAACTGCCCTGCCTGTACAACATATTTTCACAGGACAGGGGAGAAACACTGCACCCATGCCTGCAAACTATGAACTTGGAGGCCTGGCTCCTGAGGTCATAGAGTTCGGGCACCTTCAACTCCCTCAGAGATACTCACGGAAGCGAGGAAACCCAACACCCGATATTGCTATTCCAGTAAATGGAAACGCTTTTGTATCTGGTGTAATGCCAAGGGCGTCAATCCCATTGACTGCTCTCCTACTCACATTGTATTGTACCTGACTCACTCACTAGATTCAGGCCTGGTTTTTAATTCCCTGAAGATTCACTTAGCTGCTCTCTCAGCCTACACTACGTCACAACAAAAGGTGTTGTGGTGGAAAATACCAGTTATCAAGGCTTTCATGGAAGGTGTTAAGAGGATTCACCCCCCCTCCCCCCCCATTTCAAACCCAGCTCCCGGTTGGGACTTAAATGTGGTTTTGACTAGACTCATTGGGGCCTCCCTTTTGAGCCTACGCACAAGGCAAGTCTTAAAGACCTTACCTAGAAGACAGCCTTCCTAGTGGTTATCACTGCTATAAGAAAGGTTAGTGTACTACAGGCCCTTTCAGTACTAGACCCCTTTGTTACTGTTCAGAGATGGTGGTTCTGTGCACTCGCCCTCGATTTGCACCTAAATATATTTCCAAGTTCCACGTGAACCAGTCAGTAGAACTGCTCACTTTCTTCCAGAACACCTCTAACGTGGCCGAAAGAAGCCTATACACGTTAGGTGTGCACAGGACAGTCATGTTTTACCTGGAAAGAACTAAACCACTGAGAAAGACCAAACAATTTTTCTTTTCAGTGGCAGCTGGCAGGGAAGGGGATCCAGTCTCCAAGTCAGCTTTCTCAAGGTGTTAAGTCAAATGCATCACACTTTGTTTCTCTCTTGCTAAGAGAGAACTTCCCTTCAAGCCCAGAGCACATTCTACTCTAGGCACTGGGGCTTCCATAGCATTCATTGCAAATGTTCCCCTAGAGTCCATTTGCAAAGCGGCAACCTGGAGTTCTGTACACACCTTTACAAAACACTATTACTTAGACACTCATTTTAGGTCTGATTCTCAGGTGGGACAAGCAGTACTAAGATGTGTTTTTACTACTGTTCCTTCTCACAACCCACCTCCAACTCAGGGTATTGCTCACTAGTCTATGCACAGCATGTGATTCTAAGCAGATTAACAAGCATTAGATGACATGCATTACTCACAGTAATAGCATTTCTGATGATTGTATCTGCTTAGACTCACATGCGCCCACCCTTCCTCCCCGCTTGGGTGGAAGGAACATAGACGTCTTACTACTTTCTCTCTTTTATGTACTCACTCACGATAGTCGTTGGGCTCCCTCATGGCCGAAAAAAATACAATCGGAGGGACATTGGCGCGTTAGGGATTTTGGGTACACTACACGCCACGTTAGGGATAGTGTTACAGACACGCATATGACGACGTCCCATTTCGACCCTCAAAAGACGAGATGCAATATGCGGTTACCACTGGATGTCAGACTATATGCACAGCATGTGAATCTAAGCATTCGAAGGGATTGTGTCCTCCGATGTATTCCACATCTTTGACCGTAATTACCACAGCTGTGCTGCTTCCGAAAACTTTCGGTGTATGCGTCCTGCGTCGATATGCTGTCCCTCGAGGGCCTCTGTCGATGGCCGACGTCACCGGACGTTATATCTAGGATGCACGATGCCCATAGCCTCAGTTCTGTTTTTTCCACAAACGTGTTCGCTTCCGAATCTCAGCGCGCCTCGATTCTTCTTAATATTGTTCATGATGTCTTCGTCGACTTCTACCCTGAAGTCTGGCTTCAAAAAGTCTTGGGACTGCGGTTCCAAAAATGTTCATTATGGACCTGCACAACGTTTGTCTCTTGTGCCTCGGTGAAAGCCACGCCACCGACGATTGCGATGACTGCCAGTCCCTAACTTCGAAGGCCTTGCGGGAGCGGAAGAAGTTGTTGTCGGTAGGTAGGGTTTCTAAAGCCCATAAGTCGAAATCCACTGGTCTTTCGACCGACGATTCGAGGGGCGACTCTCCGCATCGGCGTAAGTTCAGGGGGGGTCTCGGTCTCAGAGTGGGTCCTGCCATTCCTCTGGCTCTTCAAGGCATTCGCGGATGCGCTGTCACCGGTCGCCTTCGCTGTCCTCTTCCGAGGGCTCTGCCAGACAGCAGGTAGCTTGTCCTACGAAACACTCGTC